>NC_082714.1:16865775-17203633 GCF_030144855.1 Hypanus sabinus
TATATATTAATAGTACTCCACTGTCAACAAGATACACAGTTCCTTTAAGCCATTAGGGTAGGTTTGAACTGCTTTCCTGTTGCATTCAATTGTGGTTTCTTGGGTGAGTGTTTAGTCAGCAAAGACTTGGCTTACTGCTAAAACTGAACAATTTTGAGCTCAGGGAATATATTTCAAATTGACGTTAATTTGTGTTAAGAGGAGTAGTATTTAGGAAAGGCCCAGAACCAATTATGTAGCAGATTCCTACATCATGCTAACCACAGTAGAATCTCTTCTGCAGAATCTCTTGTGTTTATGACTGGACTGCCAACACAGATGCCTTGTGCAGGAAAGCACAGAGTCGACTGTACTTCCTCAGAAGGCTGGCATCATTCAATGTTTGTAGTGAGATGCTGAAGATGTTCTATCGGTCAGTTGTGGAGAGCGCCCTCTTCTTTGTGGTGGCGTGCTGGGGAGGCAGCATTAAGAAGAGGGACGCCTCACGTCTTAATAAGCTGGTAAGGAAGGCGGGCTCTGTGGTGGGCACAGAACTGGAGAGTATGACATCGGTGGCAGAGCGGAGGGCGCTGAGTAGGCTATGGTCAATCATGGAAAACCCTGAACATCCTCTGCACAGCACCATCCAGACAGAGAAGCAGCTTCAGCGGCAGGTTGCTGTCAATGCAATGCTCCTCAGACAGGATGAAGAGATCATTACTCCCCAACGCCATTCGGCTCTACAATTCAACCACCAGGGGCAAGACATGTTAAAGTGCCGGGAGCTTAAGTTACCACTCAATGCACTTTAGTAACTATTTAAGAACTTTTTAAAAGCTATTTATTAATGCTTCTTGGGAGGGTGATTTTAGATGCATATCATATTTATATTGAGTTAAATACTTATGTAATTAGTTTTGCTACAATAAGTGTATGGGACACTGGAAAAATGTTGAATTTCCCCTTGGGGATGAATAAAGTAACTATCTATCTATCTATCTATGAAACACAGGAGAAATGTATAATGGCTGTGAACACCAATTCACTTACCCAATGGTAACAGTGAAAAGAGGACATAGCCTCGATGGCAGGGGTCTTTAATGATGGATGGTACTTTCTTGTGACAGTGCTCCGTATCAATGTATTCAGTGGTGGGGAGGGCTTTGCATGTGATGGACTGGGTTGTATCCATCCGAATGCCTCTAGGAATGGTGCTGTTTATAAATGTGATGCTTGCTACATGCCGTAATTCAAATGCAGATCTAACAAACAGTTTCCTTCTGAGCCCACAGTTGTACTCAATCCTGACCCAAGCACTTTTGCTGGTGTCCTCGATAGGCACATGTGTTCTGTCAACCTTTGTTCAGTAATTCAAAGCCATTCTCAATGTGAGTAAGCCATTCTCACAGAAATGGTTCCACCTGCCATGCTTATCAAGATGCCCGTCTAAGCTTGTTCTATTTGCCTGGATTTGTCCTTCCACACTTTGCAAAATTCTTAGGCACATAAGAACTTTTAGCTTATTATTAGCTTTTTTCTTAGCTAGGGTGCCTAAGACTTTTGAACAGTACTGTAGCAATTTTAAATGTTGCTCTACTGCTGTTACAACAAATTTCATGACATCTGTGAGTGATGATAAACCTGATTCTGATATGGGTCTCTGCTGTGGACTGAGACTGGGAAGGCAGAAGGGAGAGGGGAATCATGGTTGGGAAAAGGGGAAGGAAGAGGGGAGGGAGTGGGAAACACCAGAGAGACATTCTGTGATGATCTATTAACCAATTGTTTGGAATCAAATTACCTTACCTAGTGTCTCAGGGCTGGGTGTGTCTGCACCCATGGCACACACCGCCCACAGCCCTCCTTCTCTGCCACCTGTCCCACAGCCCTCCGAGGGTGCTTTGCTCCCGCCAGAGTTACAAACTTGCTCTCTGCTCCACGTTGACAAATACAGTACTGTGCAAAAGTCTTAGTGACCCAAACTATATAAATGTGCCTAAGACTTTTGCACAGTATGGTATACCCTTCTAAACTATGTACCTGCCCATGTCTCTTTGAAATTTTGTTGATAGACCTGCCTCGATCACTTACTCTGGCAGTTCATTCCATTTACGGACCACCTCTGGGTGAAAAACATTGCCCCTTGGGTTTCTATTTCATCTCTCCCATCTTAGCTTAGACCTACTTATTGTATGCCTTCTTGTTCCTCATTCTATAACCCTGTGAAAAAGAGGGTTTTCAAGGCAAAGGAGCTATCGACAAAGTGAGTAAACCATTTTGAATGCCGTTGTTGTGCAGAGCCCGAGAAGCTCGAGGCAGCAGTCCCAGAGATATAATGGGAACCTGAAGGAGAAAGGTCTGTGAGGCTATGGGGAAAGAGGGGAGGGAGCTGGACTTGCTGGCTTGTTCTTTCACAGGCATGACGGGCCAAACAGTCTCTGGCCTGGACTAAAAGCTGTGTCATCGCTTGACACATTCCATAATGAACTACTTGTACAAAGACAGTATGACGGGAACTACACTCTGTGGCCACTTAATTAGGTACAGGAATGGAACCCAGTGTGATCTTCTGCTGCTGTAGCCCATCTACTTCAAGGTTCCATGTGTTGTGTATTCAGAGATGCTCTTCTGTACACCACTGTTGTAACATGTGGTTATTTGAGTTACTGTAACCTTCCTTTCAGCTTGAAACGGTCCGCCCATTCTCCTTTGACTTCTCTCATTAACAGGGAACTTTTGTCAACAGTATTGACGAATGTTTGGTCACTCACTAGATTTTTTTAATTGTGTTTTGCACCATTCTCTGTGAACTCTAGAAATTGTTGCGCATAAAAATCCCAGGAGATCAGAAGGCAGAAGGCATGGGATCCAGGGAAGTTTGGCCAGGTGGATTCAGACTTAGCTTGCCTGCAGAAAGCAGAGGGTCGTGGTGGAGGGAGTACATTCAGATTGGATGGTTGTGACTAGTGGTGTCCCTCAAGGATCTGTTCTGGGACCTCTACTTTTTGTAATTTTTATTAACGACCTGGATGTGGGGGTAGAAGAGTGGGTTGGCAAGTCTGCAGACAACATAAAGGTTGGTGGTGTTGTGGATAGTGTAGAGGATTGTCGAAGATTGCAGAAAGACGTTGATAGGATGCAGGAGTGGGCTGAGAAGTTGCAGGTGGAGTTCAACCCGGAAAAGTGTGAGGTGGTACACTATGGAAGGACAAACTCCAAGGCAGCGTACAAAGTAAATGGCAGGATACTTGGTAATGTGGAGGAGCAGAGGGATCTGGGGGTACATGTCCACAGATCCCTGAAAGGGTTGCCTCACAGGTAGATAGGGTAGTTAAGAAAGCTTATGGGGTGTTAGCTTTCATAAGTCGAGGGATAGAGTTTAAGCGATGTAATGATACAGCTCTATAAAACTCTGGTTAGGCCACACTTGGAGTACTGTGTCCAGTTCTGGTCGCCTCACTATAGGAAGGATGTGGAAGCATTGGAAAGGGCACAGAGGAGATTTACCAGGATGCTGCCTAGTTTAGAGTATGCATTATGATCAGATTAAGGGAGCTAGGGCTTTACTCTTTGGAGAGCAGGAGGATGAGAGGAGGCATGATAGAGGTATACAAAATATTAATAGACAGAGTGGACGGCCAGCACCACTTCCCCAGGGCACCACTGCTCAATACAAGAGGACATGGCTTTAAGGTTAGGGGAGGGAAGTTCAAGGGGGATATTAGAGGAAGGTTTTTTACTCAGAGCGTGGTTGGTGCGTGGAATGCACTGCCTGAGTCAGTGGTGGAGGCAGATACACTAGTGAAATTTACGAGACTACTAGACAGGTATATGGAGGAATTTAAGGTGGAGGGTTATATAGGAGGCAGGGTTTAAGGGTCAGCACAACATTGTAGGCCAAATGGCCTGCACTGTGCTGTATTGTTCTTTGTTTGTTTGTATAACTTTAACCTTCTCCCCTTCTCTCTGCTTGCAGTGAGCAGGAGTTGAATTACTCCCTTCAGATCCTTTCTCATCCAATTTCAGTGGGAAAAGCCTGCCTGCATTAACCCTATCGTTACCACTCATTGGGAGTGTGGAGGAGCAGAGGGATCTGGGAGTACATGTCCACAGATCCCTGAAAATTGCCTCACAGGTAGATAGGGTAGTTAAGAAAGCTTATGGAGTGTTAGTTTTCATAAGTTGAGGGATAGAGTTTAAGAGTCGTGGGGTAATAATCCAGCTCTATAAAACTCTGGTTAGGCCACACTTGGAGTACTGTGTCCAGTTCTGGTCACCTCACTATAGGAAGAATGTGGAAGTATTGGAAAGGGCACAGAGGAGATTTACCAGGATGCTGCCTAGTTTAGAGAGTATGCATTATGATCAGAGATTAAGGGAGCTAGGGCTTTACTCTCTGGAGAGAAGGAGGATGAGAGGAGACATGATGTATACAAGATATTAAGAGGAATAGACAGAGTGGACAGCCAGTGCCTCTTCCCCAGGGCACCACTGCTCAACACAAGAGGACGTGGCTTTAAAGTAAGGGGAGGAAAGTTCAAGGGGGTATTAGAGGAAGATTTTTCACTCAGAGAGTGGTTGGTGTGTGGAATGCACTGCCTGAGTCAGTGATGGAGGCAGATACACTAGTGAAATTTAAAAGACTACTAGACAGGTATGTGGAGGAATTTAAGGTGGGGAGTTATACGGGAGGCAGGGTTTAAGGGTCGGCACAACATTGTGGGCCATAAAGCCTGTACTGTGCTGTACTATTCTATGTCCTATGTTCTATCAGCAGTTTCTGAGATACTCAAACAGCCCCATCTGGCATCAACCATCATTCCACAGTCAAAGTCACTTAGATCACATTTCTTCCCCATTCTGATGTTTAGTCTAAACAACAACTGAACCTCTCGACCATGTCTGCATGCTTTTGTGCATTGAGTTGCTGCCATTGACTGGCTGATTAAGCACTTGCATTAATTAGCAGGTGTACAAGTGTACCTAATAAAGTGGTCACTGTGTGTATGTTCAACTGAGTGTTTTGATACCACAGCAAATCATTGAATATTTGAACTTACGCAACTCATTTGAACTTATGAAAGGTCACAGTTGCTACTTCATCAAATTATTGCTTTTTATTCCTTCCCAATTCCTTGTTTCATATTTTCAACATCTGTGGCTTTTCAACACTGTGAGGAGTTATGTCATCTTGAAAGAACCACTCAAATCACTCGGCAGTATTTCATAAGTTATTGTGACTGATCAAGCACTGCTATCACAAATGGTTGGTAAAAGCACCTGATTAACAGTGCTATACCTTTCAAGAGAACACTAAAGAAGGCTCAAAACCACTCCAATGATCATCTTTAGAGAGATACAATAAACGTTCATTAAGCTTTTCATTAACGAATCAGTCTGGAATTATACACATTCACATCAAAATCCTATGTCTGCTGCAAGAAAATGAATCTCAAGGTAGTATATGGTGACAAGTATGTACTATGATAATAAAATTACTTTGAACATAGAACTTTTTAAACCCCATACTTTAAAAGCACTTGGATTAGTATTGAGCCTTACACATCCTCCCCTTAAGAGGACAATAACCTTGTCGTAGAGTTTAGAGGCTTATGTGCCTCAATGACCCAAAGAAATATGTTGGCTGGAGTCCGGGCTTTACGCTTTGCCTCTTGGTAGGGTCACCCAAGGTCAAAGGGTAGAGGCCAGACTAAGAGTGGTCCACTGGTTCTCCAGGCTTGTGGGTGGGGTGTGGGGTGGGGCTCAGGGCTAACAAACCTGACTAGTCAAACGAATCTGTTATGGAAACAGCAATGATGATTTATTCTACATTGTGGTGCAATGGTATTCCTGAATCCCCATTCAGAATTTGTGTGACTGACAGTGAAAACTGAGCTGACGTGATGAAGGAAGCCCTGAAACACCACCAGAGATGGAGGACCTTTACTGCTGCTCTAAACAACAGTGGCACAATGGGCAGTAAGTAAGTTACACATCCTCAGACAGACCTATTTCAACATCTAACTGCAGCTATAATTTAGGTCTATTTTGTTGGTGATTTGCACAACAGAAGACTCTAAAGGAACAGGAAGGCAAAGGACCAGGGAATCCATTCTTGGCGACGTTGGTTGCGAGATCAATGTTGGATGGGGCACAGTCCAACAATGCAGTGGGATATTTCATTTCGTCCTGAGGATTCTGGCATTATAACTTCCTTTCCCTTCCAATGTCAAAATAGTGTCACTGCAGCACTCTCTTAGCACCGCTGTTGCAGAAGCTGGATATTTGTACTCAATTCCTTAAGTGAAGTGCCAACCCACGGATTCTGGTTATCAATATTGGAATACCTGAAACTGACTCATCATGCATTTGCTTAATACACAACCCTGATTCTTCTCTGCAAACCTTTTCCAGGATTCCACACTAAATGTTTTAATTGCAAATAAATATTCTATTATTATGATCTTGCACTTTACCGTTCACCTGCGTTGCACTTTTTCAGTAGCAGTTACACTTCATTCTGCATTGTTATTGTTTTACCTTATTCTAGCTCATAGCACTGTGCAATGATTTCATCTCTATAAAATAAATATGCCAGCAAGCATTTCACTGAATCGTGGTACATGTGAAATAATATACCAATGTCTAAAAGACTTATTTATCTTTTACCAATATAGGAAACTAATAACTTAAGCTCTTAATCACTCGAGAATATTTAATGCTAACTATTTTATTTAGAGATATAGCACGGAACAAATAACTCTGGCACCACTCAGCAACCCGTCTATTTAACCCAAGCCTAATCACACGGCAACTTACAATGACCAATTAACCTACTAACCAGTACGTCTTTGAACTGTGGGAAGGAACCCAAGTGGTCACGGGGGCAATGAACTAACAGCCTGCAGATGGCTTTGGGTTTGAACTGTGAATCCCAATGCCCCAAGCTGTAATAGCATTATGTTAACTGACACGCGACAGTTACACCCCACTTGGTTAGATAAAGTGAGAATTTTATTTTCCAACTGGAAATCTTGCTCCAAGAGGTCGGTTTGGAGCCACATCTGGAGCAAGAGGTATCCAGCTAGAAAATTGTGGGAACTGGGAGCTGAGCAGGTGGCATTAATCTGTTGATCAAGGAAGTTGGGATGGTGAAAGGGATGCCCCCAGCTGTGATCCATCAATGCTCCGAGCCCCTGGTTGTTTTTCTACCTTGCCTTCCAAAGAAGGGAACGTCCATCAATTGTGACAGTCCACATTGCTAAAATAGAGAGCAACCATTTCTTTTTAATGCAGTTTATCTGGTGATTACTTCCAAATTCAAAGTTTTTCTCTGAGTTTAATAATTGTTTTAAAATGCCATAAGTTGGGTATCCACAAAACCACCATCTGAAGGCCAAAAATACTTTTATCTTACCTTCAATAATCCCCCACTTGGTTTTCCTGCCTAATATCTTCTTCCCATTCACTTGATGTTCTTGGTCGGTACCCACAACTGCAAAAGGGATTTTCTCCTGTTGGAGGCAACCGCAAACAATTATCCCTTGTACTTCTCCAGCAAGCCTCACAACTTCCCGAACTGCTTAACCATGAAATGTACTTTTTGAAGAAAAATCACTGTGGTAAGTTGTCAATCATTCAAAATTTCGCTAATTTTAAAATCGTGAAAATTAACGGTGACAATGACTGAGGAAGAAATACTGAGCACAGACCTAGTTCTCAAAACTATTATCATGGGATCCACACATTTCATCAAGGGTAGTGTTTTTTTTTTACCCAGTGAGTGGCAAGCGCGTGGAACAAGCTGTCATGATGGTAGTAGAGGCAGATACAGGGGGACATTTAAGAAACTCTTAATAGGCACATGGATGAAAGAAAATAAAGGGGCTATGAGGGAGGAAAGGGTTAGATAGATCTTGGAGTCGGTTAATAGGTCAGCACAACATTGTAGGCCGAAGAGCCTGCACTGAGCTGTATTGTTCTACGTGCTAAGATGATACTGTTTTAATGTTCCCACCATTAACTGACTGAGTTAAAGCTTCAAAATCTATCTACTGAATGATGCCATTGGGCCCGTTGAGCCTATGTTGGCTCTTTGCAGAACCAAGTTGCACAGCTCCGTTCCCTCGCTACTTCCCTCATGGCTGAAGGTACATGGAAAACAGTGAAAAATGGAGCAACGTGATGCCATCAGAGGGTTAGGAGCTCTGAAACTAGAACTAGACATTATGGAAATAGGGTAAATAAAGTTGGTGGTCATACACAAGGTTCTGTGAATGCTGGATACATACACAAAATGCTGGGGAACTCAACAAGTCAGGAGCACCCATGGAGGGAAATAAACAGTCGCCATTTCAGGACCAGAACCTTCACTGCTTTCCCTCACTTGCCCATCACCTCCTTCTGATACCCCTCCCCCTTCCCTTTCTTCCTTGGTTCAACTCTCCTTTCCTATTAGGTTCCTTTTTCTCACACCCTTTACCTCTTCCACCTATCCCCTCCCAAAATTGTACTTTATCTTCCCTCTGCCAGCCACCCATTTCCCCCTCAGCTGTCCTCACCTATCACTTGCCAGCTAGGTACTTCCCCCTTGCCAACCACCTTATTCTGTCTTCTAACCCCTTCCTTTCCAGTCCTCAAGAAGGGTTTCAGTTTGAAATGTTAACTGCTTATTCACCTCCATTGTTTGCTGCCTGACCTGATGCATTCCTCCAATATTTTTGAGTGTGTTGAAGATCCCACTAACTCTCATTTTTTTCATAGTATTTTCCCATCTGTAACTTCTGTTATTGTACTCAGACAAGGACTAAAGAGCTATTGTAAGTTTGGCTCGATGTAATACAACAAACCTGAGCAACAAATCCAATTTTTTGATTTGTCTATATTTCTTCAACTGTACAAAAGGCAAACTGGAAGTAAGCCCATCAAATACAACAGACTTTGGAATTAAGGAGGTGAGAAACAAAGATATGCAAGAACACATTGAGTCATTGATTGCTTTTATTATTAAGGTCTATTCAGATGCATTAAGCATAGGCATTTCTCATTTCTAAAGTGAATTTGAATAGTTTATCAAATGCCTTTATTGATGCTGAATTGACTGTGGCATAGACTTGGCACTTTGCAGAATAATAATTTTATTCGCTGAGAAGCGATATACAGGTATGGACAGTCTGTTTTTACCATCTATTGAATTCATCTAGGGAGAACTGAGGAATCTCTACATTAATCATCCTACATGACAGGGAACATTACTGGGATTTTTCAACACATTTTCACTGCAAACTCACTACACAAACAGACACAAATCAATCTGACAGGCCTGGACTTTTATAGGTTTAGCTTACAGCTTCAGTCTTCCACATTTCTGTTTATGACCACTATTAATTAGTCATTTGCAGGAAAGTAAAGAAATACAATAGAATTTATGAAAAAACTATACTGCACATAAACAGAAGGCTGACAACCAACCAATGTACAAAGAGACAAATATTGTAAATTTAAAAAAAGTAACACTGAGAACAGGAGTTGGAGTTCCTTGAAAGTGAGCCTGCAAGTTCAGTTTATTGCTGAGGTGAGTGAAGTTACCTACAATGATTCGGGAGCCTGATGGTTGGAGGGTAGTAACTGTTCCTGAACCTGGTGGAGTGGGACCTAAGGCTCCTGTACCTCCTGCCTGATGGTAGTAGTGAGAAGAGAGCAAAGGGTGAATAGCTGTGGCAAAAACAAATGCACCTGGAACCTTTACAACAGCTCAGTGGTTTACAGTTAGTCATTATCTATCACTTTATTTTACCATAAGTCAAGATGAAGATAGTGTGTGATCCATTAATCTGATTAAAGTCATTGTATATACTGTTCAATGTCCTAGGCTTGCTATTGGGAACACCCTTTTTATTTCTGTTAACTGGTTATTTATTGAAGGCCCTTCTGGCTCTTCAAGCCATGCCAGCCAGCAATCCCCAACTTAACCCTAGTCTAATCATGGGACAATTTACAATGTCGAGTCAAGTCTCTTTTACTGTCATTTCGACCATAACTGCTGCTACAGTGCATAGTAAAAATGAGACAACGTTTTTCATGACACAGTACAAAAACTAGACTGAACTATGTAAAAAAAAAACAACACTGAGAAAGCTACACTAGACTACAGACCTACACAGGACTGCGTAAAGTGCACAAAACAGTGCAGGCATTACAATAAATAATAAACAGGACAATAGGGCAAGGTGTCAGTCCAGGCTCTGGGTATTGAGGAGTCTGACAGATTGGGGGAAGAAACTGTTACATAGTCCGGTCATGAGAGCCTGTATGCTTCGGAGCCTTTTCCCAGACGGCAGGAGGGAGAAGAGATTGTATGAGGGGTGCATGGAGTCCTTTATAATACTGTTTCCTTTGCGGATGCAGCATGTAGTTTAAATGTCCGTGATGGTGGGAAGAGAGACCCCAATAATCTTCTCAGCTGACCTCACTATCCGCTGCAGGTTACGAATACAGAAACAACCATAGCGACTTTAGACAAATAAGGATTAGTGCAATGGGGGTGTTGTGAAATGTAGTAAGTTTCCTTACAATATCAGTTTGACTGAGATAAAAGAAAAATGGAGACTATAAGACCTTAAGATATACTGTAGGAACAGACTAGGCCATTGAGATCATCAAGTCTGCTCCATCATTCCATCATGGCTGATTTACTTTCCCCCTCAGCCTCATTCTCCTGCCTTCTCCCCATAACCTTTGACACCCTTACTAATCAAGAATCTATCAACTTCAGCTTTAAATATATTCAATGAATTGGCCATCACAGCCATCTGTGGCAAAGAATTCCACAGAGTTACCACCCTCCTCCTTTACTTCTGTTCTAATCAATCCTTCCATTCTGAGGGTGTGCCCTCTGGTCCCAGACTCTCCCACTTCTGTAAACATTCTCCCCACGTCCACTCTATCAAGGCCTTTCGATAGATGGAAAGTTTTAATGAGGTCCTCCCTCATTTTTCTAAACTCCAGTAAGTACAGGCCCAGAGCCATCAAACCAAGATAACATCCAATAGAGTCTGGAACAGAAGTGGAATGATTTGGAAACGCAATGAATTGAACAACCCATTCATAATGAAGATCCATCATGATACTTACTCTAACTGTGTCATTTAGTAATTTGTCCTCAGAATCTTCATCAAACTCTGTCTGGGGGTAAACACTAATGGAATAATTTCTCAGGTCTTGTCGGATCTGAAAATCAATGAAGATCACTGAGGTTAAAGCCTGTAGGTACCAGAAGAGTAATAGAGCTGTTTTCTAGATATTCAGTGCCAGGGATGGTTGCCCTTGGAAGGGGAAAGTGGTTGTTGCCAGCCCTGCCTCCTGGTCCATCCATTCCCTTGGATGAAGCACGAAGGTTGAGCAATACAAGATGTGGGCTTCCAAATTACAAACTGTAATCATTGTTAGTGCAAAAACTGAGCCACCTGCCAAAGCATAGTGCAGGGAGGAGTATGGTCATGACTTTGACAGAAGGGATAAAGGTGTAGACTATTTTCTAAATGGGGAGCAAATTCAATAGACAATAGGTGCAGAAGTAGACCAATCGGCCCTTCGAGCCTGCACCGCCATTCTGAGATCATGGCTGATCATCTACTATCAATACCCAGTTCCTGCCTTGTCCCCATATCCCTTGATTCCCCTATCCTTAAGATACCTATCTAGCTCCTTCTTGAAAGCATCCAGAGAATTGGCCTCCACTGCCTTCTGAGGCAGTGCATTCCAGACCCCCACAACTCTCTGGGAGAAGAAGTTTTTCCTTAATTCTGTCCTAAATGACCTACTCCTTATTCTCAAACTATGCCCTCTGGTACTGGACTCTCCCAGTATCTGGAAATTATATCCTGCCTCTATCTTGTCCAATCCCTTAATAATCTTATATGTTGCAATCAGAATTCAGAAATTGGAGGTGCAAAGGGACTCGGGAGTCCTCGTGCAAGATTCACTAACGGATAACTTGCAGGTTGAGTCAGTAGTAAGGAGCTGAATGCAATGTCAGCACTCAGGTAAAAGCAAGGATATAACGCTGAGACATCGGTCAGACCGCATTCGAGAGCTGGCAGAAATGGCAGGAAGGCCTTGGGCCAGGTTACGGCAAGTGTCCTACTGCATCAAGTAACAAGACTGCCAATAACCAAACAGTGGGGATGGAGAGAGAATGGATCTGGTGAGGGGTAAAGTTACAGGGAAACACAAAGCCAGCTTGGTAATGATAACAGGAATCTTCTTGGAAGGACCAGAGGAAACAGAGATAGCTCAAAGTAAAACAATTACAGGTTACAGAATAAAGGATAGAGCAGATGTTTCCTTTGGTGGGGGAGTCTCGGACCAGAGGGCAAAACCTCAAAATAGAGGGACGTCAATTTAGAACAGAGATGAGGAAAAATTTATTGAGCCAGAGAGTAGTGAATCTGTGGAATTCTTTGCAGCAGATAGCTGTGCAGGCCAAGTCATTAGGTATATTTAAGGTGGATCTTAATAGGTTCTTGATTAATCAGGGTGTCAAAGGTAGGAGGACTGGGTTGAGAGGGATAATAAATCATCCATAATAGAGTGGAGGAGCAAACAGTGGGCTGAATGGCCTAATTTTGCTTCTAGGTCTAAAGTGTTACAGCTGCAGAGAAAATACAAGATAATAAGGTGCAAGTTCATAACAAGGTAAATAGTGAGGTCAGGACCCCACCTTATCATACTAGGGAACCATACAATAGGCTTATAACATGGGATGGAAGCTATCCTTGAGTCTGGACAGCTCAATCAATTTATAACCAATAAAAGGAATCGGGACTAGCTGGTTAGCATGGACTGTTTGGGCCGAAGGGCCTATAACCCGGCTGTATTTTTCTCTATGTCCTATGACCAAATTGGTGGTTCTTTTTCAGAAGGCACACAGATTCCCCAACTAGATAGATGAATTAAATGCACAAAAGATATACAAAAGGTACAATCTAATGGACATTACTGGCAGTGACCACATGGAATTAAGTATTCCAGGACACTTGGTCTAAGGAAGTGACAGACACAGTGGAAGAGGAGGAGGAACTGGCCCTGGTAACAATGAATAGGCTAGCAGAGAAGAGAGAAAGGATTTGAGTTTGGAAAATAATGGGAAGAATTAGCTTTGGTGGAGCTAAGAAAGGGAAAGGGACAGAGAACATGGTTGGGAGTTGTCTATAGGTCCTCACGCAGGAATGATATTAGAATAAATCAGGAAATTTGAGGCACACAAAACAAGGGACAATACAATAATCATAGGGGATTTATGGACTCCATCTGAAGTTGTACACCAAGCAAAACTAATTAGCACAAGAGTGTGAATGTTGATTTCATGGGAGTTGTAAGAAATTACTTTCTAAATTAGTAAAATGAGGAAACAGCCTATTGTGCAATGTGGAAAGGATAATTAATAACATTGAAAATGATGTACAGGTACACGCAGCACAGTTGGGGAGAGGATGCAGTGTGAGGGTGTTCCTCCCTGTGGGAGGCCCTCTTGCTCCCTTGGTCAAAGACGCATGGGTGTGGAATAGATGATGTCCCAATCAGTTCCTAAGGAAGCCAATCTGCTGTGATGAGACCTCAAGCTTTTCCATTCCACTCAATGTTCCAGTTAGATGATCCTCCCAACTCCCACTAACTGCTGCTCTTGCTCTGATACCACTGATGATCTACTGGTGTAGCAGATCATACAAAACTTTTCCATCAACAAGTCAAGGACCACAGTCCTGCCATTGGCCTCCTTAATAACTTCTGTCCAGGGATTGTACCACTTTGTTGATGCAGGTCAAATTCTCGGCCACTCTACCCAGTCCTGCCATCCATTGTGCTGATGAAGACATGCCTTGAGACTGAGTCACCAATAATCCCTTCTTGGGCTCTCTCTGTCAGAACTGAGTGGAATCCCCTGGGATCGGGACTGGTGCCAATACTAATGTAGGGGCCATATGCACAAAAAAGGGACATCTTTAGCAAAGGCGTGTGAAAAGTCAAAGTGCCAGGAGGGGAAAGAAAATAACACAACTTGCCTCATTTTATGAGAAGCATTTTCTGTTTCTAATAAAAGAAAGCATCTCGGGGGGGAGGGGGAAGGAAAACTGTAACTTCATCAAAAAATGCTCCTCAGCTCTGGGTAGAATGAATGTGGACCAGATTTTAAGTTGGCAACAAGAACAAGTATTTCCTAATGCAGTATATGATTGCATGTAACACACATACAAGTTTCATCCCAGTTAGTGCTACACAGTCGAGCCAGTAAGTTTAAATTGAAAACATTAATTTAAAAACATGGGATTTGTCTCAATTATACAAGGTGATTCATTAATTGTCCATGAAAATTTACCTTCAACTAAGTGCAAAGCAAGTCAACTGGAGTTAAAGTGTTGTTCCACTGTTAGAATGTATAGTGTATTGCAGTCACTGTTGCAATGTATGGTGTTTTACAATATAGTGTTGGTGTATGTTAGGGTGTATTCTAGCATGTATAGCAAATACTGATTTGAACAGCAGCCAGTCTTCAGACTTGAACATGGATTGTAGATTGAATTTAAGATGCAGCTCTAAACAATAGTATTCCTGGAGCTTCAGACTGGAGTTGATTGCAAACCAGACAATGCTGATTAACATTCATTTTGGGTGTCTGAACTGCAGGTGCGATGAAGGTGTTTGGAAACTACATGTAATTCAAAGGAAGCACTGTAGATACATTATAACTGTGGAATTGTCCTGCTGTTACCTTTGATCTTTAGCATATAAAACATCATGTAATATTTGGCAGAGAGGGCCTTTTCTTCCAAGAGTATCTCAAGTGATGATGCCCATTGCTTGTTTTTGTTGAATAAACACTTTTATATCCACCAGCTTCCGCTTCTCCCCGGTGACAACGGGTTCACGTCACAACAGTGTAGTCTCTGTTGAAATGTATAGTGTTGCAGTGTATTGGTTGTTGTAGTCACTGTTGTAAATACATACCCTCTGTTTAAAATCTCGTCTTTCATCTAAAGTAAGCGTATCAGCCTTTGCGATAACAGGGACTATATTGACTATTTTGGCTAGACGGTTCATAAACTCTATATCCAACGGACGCAACCTGCAAAAACAGACAGAACAATCCATGACTGACCTCAGAATGAGTTGGCAGTTTCAGTTCTAATATCAAGCTCTTTTTAATAGAAACATAAAGTTACTACTACTCCTCTTTACCTGTAGTATTTGCAGCCACTACTTCCATTGGTATGTAATCTCTAATACAGTACATTTCACAGGAGCAATTGAACCAAATAATTCACCATCATAAAGAGACGTTCATTGTGGGCTATATGGCTTTTGTAGTATTCACAGATCTAGTTGTTTAGGGACCAGATACCTATGATTCAGGGTTTGTTAGTCGGAGTTTTCCAGCTTAAACAATGTCAGTGTAGTTGGAGTGTTTCTGGGCCACTGCATTTTATTTATTCAGTTCCAGGTGGAGGCTTGGTATCTAGGTTAAGGCCACTGATGCAGAAAGACACTAACCAAATTCCCAGCAGCTTCTCCCAAGCAGCATGCTCACCCCGCCACACTGCCTGGTGGCCTCTTCAACTGGCCGTGGGCAGCAGTGTGTTACCAGCAAACCTCAGGCAAAAAAAAATCTCATGGATCACCAAGGGCACCTGTGCAACCTCAAAGTGAAAACCGCCAACATTACCAGACTTCAACCACGCAGGAAAGACTGACATACAGCAGAATACACAAGGCAGTGCTTAAGAAAAGGGACTCTGATATTTATTTCTACTGAAAATCTTTATGACTTTCTAGGTTTGTGTTATTTACCCTTGCTGTTGTATCTGGTTTTGAATGTATTAACACAGTATACATGCATCCCCAGATAACACTCTTTATTTTCAAGATTCAAAGCACATTTATTATCAAAGAATGCATAAATTATACAACCATGAGATTTGCCTGCTTATTGGTAGCCACAAAGCAAGGAACCTGAAAGAACCCAATTAAAGCAAACAAAAACACCAACACCCGATATGCAAGAGAAAGGAAAAAAAACATAAATCATGCAAACAATTGAAGTGAACAGCAACATTCTGAACCAAATTGAGCCCTAACATCCAAGCCCCAGAGCAGCTCAAAGTAGGCCCAAAGCCTCACTTATCAGTTCATCATATTAGCAGGTATGGAGCGCAGCTGCCGGGGCAGTTGGCAGAGATAAATGACATTGGTGTGGCAGCTGCTGGCATTTAAGGTACCTCATAGAAATGCTGTTAATGGACTGGGTGAGCATCTTGGCAGCTCATTAATGAGAGGAAAAAAAACATTGTTTTAGCATCCCCTGTGATCTTTGGAATGCTGCTGAGTAGCCTAAAAACCAGTTCAGAAACTGTCCAGTCAGGTTTCTCGGTTTCTGCAGACCCCTCAAAGGTATAAAGGCTTCCTGTTTGCTTGGGGGAGCATTGAGCACAATTAATAAATTGCACCCTAATTCATGGCAGCAGTGGAGAAAACATATAGGATACAATATGCTAGGTCATTAAGTGTATAAAAAGGTGCCAGGGAAATGACAAATGTACAGACATGAATCTTGCATGGGAGAGCCCAGGCCAATTTCCTGAAGGGGACTCTTTCACTCAGAAGTGAATAGTAGTACAATCTCAAGATAAAACAGCTTTTATGTGCACATCACACAGGAAAAGCTTGCCTAAATTCCCAATTATAAGTTGATAATATTTTATATTATATTTTACCAGATTTATTTCCTGGATTTTAAACATGCTCACTTCCAGACTATTTACACAAACAGCAAGGTGAAAGACATCTTACAGAGAAGTTTGTTGCTAATTTTGCGAGTCTGTGTTCTGCTGAACTTGGTTTCGGAGGACTGGAAACTACAAGAATTTGCAACACCACTAATAATTTCCATGTCAACTCCTGCTCAACAGCAATTTTCTTTATCCTCAACAAACTGTTCCAGGTTTGACAATTATATTCAAAATTGAGACCATTTGGAAAACATTCTCAGAAGAGATTAGAGTATGTAGCTTCAGAATGACACTATCTTTTAGTCTCCAGCATATGCACGATGTCAAATAGTAACTTTTCAATTTGTCCTGTTGACAGATCCTAAACAAGGAATAGGTTAAGTCATTTTAGCTGGGAAATACTTCAAATTGATGCAGGCCAGATTTCAATCGCTGTAGTTTCATTGTTCATATTTACAGTATGGTATGACAACATGTTAGCGTAGTCATTAGCACAATGACTTTACAGTGCCAGCCAACAAGGTTCTATTGCCACCTCTGTAAGGAATTTGTACGTTTTCCCCGTGACCATGCGGGTTTTCTCTGGGTGCTTTGGTTTTCCATGTTCCAAAAACGTACAAGTTCGGATTAGTAAATTGTGGGCATGTGATGCTGCTGCCAGAAGTGTGGTGACACTTGTGGGCTACCCCCAGCACAATCCTTGCTGATTCGATTTGACACCAACAGCACAATTCACTGCATCTTTCAATATCTTGATGTATGTGGGATAAATAAAGTTGATCTTTAAAATCTATCAAGGCAACAATCTTAGAGATTGGTATCTATCCAAGTGAGGAACTTTTTCTAAGGAGCAGCAGTAGGTTCTTGGGTAAAACATCTTGTGACTCATGTTTCATTCCGAAGTCTAGAGATTAGTTTGGGGTTACTACACTCAGTTCTAAATCTGCACTGACTGCTCTGCCTACACGCAGACTTTGGATGGAGAACAAGCAGGCCACATTAAATTAATGCTACCAGGGAAGGGGAGCAATGTTGCACCCTGAACGCCCCATCTTTCATCAATTCTGCACAATGGTGGCTGACAGCTGCGGGTGGAAACACTAGCCTGGAGTGGTGCTTGAACGTATTTGATCCCACTTTATATGCCAGTTTCCAAACAGTAGGCTTGCATTTATCCAGCACCTTCCCTGTCCTTTATAGGATGCCCCAAATTTACTCAATGCTCCCCCAAAGAATCAGGAAGCCATTATACCTTTGAGGGGTCTGCATTTAGATGGCAGCTCCAGAAGATATGCAGAAGATGGGTGCTTCGGGATATTCCAAAGTTGGGTGTTTCCCAGATTAACTCAATGTTATACCACAGAAGTTAGTGGGTTGACTCATTGAGATTATTCTGCTCTTTTTATAGGATCTATTTTGCACAGGGTGTAGTGTATTGAATTGTGCCAGTCACTGTGCTTGGGTTGATGTCATGCTGACTTTCCAGCAGGGGAAATTAGAATGAAAGAAAAAAGACAGCCGCATATGGATGACCAGTGTATGGCACAATAGAGTCCGAAGGCACTACAGCACAGAAGCAGGGACCCCTGGTCCATCTAGTCCATGCTGAACTGTTATTCTGTCTAGTTCCATCAAACCGCACCTGGACCGTAGCCCTCTCTACCTCTCCATCCATGTACTTATCCAAACTTCTCCTCAATGTTGAAAGCAAACCCACATCTTGAACCAAAGGAGATAATTCCACTCAAGTTCTCCTGGCCCATCATTGAAATGTTCCCATAATCATGTTCTCAATATTTATTGCTTATTCTTTTATTAATGTCATTTTTTCTATTTGTATTTGTACTTGTCTTTCACCAATTCTCCTATACTCCTTCCCAAAACCCAGCCTATTTAATTCCCGGTAACATATGTGCACATTTTCTCTGTACGCTTTCAATTTTATTATTATATTGAAGGTATTCTTAATGAGAAATTCTAAATAAGTTGACAGAGATGACTATAGATGTGTAATGGAGAGTATATTGACTGGTATGGAAACATCAATGCTCTTGAACAGAAAATTCTACAAAAGGTAGTGGGTATGGCCCATACCATCACGGCTAAAGCCCTCCCCACCATTGAGCATATCTACGTAGACTGCTGTTGCACGGAAGCAGGATCCATCAGCACCATTGATGACATGCTCTCTTCCGTCTGCTGCCAACAGAAGGAAGGTTAAGGAGCCTTGGAACCCATACTACAAGGTTCAGGAACAGTTCCTACCCTTCAGCCGTCAGACTCTCGAACCAGAGGGGATAACTTCATTCATCTTTGCTTGCCCCTTCACTGAACTGTTCCCCAACCTATGGACTCACTTCCAACAACTCTTCATCTCAATTTCTCGATATTCATTGCTCATTTATTTTTTATTATTATTAATACTATTATTATTATTCTTTTGTGTTTGAAAAGTTTGTTGTCTTTTGCACATTGGTTGTTTATCTGTCCTGCTGGTTGCAATCTTTCATTGATTCTGTTACGTTTCTTGGATTTACTGTGTATGCTCACAAGGAGATGAATCTCGGGTTTGTATATGGTGACGTACAGATACTTTGATAATAAATTTACTTTGAACTTTGAGTTTCTCTTGGTGAACGATCAATTGATATGGATGCAGACGTGGTCAGTTATCAATCTGGTGGCCCTGCATTAGCCTTGTGTGGTTAATGGACAGGATGCAAAATGCTTCTCCTTGGCTTTGAATGCTAACATCTATGAGAAGCTCTTGAAGAATATTTACGGATTGTTCAGATGTCTGCAGTTGTGATTATTGTTATTTTTCCAATCAGTTAAAAAAAAATTCAGCACGACTTGAAAAATCAAACAACCTCAGTTGACATGAAGCCAATTTTCAATGTGTTTCTCTTCACACATCTTCTTCATTATTTTCTATTTATACCTGGTGTATCATCTCTTAATCAGAATAATGTGAGTCAGCCCCATCCCTTCGTCATTGTTCTGCAATTTGACTGCAAAGAGTAACTGGCATCCCAATTAGATCAAAAAGCCCATGGACATTCACCGGGATTGCTGTTCCTAGTTTAACTAATGCTTAATGAGTCCTGATGAAGGTTGTTGACCTGAAAAGTTGACTATTTATTCCCCACCATAGATGCTGGCTGACATGTGGAGTTCCTCCAACATTTTGTGCGTGTTGCTCAAAATTTCCAGCATCTGCAGAATTTGTTGTGTTTCTGTCAAGCTTAATGCCGAGTTTGAAACATTGAACAACACAGCACAGGAAACAGCCCCTTCTGCCCACAATGTCTGCACTGAACACGATGCTAAATTATATTAAATTAAATCAAATCTCTTCTGCCTGCACATGATCCATTTCACTCCATTCCTTGTCTATGCATATGCCTATCTAGTTTGACAAGTTAATTTCTTAGAGTTTTTTTAAATATATAACCACATTGTTCAACCCAAGAATAGTGAAAATATAAATAGAGAGCTTCCAAACCCCTGAACTGGCCTGACTCTTGGATGTGGAACCTGAATTGGACCAAGGTAAAGGAGGATGGCCCCAGGGGTTCCATATTGTCTCCCTGGAGTGGAGAGTGCAGGCCACCCACCTACCTTCACCCTCACCTGGTCTCACCTATCACCTGCCCACTTGTACCCTTTCTCCTCCCCTCCCCCCATTTTCTTACTTTGGCTTCCTTTCCAGTCCTGATGAAAGATCTCGGCTCAAAATGTTGACTGTTCATTTCCCACTATAGATGCTGACTGACCTGCTGAGTTCCTCCAGCATTTTGTGTGTGTTGCTAATTTTAAAAACATCTTTGATATAACTAGACAATCTCTCCTTGGTTATATTCTGTCACCTTATCACAGATGATGAAAGCAGACTTGTAATTTTTGGCAATATTATTCAAGGGACTTCCATATTTGTCTAGCAGAAAAATTATCTTGCGAAGTCTGTAGTCACGCTTATTGGAAAATAGACTCAATTGTTCAGCAGAGTTGGAATATTTAGGGAATGGGATTCTCAATCTATTTTACTATGGTTTCCTATTCCTCCTCAACCAAAGCTTCAGAGACAGGCTTAGACAACAAAGGTTCTACTTGGGCAGTGAGCATGGGCAGAATGAAAATGTTCAAGGGAATTCTAACGGACACCCAAGTTCCAGTCGCTATCTTCTGCATCTGCCCAACTATTTCAGATGGGAGCTCGGGTAGAACTAGGGGAATGAGAGGGAGAGAAGGATGGCAATTGTTCCACCTGTTCACAGCCTTTTCCTAGTTAAAACCCTCCTGCCAGCCATCAGTAGGGCATATGGTATGGTATATCATTTGTAGGATAATTTCCACTTTAGTATCTTACTCAGTGTTGGCACGTGGCCAAGTGGTTAAGACATTGGCCTAGTGATCTGAAGGTCACTAGTTCGAGCCTCAGCTGAGGCAGTGTGTTGCATCCTTGAGCAAGTCACTTAACCAGACATTGCTCTGTGACGACATAGGTGCCAAGCTGTATCGGCCCTTGCCCTTCCCTTGGACAACATCGGTGGCGTGGAGAGGGGAGACTTGCAGCATGGGTAACTGCCAGTCTCCCATACAACCTTCCCAGGCCTGCGCCCTGGAAACTTTCCAAGGCAGAAATCCATGGTCTCACGAGACTAACGGATGCCTATTTATTTTATCTTACTCACAGGATAACACACAGGTTTGTTGGCAATACCCTATCGAAGATATACTACTTTACACTAATCCTGTCACATTTCAGATTCTGACTCAGAATTATTAATCACATGTACTTCAAAACATACAGTGAAATATGTTGTTTGCGTTAACAGCCAACATGACTTAGGGATGTGCTGAGGTCAGCTTGCAAGTGTCACTAGAAATTCTGTCATTAACATGGCATGCCCACGATGCTTGGTAGGACAATGCAGAACATAGCAAGCGACAAAAGAATAGCAGCATAACAAGCTCTCTTTCCTCCCTCCCACCCAGTTTCCATCTTCACCAGGCTTCCAGCCTCCGTTCTCCAGGCTTTGGAACTGGGCCGATTCCCGTTCCATTTCTTGAAAATGTTTGAAATCTGCAAGTTTTTCAGGGACTGTTATTATACATGGCTTTACTGTGAAAATGAAGGGTAAGGAATGAAAAATAACCCATTTTTTGGGCCTGATCAGCACTCTGCAGTCCTTTCACAGTGGGATAAGCCTGGGCGGTGAGAAATCCATCAATTGCAGTGGGACTCCTTACAATTGCCAATTACATGCCAGCGCTGAAGTGTAATTTCACATTGCATTTAATAATAAGGACGTGATAAAAACCAATTAGTGAGTGAACTAAATTATTATTTAAAGATCTATCAGAGTTCTTTTACAGTAGTTACACATGACCACATTTCCTCTGGTATTCTAAGATTAATAATCAGTTGATATCGACCAGCAACAAATAGATTGATTCCAATTGTTCACGGATATCGAACCAACTTAATTTAAAAATTCTTGCAAATGTGGCATTAATGGATTATACACTCTCCTTTCCGTATGTTAATCTATCCCCTTAAGTAATAACAAGCTTGTTCAATTTGACCAAATTGTGCTAAACTGAATGACAGAAATTTTACATGATATTATTAACCGTTACTGAAGATTAGTAATACACCACTATATTTTCCACTACTGTTGAGGAATGCATTCTGTGGATTAAGGACCCCAGAGGTTACACAGATAGACATTCCTCGGCAACTGGGTCACAGTTCAGCATTCAGCAAGGCTATGGACATTATTGCCCTGACATCCTTTTGCCTCTGGCTATCCTGACTGATAACAACTTGGGTTCAACAAGGTTCAATCCCTCTTCAAATTGCTATTCTCAGGTCACTGAGGCATTGAAGGCTATTAGGGCTTTCATGTTAAAGGGCACAAGATGAAGGCAGATAAGGTCCTTGGAGTACAAGAAGAATCCCACTCTTCTCTGCCTAATCGCACACTGGAATTAAATAAGAAAATCACAGGGTTAAGTGACAGCTTTCATTAGAAATGCTTGAGATGTTTTGCTTTGCAGGGTTTCATGTGCTAAAGACTATTTTGCAGTCATTCCAAATAGCCTATCTTGCAATCTTCCACTCCTCTGCTCAGCAAGAGTTGCCGCACATTTCTAATCTGAGTGTCTTTGGAGCTTCCGCGTGTAGTGACAGAGAGGGCTGGTGCGCACAGGGTGTGCTGGGCTTTCAAAAAGCACTTGATAAAAATATGAACCCTATGGTTTAACTGGGTGAAGGCCAGAGAGGGAATAATTGCTTTTACTCACTGGAGTAAATGTATAGCAGTGGTTCTCAGGGCCTGGTATTAAAGAAGAGAATATTCCACTTTCTTCACATATTTTGTTCATGAACTAAACTTAGCAAATTTCAAAGCTTGCAAACGACATGGACGGTAGTGGATAAGGGCACAAAAGCAGGTATCGGCCAAATGCGCCACTACACTTGCTCCACCATTTGCAAAGATCATTACCAATTTGATCATTGGCTTCAACTCCATTTTCCAGTCTGACCCACATCCTTCATCCACATCTATTTCAGCCTTTAAAGAGCTTAGTAACTCTCCATCCAAGCCCTCTGGTGCACCAAGAAGGTTTGCAGACAAAATGGTGAAATCTTTGAAATATGCAGGGTATGTTAAAATGATCAGTAAAATTGAACTGGAAGTCTTTGGAATAAATAATTACAAACAAATGTGAGCAAACTATAATTTCATGGAACAATGCTTAGCTCTCAGATGAATTGCTATAGCCAAATGTGAGTAATACAACTGAAGAAGAGCATCTAGTCGTGGTATTGATTGATTGATTGATAGAGATGCAGTGTGGAATAGGCACTTCTGGCCCTTCGAGCCATGCTGCCCAGCAACCCCGATTTTATGCTAGCCGAACCACGGAACAATTTACAATAACCAACTAAGCTACCAACTAAGCTGTCTTTGGGTTGTGGGAGGAAACTGGAACACCTGGAGGAAACCCTCGCAGACATGGGGAGAATGTACAAACCCCTTACAGGCAGTGGTGGGATTTGAACCCGGGTCGCCTGTACTGTAAAGCTTTGTGCTGACCACTATGTTATCATGCTGCCCCTCTCCCCTCTCCACTCAGTCTCGTGCAGGGTTTCAACCCAAATAATGACAGTTCCTTTCTTCCCACAGATGCTGCCCAATCCGCTGAGATGGTGGAGGTTTACTAGAAATGTAACAAGTGTAGAAACTGGAGTAAAATTAAGACTGCTCTGAAACTATGTACAGTATGTCAAGCAGGTAAAGGTATGATCATAAGTTATAGGAATAGAATTAGGTCACACAGCCCATCGAGTCTTCTCCGACATTTCATCATGGCTGATCCATTTTGCCTCTCATCCCCAATCCCTTGCCTTCTCCACTTATCCCTTCATGCCCTGACTAATCAAGAATCTATCAACCTCTGCCTTAAATATACCCAATGGCTTGGCCTCCACAGCTGCCTTTGGCTAATAATTCCACAGATTCACCATCCTCTGGCTAAAGAAATTCCTCCTCAACTCCTTTCTAAAAGGACATCCCTCTATTCTGAGGCTGTGTCCTCTGGTCTTAGACTCCCACCATAGGAAACATCCTCTCCACACCCAGTCTATCAAGCCCTTTCATCATTTGATAGGTTTCAATGAAGACACCCCTTGTTAAAGATCTTGATCTTGGAGAGTTTACGGAGAAACACTCCCAGGACACAAAGGACAGCAAGAAAATAAGCAAAGAAGCAGATGCAACAATCTCAGATTTCAAGATCCAAGATTGTTTATTGTCATTTTTCAGTACACGAGTGTAAATGATTGTTACTCTGGATCCGATGCAGCAGAATAAGTACAAAGAATACAATACCAAAAAGAACTGAAAAAAATCCACAATAAATAATGTGTTTGTTTTGCAGAGAGCTGACGATACTGTAAATCTCCTTCAAGAATGTCCTTGGGGTCAGCACTTGGTGGGGGGGGGGGGGAAGTAAACACTATCATGCACTCTTCGAAAAGTGATTGAAGAAGATTCAATAATAAATTCTATATGGAATTGGGTGAATGTTTTAAGGAGAGCCGTCTTCAGGGCTGTGACAATGGAGCAAGGGTTTGGAAACAAACAACAAATATTTCCAAAGAGTGAGCGCAGGCATAATTCCTCCTGTACTATGTAATCCCTTGGAACGGCATGGTAGTGTAGTGGTTAGCACACCGCTTCACAGTGCCGGCGACCCTGGTTCAATTCCCTCCGCTGTCCTGTCAGGAGTTTGCACGTTCTTCCTGTGACCGTGTGTGTTTCCTCCTGGTTTCCTCCTATAGTTCAAGGACCTACTAGTCGGTAGGTTAATTAGTCATTGTAAATTGTCCTGTGACTAGACTAGGGTTAAATCGGGGGAGGCTGGCTCAAAGGACCTGTTTTGTGCTGTAGCTCAATAAACATAGTTAATTTTACTTCTGGAATATTAGTAATAAATTTAACCATCAGATACCTGTGAATATAAATCGCAATTGTCATCTCCTTTAAGTTCATATTTTTCCTGTTTTTCCTTTGGTAGCAAGACAAAATCGTGTTCCTTATTCCATGTTCCGTATTTAAACACAAACTGATAACTGAGCACATAGTCAAAGTTCAAAGTACATTTACTATCAAAGTGTGTATATATGATACAACCTTGAGACTCGTCTCCTTACAGGCAGCCACAAAACAAGAAACCCAAAAGAACCTATAAGAAAAGAAGACTGTCAAACACCCAATGTGTGGAGAGAGAAAAAGAGAAATTGATAAAAGCAAGGAAATAGCATTTAGAAAGAATGCGAGTCTGCAGACATGGAGCCCGGAGCAGCTGCAGGCCACAGACACGAGGCCTGGAGCATCTGGAGGCCTCAGCCTCTGCCTTGGTGCGACGCAGAACCGAGTAAACCTTGCACAGCAGCTAGCAGAAACAGACCAACATCACCTCTGGTGCTGACACCCTTCCTTTCCAATCCATCTGGCCCGGCATTTAAATCGTCCAAGCACCAGGTCCTCACTCTAGGACCTGGCCCCTGTCGCACCGATTCGCTGACAGGCTTGAACCCTGCTGCCACATTTTGGCCCGTACACGACATTTCCAAATTGGCCTGATGCTTAGATCGATAAAACTTCGCTCTTGGTTTAGGTGGACGGGCCTCGAATCTGCCTCTCCTCTGCTCTGACTTTGCTCGCTCCTGCTGCTGCCACCCTCGACTCAGCCTTGCCTTCGGCCACCTCTTCGTTGTTTGTGGCGATCGTTTACCGTGACTTTTACGGGGAAAGTGTTGTTGATGAAGTGTTTGGCTGCAATCCTCGTTTTGCTAACCGCCAGCTGTTGCTCGTCTTCAGCAGCGGCACCTTGAACAGCACGGCGCAAGACTGGGATTCCAGAGCCAAGGACGCACAGTGTCTAGAGGGCACATCACTTCTCTGAGGATCGTCACCTTGTCGTGGTGTAGAGGCTTGTGAACTCCTGAGATCCCGAGAGCGATGCCGGCTGAAGCTTAGCTCTTGGTAGGGTAAGGTAAACGGGGAGCTTCCACACAAAGAGCAATCCAACCAAGACCTCAACAGTGATGATGACGATGCAGGGGAAGGCTGCAGCAGTGGAGGGTCCCCAGTCGTCTTGCATTCCATACCACGAGACCCTGTACATCAGCCTCTCCACTTCCACACTACACCAGATAAATCTGTAATCGAAGCTTTTTCTCTTCATTTTTACCCTCCGTCCACACTGAAACGGTGCTTTCATCCCCCAAAAACAGAGATTTTCAGAAACGTTCTCCAGAGTGTGTAATTTTGAAAAAGCCACTCGGGCAGATCAGTGTGGACGGGGTGACGGGAGAAGTCTAAAAACGCTGTCATGACATGCCGGAACAGATGGTGACGGCAGCGCGTCATTTCATAGTTTTCTTGAATGCAACCTAACAATTTCAGAACAGACGGCAACTAGACTGAAGCCAGAAGAGTTAGAAATATACTCACCAAATACTTTGACCCATAACTTACTGAATAAATAAGTATACTCACTTTGCCCTGTTTTCTGTCCTTGCTTGTATGAAGGTGGATAACCTATTTATGCAAGTACTTCTCTAACAATAGATGTGTAACAGCCTAATGTAACATTGTATGGAAATACAAGATAACACTGATGCAGACATGTTTTATACATTTAACAAGGGGCTTTATTAATGCAACAGAGTTCATCAGTTTTTCAATGTTCATCGTCAACCGGGTCAATCTGTCCGTGAACTCCGTCAGTTGCCTCCATAAGCTCCAGTATTTGTTTTTTTAGTTTTAAGTCTTCCTGTGTGAGAGCCAACAGCTGTCCGTCGTTTAAGTTTTTCGAGTCTGTAACTGAACACCAACTGAAATGCGCACCAACTCTTTCACGGCGAGATCCGACACCAAACATGTCGCTTGCTTTCGGTAGATGCGTCCTGCGCATGCGCAGTAAGAAGAGATTCGCCGAAATATCTGTTTTAATGCGGACATTGATATTTTTTAACACACCTAGTGTGGATCCCTATTGTTTTTATGTGAAACTGGCATTTACAAAATTACCTGGTCTATTCAAAACTTCATAGCAAAAGTCACACACAGGCATTCTCCATTAAGGGAATAACCCCCCCGCCCCCCCAGGAGGATATCATAGTTGAGTGCTTGTGCTACTGCTACTACATTACTGATAGAATTGAAATGCAAATGATTAGTTACATATGAATTCACAGTAGATTGATCAATCCCATGTGCTTGCTTCAACAATCAACAAGCTCACACTGATCTGATTGCAGCCTCACCTCTACATTCCTCTCTCCCTGTGCTAACCTTTCGCCACTTGGGTAATCAAGAATCCATCTGCCTCTGTTTGAAAGCTACACAGAGGCATTGTTTCCTTTGGTGTTTGAAAAGAGGGTTCTACAGAATAGGCGCTGATTGAAAGAATAATTCAGGGGGAAAAAAACTTCCTGTTGCTCTCCTCTGCTTAAAACAAGCAGAATATTCTGTGTAACACAAACAAAATGCTGGAGGAACTCAGCAGGTCCGGCAGCATCTACAGAGAGAGGAATAAACCAGGAATGATCCACTTTGTCTCCAGAAGCAACAAGTATTGGCTTTCATAGTACATTCATTTTTACACTGTTATTTTACACTGTGCAAGGAGGACGAAGATGGATTCTTTGCTGTGTTGCTACCTGCTTCCACTGGTGTGTCAATCTACAAAACACTCTCCTTACTTGGGTGCAGAGTATGTCTACACACGTTGCGATGTAATAAATATAAACTTCACCCCCCCCCCCCCCACCCACCGCATTTAAGATTCCTAAATATTGAGAACTTGGGACGAAGTGTGTTCAATTCCTCCAACGCTTTCGGTCTTTTGCCAGGCAAACCATGTGCAACAGAAGAATCCAACTAATACGTGAGAAGGTAGTTAGCTTTTAGCCCTTCATGCCCATTAGAATCATAAAATTTTATAGCACAAGAGGGCATTTGTCCCACTAGGTCCAGGCAGGTTACCTGTGGAACGGTCCAGTCACAGTCCTTTGCTCATTTTCCCTCATGTGCCATCCAATAAAAATCCTGGTTAACCACAACTATGAGCAGTGAGTGCCACTTGATCACTATTCCATAGAAAAAGCAACTTAAAGGCTATTTGTTACACAGACATTGAAGCAGACAGTGAAGTGTGTCACTTGTGCCAATCAAATCAGGGAGGATTGCGCTGGACAACTCACAGGTGTCACTGTGTTTCTGGCGCCAACATAGAATGTCCAAAACTCACTAAACCTAACTGTACGTCTTTGGAATGTGGGTGAAGACTGTACACAGTTAAAGGCAGAATGTAAAAACTCCTTACAGACAGAAGTGGGAACTGAACCCTAATGAGAGATCACTAGCACTGTAATAGTGTTACGAAAACTGCTACGGTAACCATGTTGCTCTTCACACATCTCTCCCATGACTCTGTGATGTCTGACCTGTCTAATTCTATATACTTAGCTTATCTTCATTGGATTAACATAATTGGTTAACAGAATTCCATCAAGTTCAGATTTAAATTTAATTATTGATCTGCCATTGGTTGCTCTTTGGGGAAAAGAGTCCCAAATTTCTCCCAGCTTCTTCATAACTTCACTTCTGAAGTGCTTGGGTGTAGTAGTTACATTGATCAGCTCAAACAACAGAAATTCTTTCTATACGCTCTCATTTCCACTATATATCTTAAAAACTTAAATCAAAATCACTCCTTCTTAAATTTTGAGTAAATACAAGCACAGTTGACAAAAATCTTTCAATGCATTTACACTCTTGGGAGTCCAAGAAACACATTGGTTGATCTACAATATGCACCTCATAAGGGCACATACTCAGTGGCCACTTTATTAGGTACACCTGTGCATCTGTTTGTTAATGCAAATATCTAATTAGCCAATCACGTCATAGCAACTCAATGCATAAAAACACGTAGAGATCAAAAGATTCAATTGTTGTTCAAACTAAACATCAGAATGGGGAAGAAATGCAATCTGCATGACTTTGACCATGGAATGAGTGTTGGTGCCAGATGGGGTGGTTTGAGTATCTCAGAAACTGCTGACCTCCTGGGCTTTTCATACATAACAGTCCTTACAGTGTACAGAGAATGATGCAAAAACAACAAAAAAAATCCATTGAGTGGCAATTCTGTGGGTGAAGACGCCTTGTTAATGAGAGAGGTCAGAGGTAAATGGCCAGACTGGTTCAAACTGACAGGAAGGCAACAGTACCTCAAATAACCACACATTACAACAGTGGTGTGTAGTAGAGCATCTCTGAACACACAACACATCAAACCTTGAAGTGGATGGGCTACAGCAGCAGAAGATAATGAACATACACTTAGTGGCCAATTTATTAGGTATAGGAAGCATACCAGCAGTAAACATGTTAATTTCATGACTTTTCCCTTTAAGTCGGGAATTTTGGCAACAGGAATCTTGAAGACTATAGATACCTTTGAGAGAGCCTCCAATTTCCCTTTTAAACACATCCCAGAGCTACTCTGTGCATTAAGGAGATAAGTTGAAATGAAATATTAAAAGGATCAAGATGTGTTAAATTGATACTTTACAGCTGTCTTCACAAAAAAAGGCTGATTAAATTTCACCTCTAGGTATGTTGGCTTGATAACCTATTGCACAAATATCCAGCTGTAACTCATGTGTCATAAGATATAAATTGGCCACCTGCAAAGCACATGGACTCGATAGATTCAGGCACGTACTGAACCTATGTCTGTGGTCATCCGTCCACTTTAAGGTTCGGTGCGCTGTGCGTTCAGAAATGCGCTTCTGCACACCACTATTGTAACGCGTTGTCATTTGAGTTACACTTGACCCCGCCTGCATGCTTTTATACATGGTATCGCTGCCATGTGATTGGCTGAATGGGCAGGTGTACCTAATAAAATGGCCACCAAGGCAAGGTAGTGAGCGATAACTCAGGTGATGTGGCTGAGAATGGAAATCTTCCTGATGGATCTGTGTTCAGGGGCAGCTTCAGTCCCAAGGTTCACAAAGATTCGGGATCAAAAAGGAACCGGAAGTCTAGGAGGAATGGGCAGGGAACGTGTGAAGAATTAAATGGCGTTTTCAGAGAGGGATGAGTTAACTTCTATGTTACCATAGGGAAATAGTTCGTTTTGAAATGGAGACACAAGGGACAGCAGATACTGGAATCTGGAGTGAAGGGACACAATCTGCTGGAAGAACTCAGCAGACTGAGCAGCATCTGCGGAGGACAAAATGAGTTGTTGATACTTGAGCTTTAAACACTGCAAGTGGACTCCCTAATACAGGGTCAATACCCCTCCATTCCGTTCCCCACCATTGATGCTGCTCAGCCCACTGAGCTCTACCAGCAGCTGGCTTTTGCTAGTGCATCTGGCATTTAGTCTAAGGACAATGACCACCCTACATGTTAAACACATCAACATTTACAGGGTTTACAAGGATGTTGCCTGGATTGGAGAGCATGCCTTATGAGAACAGGTTGGGTGAAATTGGCCTTTTCTCCTTGGAAGGACAGAGGATGAGAGGTGACCTGACAGAGATGTATAAGATGATGAGAGGCATTGATAGTGCGGTTAGCTAGAGGCTTCTTCCCAGGGCTGAAATGGCTAACACGAGGGTGCTCAGAAGTAAATACAAGGGGGGATGTCAAAGGTAAGTATTTTTACACAGAAAGTGGTGGGTGTGTGAAATGCACTGCCAGTGAAGGTGATAAAGGCTGATACAATAGGGACTTTTAAGAAACTCTTAGGTAGGAACATGGAGCTTAGAAACACAGAGGGCTATGTGACAGGGTAATTCTAGGCAGTTTCTAGAATAGGTTACATTGTGGGCCAAAGGGCCTGTAATGAGCTGTAGATTTCTATTCCCATGGTCAAGGGAAACAGACACAAACTCTTACAGAACAGCTACGATAATGTACAGATTTTTACAAAAACTATTTTAAAATCACTCGGAAAACAAATGCTAACACTTCAAAGTCTATCAAAAAAACTATTGATAATGTCGAGCAGTTCTGATCAATCTCACCAAGCTTGAAATAAAATAGAAAATGCTGAGAACTCTCAGCAGATGAATTAGGCAGAGAGAGAGAAAAAAGATTCAATGTGGCAGGTTGGGAAATTGTTCAAAGTTCAAAGTAAATTTATTATCAAGTTATGTTGATATGTCAGCATATACTACCCTGAGATTCATTCTCTTGTGGTCATTCACAGTAGGTATAAAGAAGTACAATGTAGACATTGAAAACATCGAAAAAGCATTAAAGTTGTAGACAGGGTGGGGGAATGATGGATGGCACACGGGAATACCTTTTACAGGGCAAGGTCAGGCCTGCGACGGAGATAAGTTGTCTTCTTTAAAGGTTAGAAGGTCTAGTTGTAAAGCAGAGTGGAAAAGTGAGTGGATTCTGGGAGTGATAAAGTTTACAAGATGCAAAACATGACACTGTTAAAATATTGGCCAGAATACCGCTTTTCTTCAAAGTAGTTCTAATACCATCTTCCGCTTTGAACAGCTTACTTTAGGGTAGGGGTTCCCAACCTTGTTTAATGCCAAATACCAATACCATTAAGCAAGGGGTCCATAGACTTCAGGTTTGGAAAGAACGTAGAAAGCATCTATAAAGATAATGACGAGAATCTCAAAATGTTAAATGTTTCAATTATGGCTGTCCACTTTTGGAATATGGAGACCTACAGTAGTGAACCTCATCCTAACAACCAATCAACAGGCTAGGAATTAGCTTGCACAATGCACATCTTTTCCAGTACTCTTTGGACTACCAAGAACCCAATGTGGCAGGCAGTGAGGCACGCACACGCACACGCACACACACATACACACACACACACACACACACACACACACACACACACACACACACACACACACACACGCACGCACGCACGCACACTCACTCACTCACTCATCTGGTCACATGCATCACTCTCCCTATCAACATTGACTCCTTCACCAGCAGCTGAAGCAGGCCTTAAGCTATTTTGTCAATGCTGGTAACTATGCCTTTCCTGTACTCTCTCCAAGGTCTGAACATGAATTGATGTGCATCATATCTTGACTGAGACCTGATGCATGAATCTGCATTTAAACTTGCACTAAGAACTATTTACATGCTATTGTATGAAAAGGCCCAGATAGAGAGGCCCTGTGGCCCTGAACAGTATGTTTCCTATAGTGGGGGTATCTAGGACCAGAGGGTGCAGCCTCAGGATACTAAGGTGCCCCTTTTGAACAGAGATGAGGAGGAATTTCTTTAGCGAGAGGATGGTGAATCTGTGGAATTTACTGCCATAGATAGCTGTGGGGGCCAAGTATTTTTAAGGAGGGTGTTGATAGATTCTTGATCATAAATGGTTATGGGGAGAAGGCAGGAGAATAGGGTCGAGAAGAATAATAAATCAGCCAAGATGGAATGGCGGAGCAGACTTGATGGGCCAAATGGTCTAATTCTGCTCCAATTTTTAAAACAGCATGAGCAACACATGCCACACAATGCATCTAGCAAGAAGCAATGTACTTTAGAATTCTTTTCTTTCATTGTTGTCATGCAGGAAGATAGCATCCAACTTAAACCTCATGAGTCTTAGACAGCAACCAGATGGATTGTTTGAGCTGAATACTGACCAAAATCCTCTCATATTTGCAACTGTGCAGTGGCCACTGGATTCAAGAAGCCAGATGGTACCTTGGCTTTAACGTCTCATTTGGAAGGAGGCACCTCAGACACGCTGAGAGTCCGCTGAATTTTTGTGCTCTGGTATGGAACCATTCGTGCTCTAGCTGAGAGGCAGGAATTCTACCCATAGAGACACGGACACAAATTGTCAAAACACTTTCTGCGATCAGAATGCTGATTGGCAAGGTCAGGTGGGGAGAGACCTTCTGACTCCTTCGCCAATTAACATACTTCACTTCCCTGAAGAATTTTGCACATTCCAACTTATTATCTGTTATTTTATTATGCAAACTTTTCGAACTCTTTCAGACAGTTTGAGAGTGGCGTTTGAGGTTTGATAGATAGGTACAATTTAAATGTCTATTGCAAATCTTCAAAGAAGAATAATTCACAAGTTTACAATCATAAGTGGCTTTTATCCAATAGGCCTTTTCAGAAAGCTAAAGTTCAAAGTAAATTTATTATCAAAATATATATATGGCACCATATACTACCCTGAGGTTCATTTTCTTGTAGGAATTCACAACAGTACAGACAGATACAACAGAGTCAATAAAAACTACACACTTTCAAAGACCGCCAAACAATCAATGTACAAAAGACCAACTATGCAAATACAAAATAAATAAGTAATACTGAGACCAATAATTGAAGGCAACGACTGAGAGATTTTTTTACCATATTCTACATACCAGTGTCCTGTCGGAGGCACAAAGTATACACAGCAGTGTACCCTGGTGTCGGGAATCCGCTTCTTTCGATTGATATTAATCTCTTCTCTCAGGTATTTTTCATACTGTTCATTAATATATTTCACAATTGGTTCCCAGCTGTAAACACAGAATTCTTTCATTATAAATGTTTCCAAGGTTTAATCAAGAGCGATTCAAAATTTAAATTTATTTATTACAGTATATATATATTGAAGTATATAGTGTGGTATTTATGTTAGCCAACATGCCTGAAGGAGCGCTGCAGGTAGTCTACAGGTGCTGCCACACTTTCTGGTGCCTGGATAGCATTCCTACAGTGCTCAGCCAAAGTTCAAAGTTCAAAGTAAATTTATGATTAAAGTATGCATATGTTACTAGAAACTACCCTGAGGTTAATTATCTTGCAGGCATTCAGGCAGAACAATAGAATCAATGAAAACTACACCCAAATTAACACTGAGAAACAGGTTTAAAAGAAGACAAAATGCAAAAATAAAAAGCTATAATAATAAACAAATAAACACTATACAGATGACAACAAGGAACAAATAACAACAGTAAAATAAGTTTTGTTCTCTCTTCCCACCCCCCTTCCAGCCTTGCACACACACACAGTTCTCTCTTGGCATCATCTTAATCACTTGGTCACAGAGTAGCTTTTCCTCATTGTTGGAGAGATGACAAATGCTCCTTGTTCACCAGTTGGACCCACACATGGTTGCTTTGGGAATCACTAATGCAATGATGGAATTCAGAAGTATCAAGATGCTGTGAAGTGACAAGCTACTACTGGTGGAACAGATCTCTGGAAAATGGGCAAGCTACATCTTCTGAACGTCTGACTCACTGGCTGTCTGTACCAGAGAAGATGAGGCTCGGCTCCAGCTGTTAAAAGTGAGAACCACACTTATGCTCATGATCACCCAACAGAAACAACAACTCCCTTCCTCCTTTCCTTTCTCCCATGGCCCACTCCTCTCTCCTTTCTTCTTCAGCCCTTTACCTCTTCCGCCTATCATTTCCTACCTTTTCACCTCATCGCCCCTCCAGACCCACCCAAGCACCTACCCCCTCCTCACTAGTTAATACCAGACCAAAACACTGACTGTTTATTCCTTTTCCTAGATGGTGCCTGACCAGGTGAGTTTCTCCAGCATTTTCTGTGTGTTGTCATTGTTATTCATAGAAAATTATATGCTGATTTGACTGTAGATTTGGAGTTATTGTGCATTTAAAATGAATTGTGCTATTCCAAATATTGCTTCCAGATTCCCAGTCCCCAAGTTTTCTTGGATTCCATTCATTCATTTATTTATCTATCTAATTATCTATTTATTTATTCAGTGACACAGTGTGGAGTTGGTCCTTCTGGCCCTTCGAGCCAGGCCACACCAGCAAACCCAACTCCATTAACCCTAACCTAATTTCAGGACAATTTACACTGATGATTAACCTACCTAGTATGCCTTTGGACTGTGGGAGGAAACCAGAGCACCCGGGAAAGCCCTCGCGGGGACGTACAAAGACTCCTTACAGAATGGCGCTGGAATTGAACTCTGAACTCTGGAATTCCCTGAGCTGAGATAATATCGCGCTGAACCGCTATGCTATGGTGAAGGCAATCCTACGTAGCTGATGGGTGAAGTGCTCAGAGATTGAGACTCAACAACAGTGAAGCAACAGCAATGATCTTTCCAAGCCTGGATGGTGTGCGAGGTAGAGGGAAACTCCCATGCTCCAATCTGCTCTTGTGCTCTTTGGTAAGGAGTCATAGAAGAACACCACAGCACAGAAAAAGGCCCTTTGGCCCATCTAATCTGTGCCAAACTATTAATTTGCCTAATCCCTTCAATCTGCAACTGGCCCGTAGCCCTCCATAACCTTCCTATCCATGTACTTACCCAAACTTCTCTTATATGTTGAAATCAAACCCTTATTATTTCCACTGGCAGCTCGTTCCACACTCTTACCACCCTCTGAGAGAAGATGATTTCCACCCCCCCCCCCCCCCCCGTATTCTCCGTAAACATTTCACCCTCCATTCCATGGCCTCTGGTTCTAGACTCACCCAATCTCAGTGGAAAAATTCTGCTTGTATTTGCCCTTTCTATACCCCTCATACTTTTGTATACCTTTACCAAATCTCCTCTCAACCTTTACTTCAGGAGTAAAGTCCTAACCTGTTCAAACTTTCCCTATAACTCAAGTCCCGGCAACATCCATGTAAATTTTCTCGGCACACTCTCATATTTATTGACATATACCTGTGGGAGGAAGCAGGTTTTTTTAGGTGGGGGGAGGAATGTCAAATTAACATACTTTGTCAATAACTGACATTACATTAAATACCACAACAAGCCCATCTCCATTTTGCATAATTCTAAAACTCATATTTTCCAGGATCTGCAGAGATGGTATTTCATTGCAGATTGATTTAGCAGAGGACAACAACATTTGGATGTACCGGTGCACGCACTGCCTGACATGGGGGAGGGGAAGAAGGCGACTGGATGAAGACAAGACATTTCCAGTACAGGGTGAGCCCTTCAGTGCTCAGATTCAGTTATTTATCACATGTACATTGAATTGTGCTGTTTGTGCTAACGATCAGCAGTACCTGAAAGCACACACTGGGGACAGCCGTAAATGTCGCCACAAAGTCCGGGCCCAACAGAGCATGCCCACAATGCTCACAGAACACAACAAAACTGAACCTATCAAGCGCCAAAGCAACAACAGCCGATCAAGTCCAATCCCTTTCTTCCTTCCCTCACACCCAAACACACGCATACTCTAACCCCTGGACATGCCATCTTGGGCCTTCAGGCTCCAGCGGTTCTTGGATTCTTAGAACAGAGAAGTAAACCAAGACAATTCCCCATTCAGTGAGACCATGGCTGAGTGGTGACCCAGTGCCTTTGTCACGTACCCCTTAATGTCTTGAGTGAGCAAAGTTTTGATGATCGCTTGTTTCAAATTAACAACTGCTCTGGAGAATGAAATGCTCTACTTAACCTCCTGGCTTTCCTCATTGGCTACCATCAACGTGCTGGTTCCGTTCACCACTACAGGCTTGTACAACTTCCCCTTAAATCACGGTTCCCAACCTTTTTTATGCCGTGGACCGTTAAGTAAGGGGTCTGTGGATGGACCCCAAGTTAGGAAGCCTTGGTTTAAATGGATCCAAGTAATTCACCTCAACCATTCTAACCACTCTCTGCATATAGAATCTCTTCACTTCCATGCTTGATTTATTACTGATCTCCACATTTTGTATCTCCAACTATTGCTCTTGCCTGCAAGTGGAAACACCTCCTATCCTTCCATAATTTTAAAGACTTCTACAGGCCACCCTTTATTAGCATTTATTTTTCATGCGGATTTAAGGGGCACAGACTGTTCAATTGTGATTTTGTAATGAAACACTCAGCAGTTCTTAAGGGGTGGGGGAAAATCTCATTAAACTCTATCGAATATTAAAAAGGCTTGGATACAGTGGACCAGGAAAGAATGCTTTCAATAGTGGAAGAGTGCAGCACCAGAGGGGACAACATCAAAATAGAAGGACATCCCTTTAGAACAGAGATGAGGAGGAATTTCTTCAGCCAAGAAGCTGGTGAATCTCTGGAATTCATTGCCACAGGTGGCTGTGGAGGCCAAGTCCACGGATATATAAAGCTGAGGTTGATAACTTCCTGATTAGTAAGGTGTCAAAGGTTATGAGGAGAAGGCAATGAAATGGGATTGCAAGGGAATAATAAATCAACCACAATGGAATGGTGAAACAGACTGGATGGGCCAAATGGCATAATTCTGTTCTTAAGTTCAAAGTAAATTTATTCTCAAAGTACATAAATATCACCATATACAACCCAAAGATTCATTTCTCATTACTTTGAATTTCTTTGAAAAGTGCAAACCAACACAATGAACAAAGGTCCAGCAGAAAACCATTAACTCACCAGTTTTCATTGTTTATTTGATCTCCAAATCCTGGTGTGTCAATAACCGTCAAGTTCATCTTTACTCCTTTTTCTTCAATAACTAGAAGAAGAAAATTGCATCATGAAGATTAGATAGATGAAGTGAATAGCTGCAGGAGAACAGAAATGGCTTGATGTAACCCTGTGGAATGCAAATACAACCTAGAAATTCAGCCCAGACCAGTAGTACTCATGTGTCCAGTTATGTCAGCATAATTAAATATGCTCAAGTAAACCAAACTTTCCCCATTTGAACCACTCATATCTGGTAAAATAAGAGTCTAACACTGGTTATATTTTTCTTTTATTTCTTTTCAGAGATACAACATAGTAATACGCCCTTTCAACCCACTGAGTCCACACCACCCACTTACACATGACCAATTAACCTACTGACCTTGCGGCTTTGGAATGTGGGAGGAAATCAGAGCACCCGGAGGAAACCCACACAGTCAGCCTATAGTAGGGTAGGGGTTAGTGAGCTGTGGGCATGCTATGTTGGTTCTGGGACCTTTGCGGGCTGCGCAGCACAACCCTCGCTGATTTGATGCGATTTGGTGCAAACACAGTTTTCATTGTATGGTTCAATGCACATGTGACAAAATAAAGCTAATCTTTTTAATCTGTCCGGGTTGAGCAGTAGCTGGTGCAAAAAACAATTGTCGACGTTTCAAGTTGAAACCCTGCAGCAGAAAAGCCATGACCCAGTAGGAGGACAAAATAAATTAACAAGAGAGTAGTGACCAACGCTTAAGTGGTATTACCCAGAAATTTATCCTCAGGGGTTTTCAGTATATAGCAAAAGCTACAGGTTTAATCTAAGACACAAGAGATTCTGCAGATGCGGATATCTGGGTCAATGTGCACAAAATGCTGGAGCAACTCAGCAAGGTAGGCAGCATCTATGGAGGGAAATAGACAATCAACTTGCATTATGATGTTAACTCTATTTTCTCTTCCCACAGATGAGATCTGACCTGTACAGTATTTCCAGAATTTTGTGTTGTATGTTAGATTTACAACATCTGCATTGTTTTCTCCTACTGAGGTTCAGCTTTGTCTCTGAAACCTGGGTCTATTGACTATAATGGATTTCAGAAACTCAGCACATAACATTTCAAGCTTTAATGTGACAAGAGGAGCTTTCAAGTAATGTTTCTATGAACTCCTAGCTGTAGCAGAAAAGAAAAAAAATCTCCTGAGTTCTGGCTTCAGTCTTTTTGAGGGCATGGGCCATAAATATTATATGGCATTATGACAAAGGTTCAACAGAATAAGACTAAAAGATAGGAGCAGGATCCAGCCATTCGACCCATCGAGTCTGTTCTTCCATGTCATCATGGCTGATTTATTATCCCGCTCCTCTCATTCTCCTGCTTTCTCCCCGTAACCTTTGACACAGTTACTAATTAAGAAACTATCAATCTCCGCTTTAAATATAACAACAACATGGCCTCCACAACCATTTGTGGCAATGAATTCCACAGATTCATCACCTCCTGGCTAAAGAAATTCCTCCTCATCTCTGGTCTAAAGAAATATCTTCTGTTCTGACACTCTGCCCTCAGATCCTAGCCTTCCCCACTGTAGAAAACACACCCACTCTACCTAAGTCTTTCAATATTTTATAGATTTCAATGATATCCCTATCATTCTTCTAAACTCCAGTGAGTACAAGCCCAGAGCCATCAAACGCTCCTCATATGGTAACCCTTTCGCTGTCTTGATCTTTCCCGGTGAACCTGAGTACTCGACTCATTTCAGTTCTGAGTTTTCATGAAGTGCACTGGGGATACGTGCTCTCTCAAATATACCGCTCAGCCAGTTGTCACTGTGTTTAATGGAATGATTTATATTCTGTGGCCTAAGGGGTTACTGTAAACTAACCAGCCGCTTGCTACTTCAGATTTCAAAAGGAAGTTTCAGGTATTTATCTGAGTCAAATGAGTCATACACGAGCAAGATCAAAACTAGACGCAGGTCCTTTGTAGAAATGGGAAAAGAAACTTTACAGATACAACATTTGTCAATTGCAGAACTTACACAAGGTGAATTATGTCACTGTTTTATAATAATCAATTTTATTTGCACTGATCATCAGGAAATGAACTAGGGATTTATGGTTACAGTTTTGCTTGTGTTCATTAATTATATTATTACATGCAATGGAGGGGAATGTTGGTTTTTATAGGTAGCTTTTACGTCTTAACTCAGAGAACTTCAAAATTGCCCCCTCAGGATTCTATTAAATCTCCACCTTAAACCTGTGCACCTTTAATTCTCGATTTTCTTTCTCTGGGGGAGAAAGATGGCGTGAAGCTCCTCATGGTTATATATATTTCTGTAAGGTCACCCCTCAGTCTCCTATTTTCCAGAGGAAAAAATGTCCCAACCCGCTCAACCTGCTCTCCATAACACAGCCCCTTGGGTCCCAGCAACATCTGCATTCACAGAGGGCTGGTGGTTGCTGTTTGTTCCGTGCTGGGTAGACAGGAGAGCAGCTGGCATCTCAGACCGAGACTGTTGGCATCCCACCACCATTGAAAAAAAATCCACACTGAGTCACTTTCAATGCTGTCTCCAATGAAGTGCAAATGAATTTTACCTCCAGTGGTAAGTTGCAATGTAAAAAATAGCAGCTATTTGAGCCCAGCTATTGGGTAACTATGGTTACACTCTGCACAAGCTTCCTTCCAACTTCTCTCTGTCTATCCAGCCTCCTCTTAAACATACACATGCTTTTTGCCTTGTCCACTCCCAGGGGCAGCCTGTTCTGCAGTCCAGATGCTCTCTGAGCAAAAGCATCTCTCCTGACTGAGCAGATCACTGTTGATCTTGTTCTGGAGAGCTCCACAGGAGAAAAGAGCCTCACATCTGACTACACCCTCTCAGTCTTTCTCTTGGGTGTCTCAGTCCTTCCTGAAGAAAATTTACAAGGATGCCATGGGTCTGGAGCACCTGAGTTACAAGGAACAATTGAATAATTTACGACTTCATTCCTTAAAACGTAGAAGATTGAGGGGAGATTTGATACAGCTATACAAAATTATGGGGGTGTGTATATATATATATATTAAATGCAAGCATATTTTTTCCACTGAGGTTGGGTGGAACTTTAACCAGAGGTCATGGGTTAAGGGTGAAAGGTGAAAAACTTAAGGGGCGCACAAGGGGAAATTTCTTCACTCCGAGGGTACTGAGAGTGTAGAATGAGCTGCCAGCACACGTGGAGAATGCGAGCTCGATTTCAAAGTTTAAGAGAAGTTTGGATAAGTACATGGATGGGGGCTATGGTCCCAGTGCAGGTCGATGGGAATAGACAGTTTAAATGGTTCAGCATTGATTAGGTGGGCCAAAGGGCTTGTTCGTGTTCTGTACTTTTCTATTACTCTATGACTCTCTATGACTTCCTGAGGCATAGATAGATACAATTCCAATGCAGGCAAATGCAATAGTGGTTGGCAAGGCCTGTTTCTGTGCTCTATTACAGATACAAACGCTGTAGTTAGACCAAAGAACAGTACATCATGGGAACAGGCCCTTCAGCCCATGATGTCTGTGCTGACCATAATGCCAATTCTATCTGCACATAATCCATGCTCCTAAATGTCTCTATTATATTAGCTTCCACTATAATCCCTGGCAGCTTGTTCCAGACATCTGCCACCCGCTGTATAAAAATAAACTTACCCCACCTTAAACCCCCCCCCCCCCCTTAAGTGCACATCCTCTATTATTTGACATTTCTACCTGAGGGGAAAGAGTGGTGGGGTGGAGATACGTCTCTACCAAAGGAGGTGTAAGCAGCTCCTTCCCTCTGCTAGCCTGTAGTCACCCTTGACCAAGGTGTAGCACCTGCTTAAGGCTGATTTTCACTTCTGTGTCGCTCTACGCCATAGCAAGCATGCATTGGTGTGCATCAAAATGCTAGTTGGTGGTGGGGTTTCTGTGCCATTGTGTTGAGTTTCTTCGTGAGAGACATGGACGAGGAAATGCACTTCAAACATTTTTGCATGTCGACGGGTAGATTTGACGATTTGGTTCATCTATTTCGCATCGGTGTACAGACGTGGCGGAGAAGAAGCAACCGGAAACGCGTAGGAGGAAATGCCATGCTGCCAAGCGGACCAATCACAGTTGTTGTGGTCTGCGTCACCGCAACGCGCGAGTTACTTTTTTGGGGAGGTGCACGTCACCCTGCGGCGTAGGGTGCGCGGTATCTATGGCGTACATGCAATGCAGCAGCATAAATCAGGCTTTAGCCCCCGATCAGGGTCACATGGTGGATGGTCACATGAGCAGCTAGTGCATATCACAAGTGCTGGTCACGTCAGCACTGATGCCAGGCAGACAATTTCTGAAGAGTATTGGTGATGGTTGGGGTCACCCATCTTGTTAAGACACTGCTCAGAAGGTGGTAATGGCAAACCACTTCTCTAGAAAAATTTGCCAAGAACAATCATGATCATGGAGAGACCATGATTACACATGTCATACGACATGGCACACAATGAACAAACAGATCGGGCTCCTGTCTTCCTTATCAATGCCTCTAATAATTTTACAAACTTCTATCATGTTTACCCTCGGCTCCTAAACTCCAAAGATAAAAAAATAATGTAACCTCTTGACAGAGCGACTACGCTCTAATGTCAGAGGGTAACCTTTTTACACAGAGAGTGGCAGTGTCGGGGTCGGGGTAGAGGCAGATACATCAGGGACAATTAAGAGACTCCTAGATAGGCACATGAATGATAGGAAAATGGAGGAAAAAAATAGAGGGAAGGGTTAGATTGATCTTTGAGTAGGTTAAAGGATTAGCACAACACTGCGGGCCGAAGGGCCTGTACTGTCCTATACTGTTCCATGTTCAAGGCAGCATTCTGCACCCTCTCCAAAGTATCCATATCCTTTCTGTAGTTGGACAACCAGAACTGCATGCATTACTCCCAGACGACCTCACCCAATTTTAATGCGGGCGCAGGACACACTTGGAATTGTAATATGTCTGTTTAAATTACTGGTGCCCTGTCCTACTGCCTGTGTAGTGTCAGAAAGGAATTTCAACACCGTTTAGTTTAGGTTGAGGGAATGCCACTGCTATTGTCCCATCACTCAGTGCAACCCCCTGTCCTGTCGGTGAAGGGTGAGTGATGACATGAGAGGAAGCCCGGCCTCCCACAGAGACACCGTGGCCTTATCTAACCCTGTCCCTCAAGCTGGGAGACATGACACCCGGTCTTCCTTTGATGAGTTCCAGCAGATAAGCGAGCCAATTTGTGATACTCGGGCCTCGGCAAAACCTCTCCCACCACCTTGTAAATGATCCAACGCTTTGATGAGTCACACAGCCCAGCTATCTTCCTGGGGGTGGGGGTGTGCCAGATTTATTCTTAAAGGGGTCCTTACACTTATATTGTTCTAGCCTGTTTCAGCTCCTGTAAGAAGGTGCTTTAAAACTTGACAGATGGACTGTTACGCATCAGCAACTCTTCCTGTTTACCTTTTAATATAATTCAATTCACAGAGTCCTGTAGAATGAAAACAGGACTTTCCGCTCACGAAATTCACAGCGACCCTCAATCACCCAGTGGAAATAATCCTATTTTATTGCTTGTATCCCAATTAACACCACCCCAACCCCCACACTATCACCTCTTTGCCTGCCACAAATCTCAACTGGGGTAACTTAGTTGCTAATTAACTTACCATTGTAGTTTTAGCATATGGGAGGAAATTGGAGGCGCCCACCAGAACTGGGAGTGAGCATGCAAACTCCGCACAGAAAGTACACACGACCAGGGTCGGTTGGACCGGAATCTCTGGAGCGGTGAGGCAGGAGCACCTACCATCACTGGGTCAGTATATGGGAGCTGGTCCATTGTGGCAGGCACCCACGTCTTTTCATAAAGTCATACAGCACAGAAACAGGCCCTTCAACCCAACTGCCCCTTGCCAACCATAATTCCTATCTGCGCTGTCTCATTCACTCATTTTTGGCTCATGTCCCTTTAAATCTTTCCTATCCATTCACCTGTCCAAATGCCTTTTAAATGTTGTTCATGTGCCTGGCTCAACTGCTTCCTCTGCCAGTTCTCTCCATTTACAGACCAATGCCTGTAGCTTCTTTCAATTCTCTCCCCTCCCACCTTAAATCTATATCATCTAGTTCCTGATTGCCCAGCCCTGGGAGAAACTGTGGTCATATACCATACCAATACCACTGTGATATCACCCTTCCCCCCTCCAACCTCACTAACATTTATCATTCACTCCAGTCCAACACTCCTCAACCTCACTCCATAACTCAGTTCCTTGAGTCCCCGGTAACACACTCTGCAGCAGACTGGCCTGGTATGGAAACAGTAATGCCCAAGAATGGAAAAGTTGCACAAAAAATGGTGGATACAGCCCAGTCCATCACAGACAAAACCTTCCCCATCACTGAGCGCATTTATAAGAAGCACTGCCTCAGGAAAGCAGCATCCATCATCAAGGACCCCCAGTATCCAGGCAATGCTCTCTTGTTGCTACTGCCATTGGGCAGGATGTACAGCAGCCTTAAATCCCACACCACCATGTTCAGGCACAGTTATTACCCTACAACATTTCAGCCCCTGAACCAGTGTGGATAATTTCACTCACCTCAACACTCAACTGACTCCACAAACTATGGATTCAATTTCAAGGACTCTACAATTTAGGTTATCTATTTACCTTTTAAAATTATTTTTTGCACATGGATATTTGTTAGTCTTTGTTATCTATAGATTTTTATAAATTCTATTGTATTTATTTTCCTGTAAATGCCTGCAAGAAAATGAACTTCAAGGTAGTATATTGAGACATATACTGTACGTACTTTGATAACAATTTTGTAGCCTGGGGGAAAAATACACACGTAGGATGATTAATACTTTTTTGGGTCTTAAATTCCTTTATCTGTTTTAGATGTTTTATTGCAGAAAGAGGATATCAAAATAAAAACGATAAAATAAATTTAAAAAACTGTTCCCACTATTACAATTTCAGCTTTACTTCTGACCACACCCTTGTTATGTATGCAATATGAAAATAACAAAACCAACACCATAGTGGCAATTATTTGGCACACACACATGCTTAACCTCCCAACACATATAGGCTAGACCTTGAAATGGGATCTCCTTGCTCACCCTAGTAAGCCGATTAAGGAACTTTGCAATCACACTATCCTGCAATGATCAATTTACTTGCGAAAATCCTTCCTCACCAAATCTGGGAAAAGATTCCAAACACCGCCCTTTCTAGAGCACGCTGACTCTTCATCATTCGCAAAATGACACCACCATTTTCTCTTAAAGGCACAGGCAGCTATTTTAGCATTACTAAGGTGAATACATAAGTGCACTCTAACAACAAAAAAAATGATATTCAACAGTCACTTGGTTGCAATAATTTTACTTAGAACTGAACTGCAATATTCCAAATGCAACCTCATCAACATCTTGAACTTCTGTAGTCAGTGCCCTGCGTGATGAAGGTCAACATGCCAAAATTCTCTTTCACCACCCTGTGTGCCTGTGATGCAGAGATCCATGGATTTGTAATCCTAGGCCCGTTACATGACTTTAATACTTAAATCAGATCCAGCCATTCCTTTTTGCAGACCACTGCAAAAATGTTTGGCTAAATTCTGTAGGGTGTTAAGTTGAATCGTTTTAGAAGTCATAAGATGAGATAATTTGATCTGACTTCATGGATTATACCTCTCTGTTGCCACCTCAGCTTTCAATCTCAATGTTTTTGAATATGTGGCCCATAATAGTAATGTCTGATGTAGTTGCGATCTCTGAAGCAACAGGACGGAAGTCTGCACATCCTTTACAAAATGTTAAGCCTGAGTACTCGATTCAGGACAAACCTCAATGAACAGTAGGAGAGTTTCCAGTGCCTTCCATTAACCATAATCTCTGTCAGTGTCTCTGAAAGCAACCATTGCACGTTTATCAGACAGCTGGTGGTGGGATCTTGCCGTGCATCGGTTGCCCGCCCACAGTGTAACAGTGATGGTACTTTAAATGCGTAGAGGCCTGATCGAGTTTAGAGCCTGCAGTGCAGGTTTTGGCAACTTGTGTCTCATCAGGACTCAAAACACTACACGGTCCATCTATTTCAGAGAGAATTGGTTAGTTATAGCTCAAGTGCAAACCATTCTGATTGGCAGTTGTACCAGAGCCTTCACCACAGATGTCATCCCACCTGTGATGGGCCAAAGTTTTATCCTCTAAGAGTGCCGTTAATTGGTTACAACAATAGTGAACTAATTGGAGGAAGCTGAAGCGGGAATTAGGTAGCAAGGCTCTCAAGGAGGACTAACTGGAGGGAGGCAGTGGAAGCATCCTCCTCTGGGGCCTTCAGCGTCCCCGCATTGAAGGACGGTACAGCTCCCTCTCTCTCCCTCTGGGTAGTCCTCAGGTCTGAGAGTAACTTGCTTCCATTGTGGTTCTGAGGTAGCTGATAAACCAGTGTGCATCCGCTCAGTACTGTACCACAGCCTGACCGCTGTGCTTAACTCTCTCGAACAGGACTTGACCCCATAATCTTCTGAGTCAGAAACAGGAAAAGCTGCCGTCTGCAGTAAATCTTGTCGATGCATGCTTTTACTCAGAGGATGGGGAAATATTCCATGCTACTTTTTTTTTGCCTTACCTTCCCTCAAAGTAGCTCAGCTGGTGAGATGCTTGTTTATTTGACAACGAGCCAATCCTTTGACGCCAGAATCAGACCGGTCACTTGGAATTGACACACAGCCAGATTACGATTGAGGCTCCACTCATTCAGCAAGATGGACCAAGAGTGCCAATGGAGAAGGTAAACTGAAGGTGTGTTGGTCCTGGAGAGGGCCCAGAGGAGGTTCCCAGGAATGCAAGGCGTAAAGTATGAGGAGCATTTGATGTCTCTGGGCCTGCACTTGATGGAGTTCAGAAGGATGCCTTAATGAAACCTACAGAGAGTCTAAGATCTGAGGGCATAACTACAGAATAAAGAGTTGTCTCTTCAGAACTGAAATGAGGTAGAATTTCTTCAACCAACTTGTGGAATTGGCTCAGAGGGCATCAGAGGCCAAGTCAATGAGCGTACTTAAGGGAAAGATTAATAGGTTGTTGATTGGGAAATGGGTTGAGGGTTCAGTAGAGAAAGTTTGAGAATGGAGTTGAAAAAAATCAGCAGTGACTGAATGGAGGAACAAACTCGATGAGCCAAATAGACTAATTCTGGTCCCATATCATACAGTAAACCTTGGGAGGTTAAAGTCACACCCAAAAGCAAAATGCAATAATCTAGCCCCTACACTTCAACCAGTTCCTCCTTTAAGGTGCTGGGGAGTAGGTACAGAGGAGAGGTCAGGGGTAAATTTTTTACTCAGAGAGTGGTGAGTGCGTGGAATGGGCTGCCGGCAACAGTGGTGGAGGCGGATACGATAGGGTCTTTTAAGAGACTTTTGGATAGGTACATGGGGCTTAGAAAAATAGAGGGCTATGGGTAAGCCTAGTAATTTCTAAAGTAGGAACATGTTCGGCACAACTTTGTGGGCTGAAGGGCCTGTATTATGGTGTAGGTTTTCTATGTTTAACAACAGGAAGCCATGCAGCACAGTACAGCTTTTCAAAGTGTTACACAATTAGCCTTTACAACTGGTAATGAGAAAATTTCAGGAAGACACTGTCAGGCATCCTACTATTAAGTTCAAGAGCTTTGAAAACTCTCAATAAACTGACGTACGTCACTGCAGAGGGTTCTTTGAAGATCGAGGGCTTTTACTTGTCACTTTGCGCCTACAAGCCAATACTTGCCAAGATATACAGAAGAAGCTTTTACATAGGCCTTTAAAGGATAATCTGAAATCATTATATAGCATTTCTCTCTTGACAGTAACTTTAAAGCAATATTTGCAAAAGGGTTGTGAATCCATAACTACATTTAAATTATGCCTCGCCACCTAGTTGTCAAATACAGAATGCTTTGTAGAAGATGAGGATTTCACACCCACTCTCCTAACATCAGTGTGAAAAGGCACGTCTGTTTAGATACCCGCATGCTCTGCGAGCTGTTAAGATTGACCACGCTGGCGCCACTGACTCAAAATAATGGAAGGGGTTTCCTTATCTCAAGTCAGTTATGGTTTCACAGCTTTCCAATGGATGCAAAGCATGTGTTAGCAGAAGCGATTTCATGTTGCACTTTGAGGCTTCTCCACCACGTGAGAGGGGGGCTTTTCTTTCAGATCCCTGTCAGCCGCCGTGCTGATAGTGAGCTCATCCTTCAGCTGTTTGTTGAGCTACGCAGTCCTTCAAGAACTTCCCCAATACAATAAGGGTCATAGAAGTTTACATCACACTTTGGTCTGTCTGGTCCACGCTAAAATATTACTCTGCTTTGTCCCATTGACCTGCACTCCATACCCCTCCCAGCCATGTACTTATCCAGATTTCTCTTAAATGTTGAACTCAAACCCTCATCCACCCCTTCTGCTGGCAACTTGTTCACCCTCTGAGTGATGAGGCCCTCATGTTCCCCTTAAAAATTTCACCTTTCACCCTTAACCCATGATCTCTAGTTCTAGTTTCACACTACCTGCTTGCATTTAGCTTATATATAGCCCTCATAATTTTTATATACCTCTATCAAATCTCCCCTCGTTCTCCTACGTTCCAGGAATCAGGTGCTAACCTATTCAACGTTTCCCTATAACTCAGGTCCTCCCATCCTGGCAATACTCTTGTAAATTTTCTCTGTACTCTTTCAATCTTACTGATATTGTTCCTATACGTAGGTGACCAGAACTGCAATATTCACAACAGTCCATATTAAGCCTCATCAACATCTTACACAGAGCGTTTGTGAAAGGGTTGCAAATCATGTTCTCAATACTTATTGCTTGTTTTTTTTCTCTCTCTTTTTGTATTTGCATAGTTCATTGTCTTTTACACATTTGTCTATCTTGTTGGGTGACGGCTTTCAATGATTCTGCAAGAAAATGAATCTCGGGGCTGTAATGGTGACACATATGTACTTTGGTAATAAATTTGATTTGTCTTTGAACTTTGAAATACTGAATCCCAATACCTCAATAAACTGGTGAGGCTGGGGACCATGAATATTCCCAAAATTGAGTATTTTGTTGCCCTGGGACTTTGAGGATGAAGAAAGCAACAGGGAGACCAGTACTGGTAGTGATTTACTGAGCAAATGCATCAGATTCAGAAAGGACAGCAGATGGCTAACTCCAAGCTTTGATGAAGTACAAGTTATATTTATTTATGGATTCCAGATCCTTTTGCAAGTAGGTCTTCGTTTAGGTTTTTTAGGCAGCATGGTGGTGTAACATTTAGTGTAACACTAATGGATCACTGGCGAATGGGATTCAGTTCTTGCCGCTATCTCTAAGCAGTTTGTCTGCTCACACCGTGACCTTATGGGCTTGTTCCCCCTATGACTGTATACCCTTCCTTGTTCCTATGTTTCACAATACAGAGAATTAGTTGTCCATTTTCAATTATAGATAATGATTATCTAATAGTTGTTTGGCTTCACTGAAATTATGAAAGTAGAACATGTCTAGAAATTACTTTATTATTAATTGTAAAGTATTTTAAAATATAACTTTTAAAATTTTTGTTGATTTGTTCATAAATTGGTTGATGGAATCAAGGTAGTTAGCTACATGGTGGCTAGTATTAACAGGGAGGGCTGAAGGGGCTGATTCTGTGTTGTAGTGCTCTATGATTCTAAGACACTGTCCACTTCAAATACTATCATGGGATCACTTGCATCCACCAACACATTTGGTTTAAGGTTTCAGCTAAACAGCAGCAGCTCTTGGGATCTGTCTACTCAGAACTGGCATTGACTTGATGGGCCGAATGGTCTCCCGCTCTACCTTGATTATCCTATAATATCACAGCCAATAAGCACTGTTCCTTTCCGTTTCCCACAAAGACGTTCCACATTGTTTGTATATCGCTGAAGGAGATGTACAATACTGTACAAAAGTCTTAGGCACATAATATGTAGCCAGAGTCATTTGAACAGTACAGTATTTGCCAACATGGAGTGGAGAGCGAGTTTGTAAAACTGGTAGGAGCAGAGGATTTTAGGAATGGCGAGGGTGGAGTGCTGCGGGAGGGGTGTGGGACAGGTGGTACAGAAGGAGTGCCAGGGGCTGGGAGGGATGGTGCGGGGCCAGACACCCCCCAGCCCTGAGACACCAACTAGGTTCATTTGATTCCAAACAATTAGTTCATTAATCATTGCAGAATGCCTCTCTGGTGCTTCCCAGTCCCTCCCCTCTCACTTCCCTTTTTCCCAACATGATTCCCCTCTCCCTGTCCCCTTCCCACTCTCAGTCCACAATAGAGACCCATATCAGAATCAGGTTTATCAACACTCAAATAATGTCATGATATTGGTTTTGTGTGTGGTATCAGTACTGCTGTACTATACAAAAGTCTTAGGCACCCAAGCCATATATATGCACCGAAGACTTGCACAGTACTATGGCTCTGCTAGTTCTCGTTGCCTTGACAGAATATACTTGAAAATTAATTAAATGGATTAGAGTTAAAGGCTGCAATGAGATTTGAACCTCTGACATGTTTACATGGAGCAAATGCTTGCCTAATTTAATTGTTGAAGTCCTCGGACTCCATTAGCGTTAATGCGAGTAATGGTGGGATTAGCAATTACTAACAGTTTGTCATCCAGTTCATTGAATGCAAATATTTACTTAGCTATGACGATATAGTTCCTTGTTTTGTGGCTCAAGATCAACGGATGAGCTGCAGAAATCAGAAAACTTTGGGAAGGAAAATGAAGAGCTTGAATACATAAGGTCTAATGAACAAGATTTCAAACTGATTATCAGGTGATAGGTGTTAACATTTCCTGAGCATCACTTTGGACTATAGGACGTAACTCTGCTAGTTCAATTGAGTCTGCTTCAGGCTAAAATACTGTTATACAGGCTTTCCCTGTCCACATTTAGTTTACTCTTGTTATTGTAAGGCTGTATGATAAGGAATAAAGACAGGTCTATGCTGTGCTGGCGTGCCAGGCTCCCCTAATGAAACACAGAAAACCTAGAGCACAATACAGACCCTTCGGCCCACAAAGTTGTGCTGAACATGTCCCGACCTTAGAAATTACTAGGTTTACCCATAGTCCTCTATTTTTCTAAGCTCCATGCACCTATCCAAAAGTCTCTTAAAAGACCCTATCGTATCCGCCTCCACCACCATCGCCAGCAGCCCATTCCACGCACTCACCACTCTCTGAGTAAAAAACTTACCCCTGACATCTCCTCTGTACCTACTCCCCAGCACCTTAAACCTGTGTGCTCTTGTGGCAACCATTTCAGCCCTGGGAATGGTCTCTCAACTGCATCAATGAATTATCCAGCTCAACCGAAGGCCGTTCAGCCTATCACATCAATGGAAGTGTGTGACGGAAAGCACTCGGTGAACATAATTTACATGCACACACACACACCCTTGTCATTATGGTGAATGTACACACAAAGCAATGTGCTGTGTGCAAAAATATCTCTCTTGCAATCTTTGTCCATTCACCTAAAATGTGCCCCATTGTTTCCTACGTTTCTGCCACTGGCAACCGTGTTCCCCTTTTTTAACCAATCAGAAACAGTCATGAACCTTTAGAAGTTGACATTTCTCATGCTTGTTCAAGAATGGTATGTGCAGAGACGACTGTATGGTCGGCAGGCCATGTAGACAGAGTAGCATAAACACTCAGATAATACTGCCTATAATTGGCACCATCTCCAAGCTATGAAAGACATGGGCCCAGAGGCTGTCTGTTCTGCAGTTGTGTCACAGGACGAACTCCCACATATGAATACAAACACTTTGCTAACCACAAGGCCCATCAGATTAGCTATCATAAAGCATGAAGCCCATCTCTGCATCACACATTTTGATTGCAGAGATTAAGTTAACAGTAAATGCAGACAAGAGCTGGAACTACTTGCTATAGAGTGCTGTTGGATTGTGAAGAGTACTCGTTCTGAAATTCCACAAGGAACGTATGTCTCTGGAGAGAAATAATCCCGACAAGGACTGTCAAAGCACTTGTTCTGTTCTTGGGGAGATACACACGTCTCCTTTCATAGCTATGGCAGGCAGTCATTTAAAGATTTAAAGATTAGCTTTGTCACATGTACATCGAAACATACAGCAGAATGTGTCGTTTGCATCACGGAGGTGCTAAGGGCAGCCCACAAGTGCCGTCACGCTTCCAACGCCAACAAAACAGTGACCCTTTCTAACCCTTATGTCTTTGGAATGTGGGAGGAACAATGGGAGAATGTACTAACTCCTTACAGACAGCAGCAGGAATTGAACCCTGATCGCTAATCACCGACGCTGTAATAGTGCTGCACTATCCGCTCCATTACAATGAAACTCCCAGCAATGGACTATGGAATATTGTGGTAAAAGCAAAAATAATTTTCTTATTTTACGGTCCAAGTAAAGCTAGGAATTTCTCTGCATTTGCTTGGACGAATGCAGGACTATAAAACCCCAAAGACCTTGACAGTGTTGATCAACAGGGGGGACCTTGGGATCCAATTCTTTAGCTCTCCAAACTCCTGAAGAAGGGTCTTGGCCCAAAATGCTGACTGTTTATTCATTTCCATAGATGCTGCCTGGTCCCAGGTCTGAAATGTCTAATATTAGAGGCCTATGTTTAATGTAAGGGGGAGGGAGTTCAAAGGAGATGTGCTGTTTTTTTCACTTACTAGGAGTAGTGGATGGTGCTGGAAGCAGAGCTTAAGAGGCTGTTAGGCACATGAATATGCAGAGAATGGAAGGACGTGGACAATATGTTGGCAGAAGAGCTCGGTTTAGTTGGATGTTTAATTAATTGGCACAATACTGTGGTTTGAAGGCCCTGTTCCTGTCACATTCCATGTTCTGTGTTCTATCTTTCTCAGCCTGACTGTGGCCAAGTTTGAGAAAGTGGTGCAAAACAGTCGTGTATTCCTGCCTCTCATGGACCCCGATCCGGGACATTTGTAAAGGCAACTGGTCCAGTTCCTGGCCACGCTACACATCCTGGGGGATCCCCGGGCATGCTAACCAACCTGGCTGAGTGTCCACAGGCCAAGCACCACGTTCGATTTCCCTGTTCTCCCCCGAGGAATGGGCTCTCTGGTATTGAATGTCCAGGCCAAATGCCCTATAACATGGCTGGACTGGTCACGAAGAGCCAATGTAAAACAGAAATGAGACCATTTTAAGAACATAATTTGACTGTGTGTACAATTTTCCACACCATGTGCAGAAAGCCAAGGTTTAACACTTCCTTCAGGCCATCAGATATTCAAAGCATTCGCTAACCACACAAAGGAGGAGAGTCACATCTTAAGAACAATTTAACATTTTACTAATGTCACTGTTGGGAAGGGAACACTCTGCTCTTTTTGCAACCCCAACATTCCCGGGTCAGGGAAAGCTTTCACTTCGCTCTGATCCTGAATCCCAGCCTCAGGGTAGGTGTCCCTGGAAACAGGCGGATTTATTTTCTCTCCGTGTTTCTCACACCAGTGGTTACAAAGGCTAACAAGATGAGATTTAGGTTGATGACTTTAAGCTCCAAGTCTGAGCCCGAAGGCCAAACACCCTCATCAGTCAACAGGGGAATGGAGGTTAAGGATAGGAGAACTGCTAATGCAAAAAACCAAGGGTACTCCGTGTTGGGAACTGTGTGATGTGCCTCGGCTGGTGAAAGGGCCATTTCTGCTAATGGTTAAAGCATGCAAAATTATGGAAAGCCCTGTATCACTCCCCTCTCGTGTTTCTCAGCATGCCACGTCCCCTCCCTCCCCCCAACTGCTCTTCCTTTAGTCCTCTCCTCACCTTGACTTTGGTGTAGAATTCTTATTTTTCCATGTATTTTAATTTTTCAATGACTGCTTGTATATTTATGTAATTCTCCAGTAATTATGGCACAGCTGCTTTTGTATCTTTCTGGAAGCTTATCAGCTTTCTGTACCAGGTGTCAAACCACTAATCTGCACGATAACATCTGACAGTAGAACTGATGTTGAAATTTGAAGAAGGAATGAGTTTGCCAAATGCACATTCAAGCGTTTGTGCAAGATACAAAGAATGGGTTTGAAACTCTGTGTATTGCAGTACTACGTTCATTCCTCACTAACATACGGAAGCGAATGTTGGACAAAATCAAAGTAAAATGAGGGGAGACTCGAAGCTGCAGGAATGTGGTTTTTGAGAAGAATGAAGAAAATATCGTGGAAGGACAGAGTAACAAATTAGGAAGTGTTGCAAAAAGCCAGAGTAAGAGGACAGCTGATATAACCGATCAGAAAATGGCAGCGCGAGTTTCTGGGACATACTGAGGAAAGAGAAGCTCGAACATCTTGCAGTGACGGGAAAAAACTGACAGAAAAAAAGTCACCATTGTCAGTGCACAGCATTCATGATTTACATCAAGAGATGGACAGACAAAAGTTTTGAAGAACTTATTAGAACTTCTCAGATTAAAGACAGGAGGTGGAAGACCATGATCATCCATGTCATATGATGATGATAATTGTTATCAACTGTTCTCTCTAGTCTGAGTATGAGACCACCATGAAGTGCTTTTTCATTTTTTCGTTCCTTTTGTTCTCTCAGCTCGTCTTTCTGCTCTTGTAACAGTTAACAAAAAGGTCTCATTTTTATGTTTAATGCCTCATTCTTGACTTCAGAAGAACATTTGGATCACAAAAACATCCACTCTTTCGCAAACAAATCCTGGTATGATTCGGGCAGTGGGGTGGAGATGCGTCTCTACCAAAGGAGGTGTAAGGCACTCCTTCGCTCTGTTAGCCTGCAGGTCACCGTTGGGCAAAGTGTAGTGCCTGCTTACACACCCCCCAATCAGGGTCATGGGAGCCGGTGGTGGATAGTTGTATGAGCAGCTGGTGCACATCCAAGGTCCTGGTTATGCGACCAATGACACCAAGCAGACCTTATCTGAAGAGTATTGATAATGGCCAGGGTGGGGTGGGGGGGGGGGGAGGAGGAGGGAGGTCACCTGCCTTGTAGAGGTACTGCCCAGAAGGAGGTAATAGCAAACTACTTTTGTAGAAACTTTTGCCAAGAACAATCGTGATCATGGATAGAGAAAAGGATAAGAACAACAGATGGAAGGGCAGATTAAAGACAGATGGAAGACCATGATCATATGACACGACACATAATGATGATGATGATAACTTGCACCATTAGGTCTGGCCTTTGGCTCTGGATTGGGTTGCCACACCAGGGAAGACACTGAAACAGCAGGGAATCAGACATCACAGAGAAACTTTGACTTGACAATGTAAATCGAGTCAACTTACACTGTGGCAAATGCATGCTTATAACTGAACGCACATCAAACACTTTAAACTTTATATTATTCTTTCCCTGAAACTTATTATAAATAAATGCTACATATCCGAAAATATACTTCTTACAAGAGATTCTGCAGGCGCTGGAAATCCAGAGCTACACACACAGACGTTTCTGTAATTTTAATATGGCTACAAATACATCCACACATCCAACTGCATTGCCAGTTTAATATTTCCCAAAATTCTGCATGTAGCCTCAAAGAAACTGTAATTAAAAGTCTTTAATACAGCTCCTTCTCACATTTACAGTACTGTACAAAGGTCTTATGCACATGTAAAAGAAATTCTGTAATATGAAGATGCTTTCAAAAATGATAAATTGTAAAGTTTCCAAATATCAAAAATAATTACTATAAAAAACAGTAAAAAACTAAATCAAATCAATATTTGGTGTGACCACCCTTTGCCTTTGAAACTTCATTCATTCTCTTAGGTACACCACCGTGTAGTTTTATAAGAAAATCGGCTGGTAGATTATTCAAAGCATCTTGGAGAACTTGCAGATTTTGGCTGTCTCGCTTGCTTCTGTTGCTCCAGGTTATCCCAGACAGCCTCAATGATGTTGAGATCAGGGCTCTGTGGAAGCTGTACCATCTGAAGTCATATAAAAAATCTAGCACGCCTCAGACTTTTGCACAGTACCGTCGTATTTGACCTTCTTATTTTATAAAGACCATAGCCCATTGATAAACCCGTGGAGGAGAATTTAATATGAGCATGTTGGTTTTCACATGGAAATATCCAGTTCCATTCTGACAGTATGCCAGTATAGCACCAGGAATCTGAACCACTGCCATAATCAATGCTTTCGGACCGTGAGGCCAAGCACAGGGAGGCTGGATACATCTATAACATTGCAGTTATGCTTCCAGTTAAACTTACTGTGGCTAATAGTTTGGAGCTCCACTGTTCTGGGAATTCTCTCCACGTAGTTGGGCATGCAGGACTTCCGGCTGACTTTTGACTTGAACAGGGTGTTCACCAAGGTCGACTTTCCAAGTCCACTTTCACCTGAGCAAGAGGAAAAACCAACACTTCAGCAAGAGCAGAAAATTCTATCTGTCTGCAGAGCACCAGAAAGCTTTAGCTTGTAAAATTCGAGCCGAGCGAAATGGAGAAATAATTTAGCCCATCTCCAGACGTGACTTACTGGTGATCAAATGCTTTCCAAACACTAAACCTAAAAGATACAATCTGGCTTTTGCTTTTCAATTTATTTTTGAATTCTTGCATGACTATTTTTTTTCTGAATATATAACTGTCCGTTAATGCTTAAATAGTTAATATAAATATTTATATTCGTGTTTAAAAGAATCATTTCCTAGAATCTCAATGCTTCAGCCTTTTTAATTCTCCTCTCTCACCCCAATCCCCAAGACAAGTCCATCCTGGGATGAATGAATTTTGAGCATTGTGGACAGTCATATTTCAAACCAACCATTTACAGTTCACTGAGTTGGAATGCATCATTCTCAGGAAAACCCACCATTTATCACTGGTGTGTTCATGATGGAATGATGGGAGGACAGCTCCATTTCACCAGTCATGGCTCTGCCCTTGGATGTGGGGATAACTTGAGGAATTGGATAATCTAATGTAAAAGCACTTCAATGGGTCTGCCTCCATCTACCCTGTTGAAGAGCACCATTAAAAAAGCACCATTGTTAAGGACTCCCACCATCCAGGCCATGCTCTCTACCAGTGGGCAGGAGATACAGGAGCCTTGTTCCACACCACCAGACTTAGGAACACTTATTAGCCTTCAACCATCAGGCTCCTAAACCAGTGTGGATAACTTCAGTCACAACAATTCTCAACGGATTCCACAACGCACAGTCCATTTCAAGGACTCTACAGCTCATGTTCTCAGTATTTTTTATTTGCACAATTTGTCTTCTTTTGTATATTGGTTACTTATATAAAAATTCCATAAATTCTTCTGCATTTTCATATTCATTTTCCTGTAAATGCCTGGAACAAAATTAACCTCAAGGTAGTATACGATAACTTACGTACTTTCATAAATAAATTTCTTTGAATACATTTTAAAAAATCCTTTTCCTTTTTAAAAACAAATTTATTATTGCTAACTAGGCTCAACTCCTGGAGTGTGAGACTTAAATCAGTTGATGGATTTTGCTAATCAAAATATGTTCCAACTTCTTTGCGATCCAACCAATATGGATATTATTTTCTCTTGCACAAGGGACAGATTCATTCCTGGCTGCCAAAGACCAAGTAACTGCAAAGTTAATGCAGCTGTTTAGATCATGAGGACACGGGACACATTTGATAACCACCCCATAGTCCCATTTTGATCATTCTGTGTAGGGACACCAGCAGCTGATCTCCCATTTAAATAAGGCATTGCATCGCAACACAACTATTGCACTAAAAGAAAATTTTAAAATATATACCTGCAATAAGTGTCAAAACATGGTAAATGTCTCTCCAAATATAAATGTTAATTTTATCCAATGAATCAGAATTCATAATTCGCTCTGGCATTAGACAGGAACTAGGAAGGGTAGACCACACTTCCTAACACTAATCCTAATTCTTAATAGAAGCTGATAATAAAATGATGACAGATTTGGTTCACTTCCCCTCCTTCTTCCATACTCCTCAATTTCCATAGTACCAAAAATATTGATTCATCCCAAATGTATTGCTAATAATTGGTCATCCACAGTCTTGTGGGACAGAGAAATCCAAGATCTTCTGCATGAAACTACGCTAGTCTTTGACAGCAGGATAATCTTCATTTGCCTTCCTCGCTCAACACAGCACTGAAAAACTGATCACTGAACACAACCTATGAACTCATTTTCAAGGACTCTACAACTCATGTTCTCAGCTTCACTTATTTATTACTTTTGCACATCGATTGCTTAACAGTCTTTGCGTGTGAGTAGCTTTTCATTGATTCTACTGTATTTCTTTGCTCTTCTGTGAATGCCTGCAAGAAAATGAATCTCGGATAGTATATGGTGACGTATACATACTTTTGATAATAAATTTACTTTCAATTTTGAATTAATCTTGAATTAATCACACTGAGTTGGTCAAACTTTGGTGCCCATGGATGCATCTTACAGTGGAGAAGTGAAATTATGTCAAAATTGTCTTTCAGCAAATCCTTGTGCTTTGAGTTTGGGTTTACGAGCTCGATTTAATCAGATTGATTGGTTAAAGTACTAATAAATCTGCCTCCTGGAATTTGTGTAAAAACTTGTCACTCCTCCTTTACTTAACCTCTGACCAGCCCCCAGCCCACAGTTTGATTTTAACTCGGGTCTATATTTGCAGAGGGGACATGGAATCTTCTCCTTTTTCTGTTGAGATTTGATTGAACTTATTGCTTCTGGACATCAAGTCGACTTCTCATAACGTATCCTGCGGACACTCTCGCTGACAAAGGCCTCCTGAAATCCCAGCGGGGAAGAAAAAACAATCTTCAAACAAATTAGTCCCTAATAGGCTGAAATATTGCAAATGCACCGTCAGCTTAATAGAAGCTGACAATGGGTTCACTGTGTTGATGAAACGAGAAGACAGTCACAAGAGTGGTAAATCATTGTGCATACTGTAATTCACTGAACTTCTCAAGACCTCTAATGGAGTTGGTCAGGGAGAAGTCAAAGCATTGGCAATGCTTTCAGTAGATGGCAAGCATTCAGACTCTTACTGGTGTTAAGTGATGGTGCAGAGGGAGAGAGAGAGACAGAGAGAAAGACCTGTTGCCAGGAAGAATAAACCCCAGTATGTATCCCAACTTCCTATGAGGTTCACACAACTAGTGTGGGAACTATCTCAACACCATCAAACAAACAATCTGAAAAAGGCCAAAGGCAAATTTATCAATGACAGCCTGTTGGCTTAGTGCATTATTTAACGCTGTTTATATAATTCAGCCCAGTGCACTGAAAAAGCCTTGACAGGCTACATTACGAGTTTATGAAAATTTAAATCAGAATGCATGGAGCATCACAGTGCTGAAAATGAATGGGTTGCACTGGATTAAGGCACAGACTGAGGCATAAATTAGCTGATTACCACCCTGCCCCATCCTCACATCTTCAACAGAAAATATGCTGAAGCGTTCACTATAAATTTGTCTGTCACATCGCAAAGCTAACATCTGGTCGCTAGGTGCATCAATTACTTTTCCTCCTTTGCAAAGGGGGCCTGACATCACAATAACATTCTGCCTTTGGTGGCCTTGGTGATCTTACACTATTGTAATAAAAATGAGGAAGCAGTTTTAAAGCTTCAAAAGCCATCAAAGTTCAGTAATCCAGAGGAATTAACCTTGGCGAAAAAATTCACTTCATTTTGTTACTTTTGATATGAATCTTGCATTCAATTTGGCATCACGCTTGGCACAGACACTGCGGGCCTTTTCCTGTGCTGTATGTTCTACGTTCTGTACAACCACGATGAAAAATATAACACAAATCTGATAGGGTACGGAGGAGATTTACCAGGATGGCTGCCTGGATTAGAGAACCTATGGGGCAAGACTGAGTGAGCTTTTCTCTTTGGAGCAAAGGAGAATGAGAGGCAACTTGGTTAAGGTTTATACAGGAAACTGCTGGGCGGGAGGACCTGAGTTATAAAGGAAGATTGAGCAGGTTAGGACTTTATTCCTCAGAACGTAGAAGATTGAGGGGAGATTTGACTGAGGTATACAGAATTATGAGGGGTACAGATAGGCTTTTTCCACTGATGTTGGGTGGGACTACAACCAGAGATCTTAGGTTAGGGGTGAAAGGTGAAATATTTAAAGGGAACATGAGGGGAAGGTTCTTTGCTCAGAAGGTCGCGAGAGTGCAGCTCACCAGCTCAAGAGATGCATGTGAGCTTGATTTCAAAGTTGAAGTACTGTACATGGATAGCGGGGGTAAGGAGGGCTATGGGCCTGGTGCAGGTCAATGGGTGTAGGCAGTTTAAATGGTTCATCATGGACTAGATGGGCAGAAGGGTCTGTTTCTGTGCTGTACTTTTCTATAACTCTATAAGTTGATAAGAGGCAGAGGGCCAAAACCTTTTTCCCCAAAGCAACAATGGCCAATATGGTATAAAGAGAATGACAGTGGTAGGTTTATTTACCAAGATTGGTAAGTGAATGGAACAGAGTGTAAGGGATAGTAGCAGAAGCAGATACATTCCAGACATTTAAAAGACATTACAGTTAGTGACGAACGTTTGAAGTGTGTCATCTTTGTTTTCTGAGCAGACATGCATATGCTTGGAAGAAAAATGGAGGGCTACTGGGAGGAAAGGGTTAGACTGACTGGTTAGCACAATATTGCGGGCCAAAGGGCCTGTACTGTACTGTACTGTTCTATGATCTGCACCAGCTGCTCTTTGTATTGAAATCTGCCTGTTTACCACATACCAAAGTAACATGCACAAAATGCTGGAGGAACTCAGCAGATCAGGTAGCAACTATGGAAACGGACAGACAGTCAAGACTCTTCTTCAGGACTGAGAAGGAAGGGGGAAGATGCCAGAATTAAAAGGTGGGGAGGAGGGGAAGGAGGCTAGCTGGAAGGTGAAGCCAGGTGGGTGGGAAAGGTCAAGGGCTGGTGAAGAAGGAATCTGATAAGAGAGGAGAGTGGACAATAGGACCATCCCAAAGCTCATTTCTCAACTAGTTGGACGTATAGGTGGTCAGAAAAAGATCTTGAATTTGCCATATGCTCAGGAATTAATGTTTTGATACTAATGTAATGTTCGGAATGCAGCAGATAATTTGCACCCACAGTCAACAGAGACATTTGCCCCTCCTGATCAATCAGAGAATCTGCTCAGGTCTCCTGCATTATATAATCTTTGAAACATCCATATCTCAGCTCACTGAGCCTCCGCTGGCCCACAGAACAATCCCATTCCCTAGTAACGTTCCCAAGGATTCGAATAAATGGGTTGGTGTTTACTTGATGGGCTGAAAGAGCCTGTTGCCATTCCACACAACTTAAACTATGAGACACCTGATTGAAGGCTTAACAAGGTTCATGGTTATAGAATGTACCAAAACACATTACAGTCACTGAAATACTTTCAAAGTGTGTTCACTCTTGCTTTGTGAGAAGATATGAGTTCGAACAATGGAATGTGAAGTTTTAAATTGCATCATAGACAAAGAGAAGTCAAAGACAAAGTAAATTTATTATCGAAGTGTATACTGTATATGTCACCAAACTCCCTTTCTCACAAGCATTTATGGAAAAATAAAGAAATATAATAAAATTATGATAAACTATACACAAAGATGAAAATTTGCTACAGAAAACAAATAGTGCAAATAAAAAAGAATGAATAATACTGAGAACATGAGTTGTAGAATCTTTGAAACTGAGTCTGTAGGTTGTAGATTCAGTTCAGAGTTGAGGTGAGTGTTTCAGGTTGCTGATGTTTGAATGGTTAATTACTGCTCCTGAACTTGGTGGTGTGGGACTTAAGGCTGCTGTACCTCTAGCCTGATGCTATTAGTGAGAAGAGAGCATAGCATGGATGATGAGGGTCCTGGTTAAAGGATGCTGTTTTCTTGCGACAGCATTCCTTGGGAAAGTGCACAATGGCTGGGAGGGCTTTGCCTGTGATGGACTGGGCGGTGTCCTGCGTAGCTGGGGAGATGTTCTAGAACTGGCACGGTAGTGTAGAGTTAGCATAATGATTTACTGCACCTGTGACCTTGGCTCAATTCTCATCTCTGCCTGTAAGGAGTTTGTACGTTCTCCCAATGTGCACATGGGTTTCCTCCGGGAGCTCCGGTTTCCCCCCACATTCCAAAGACATACCAGTTGGTAGGTTAATTGGTGATTGTAAGTTGTCCTGTGATTAGGCTAGGCTAGGGTTAAATCAGGGGGTGCTGGGGGGCTAGAAGGGCCTATTCTATGTTGGAAAGAAAGAAAAAAGGGAAGAAGGAATGAAAGAAGGACACAAAAGGAAAGAAAGAAATAACTTGAGTGTTGAGGTAGCAGAAGTGGCTCTGTGACTAGCAGAGTGATTAAAATGGGGTGGTCTGTGTAAAGCCCACATTCCATAAAAATCTAAGACCATAAGACATAGGAGCAGAATTAGGCCATGTGGCCCATCGAGTCTGTTCTGCCATTTCAGCATGGCTGATCCAAATTTCCTCTCAGCCCCAATCTCCTGCCTTCTCCCTTTCATGTCCTGATCAATCAAGGATCTCTCAACCAATCCATTTCTTGTAACGTTGTAGCCCTGCCTGGAGGACATCACGAAAACAGCCAGAGGTAGGGCTAGGGAGGATCTAAAAACACACAAGAATGTTGTTGTCAGACTGAAAACCAGTGCGGATCGGTGAGCACTGACCTGTTTGGATGCTGCCGGCAGAGAACTGAACGAGCTCACACTGGTGGTGATGCAAGAAGCTGCAGATGTTGGAATCCAAGCAACAATCAATCTGCTGGATGAATTCAGCAAGTCAGGGGAGTGGGGAGGTGGAATTGTCAGTGTGTTCTGCTGCAGGGTTTTGACCCAAAACATTGACCATTCTCCCTCCCCACCCAGAGATCCTGCTCGACATGCTGAGCTCCTCCAGCAGACTGGCTGTTGTGGTACGTGGTCTGACAGGAGAGTAGAGGACTGACTGGTCAAGACAATGATAAAGGTTTTAGCTACAGACTGGGGCACAGTTACATCCTTGGAAATGGGCACGGACATTGAAAACAAGTCTTTTATCTAATTCAAGCAACACACACAAAACGCTGGAGGAACTCAGCAGGCTCTACGCAAAAAAGCACAGTCGACGTTTCAGGCTGAAACGCAAGTTGCTCGGATTTACAGAGTCTGCAGATATTCTCTTGCCTCTTATCTAATTTATTTTTCTGTGGAATATTTATTTTGTTGTACAGATAACGGTCATTTCTTTTGCCACAAATTCACTACAAAAGCATCTCGTTGGCCATGAAACATTTTGGAACGTTTCAAAGTAATTAATTTATCTTCAGTCCCCTGAGGTCAGAAATGCTTCTGTCTCAACATTGTTAAAGGTTTATCTTCCATGGACGTGTCATCCTTGCTGGCTTGGATCTTTTATTGAGATGTACGCTGAGTTAAAATCTGAGTCTTATTCACACACACATGCATACACCACACAGACAAATTTTCCCACAGTCTGATAGACAAAGAAACAATTGTGGACACACAGTGAAGGCAGCGTATCTCTCGTATTTGCAATCAAGTTGCCATCTTAAACGGTGTTTACAGGCTAATCAGGACAAGTCAAGCAAAGCTTGCAATATGCTGTGCAAACATCAGATATTTGCAGAGAATGTAACCATTCCAAATCACAGCTGTAACCCGATCGCGCAAACTGCCACGCAAAGGTACACAGTGAAGTTTGTACGGAGGCTTCACGGAGTTGGGGGGGGTGCTGGGAGCCGCAAGTTAAGACCCTGCCAATGTGATGCTAAATAACTGGGAAAGGAAGACTGATGTCAATTACAACCAGAATCTTATTTATTATCACTGACATATGACATGAAATTAATTGTTTATTGAGTACATTGCAATTCATCAAAGACTGTTTATTCACTTCCATAGATGCTGCCTGACCTGCTGAGTTCCTCCAGCATTTTGTGTGTGACAGGAATTTTTTTGTGCTTATTTTGCAGCAAAACAGTGTAAATACATAAAAATCTATAATTTACCTCATAATTAATTCTTTTTGCACTTTTTATTTATTTTTGTAGTGTCCATTGGTTCACGGACCATTCAGGAATCTGATAGTGGAGGGGAAGAAACTGTTCCTAAGACACTGAGGGTCTGTACCTCCTTCCCTGACGGTAGCAATGAGAGCAAGTCCCAGATGGTGAGCATCCTTAATGATGAACTCCAAATACTGTCACTCATAGGATTATGGGTGTCACAAGCAAAGCTGAATGTCATTGCCCACCTGTGATTGGCCCTGATGAGTGGCTTGATGCATCATTATGGGATAGGTAACAGCCTGTTTAGTTCCTCTCTAAAGGCCATCAGTGAGCCAGACTACGCTTCAGGACTGGAAAAGGAGGAGGAAGTTGCCAGAGTAAGAAGGTGCCGAGAGGGGAAGGAGGATAGTTAGATGGCGATAGTTGACGGGGGGGGGGTGGGAAAGGTTAAGGCCTGGAGAGGAGAGTGGACCATAGGAGAAAAGGAAAAAGGAGGGAACCGGGGGAGGTGATAGGCAGGTGAGAAAGGGTAAGAGTCCAGACTGGGGAATAGAAGATGAGTGAAGGGGGAGGGATTTCTTTTATCGGAAGGAGCAGTGGATGTTCATGCTATCAGGATGGAGGCTACCCCAAAGGAATATGAAGCTTTGCTCCTCCACCCTGATAGTGGCCTCATCATGGCACAAGAGGAAGCCACAGACTGACATCTCAGAATGGGAATGGGAATAGGAATTAAAATGGTTGGCTGCCACGAAATTCAGCTTTTGGCGGATGGATACACAGTATGTTGATTTATCACTGGCCGAATCAAAGATGGTGATGAATCGGCATAATATGAGGGAGATTGAAAATCTGGCAGAGTGGTGCCATAACAACAACTTCTCACTCAATGCCCGTAAGACCAAGGATCTGTTTATTGACTTCAGGAGGAGGAAACTAGAGGTCCATGAGGCAGCCTCATTGGAGGATCAGAGATGGGAGAGGGACAGCAACTTTAAATTCCTCACTGTTTTTATTTCAGAGGGCTTGCCCTGGGCCCAGTACATAAGTGCAATTCTGAATAAAGTAAATCAGTGCCTCTTTTTTCTTAGGAGTTTGCAAAGGTTCAGCTAAGTTTGCAAGTGTTCCCACAACCTTTGGGCTCACTTTCAAGGATTCTTCATCTCATCTTCTTGACATTTATTGCTTATTGTTTTTATTATTACTTTTTTGTATTTACATTTTGTTGACTTTTGCACACTGATATGGTCTTTCATTGATACTATTATGATTATTCTATTATGGATTTATTGAGTATGCCCAAAAGAAAATGAATCTTAAGGTTCTATATGGTAACATAGAGTATATGTATTCTGAAAATAAATTTACTTTGAGCTTTGGAGTGAAGGCAGCACATTATGCAATCTCAAAATTCTAAAAACCAGAGTGAAGAGCTTTTGTCGAACTTTTGTCGAGCTTTTGTTTATTTATCGAATAAAAACATTGCCTTCAGTCTAACAGTCCATGATGTCATCAGAATGAGAACAGAAAATTGCAAAGCAGCACATTCGTGCAATTTGAACAAGAGTAACCAAACTATATTCTAGATGGGTTATCAATATCAATGGGTAATGGTTTCCTTCCTGGAGCTTAATGGAGAGGTTGTGTTGAGGGAGCATTTCATGATGAAGGGATTACTAAGGTAGGAACTACCCACTGAGTGTTTCCACCAAGGAATTCCAACCTCTGGAGCAGACAGGGTTAGGAGGTCACGATACAACAGGGGCCAGCTCATTGGAACAAAGTTACTGTGCATCAGCTCAGCATTATTGCTTTCTTCCAAATGAATTGTTTATATGTGTACAAACCTTGGGCATCATCTGGGGACATATGTGGATTCAGAAGTGCCTGATTCATACCAAGTAGGATGATTTCCAGAGGATGATAAAAAGACAAGCTCTAAAATCAAAGTAGACACCTTTAGGCTATAAGTAAGCAAATCTTACTCAAATTACCATCCTCAAATGCCTGACTATTCCACCAATCTGAATATCCCTTCAGCCTTCATATTAGGGTGTTCACTTAAAAAAAGCTTCTCTTCTTTTAAAAAAATTGTAAACACTAAATCATTCATTAGCACATTTCAAATATTGATCAGTATACTCTGTTGACAAGGCTTAATGATGTAATCTGACCATTCTTCTATGGTTGCTGTAAGTTATCGTGACAGAGAAAAATATGTCACAAACATGAGACACTCTGCAGATGCTGGAGATCCGAAGCAACACACACAAAATTCTGGAGGAACTCTGGAGTTCTGAAGAACGGGTTTGGCCTGAATGTTGACCGTTTACTCTTTTCCATGGATGCTGCCTGAATTGCTAAGTTCCTCCAGCATTTTGTGTTGTTACAGAAATTGCCTGATTAAAGTTTTGTCCAGTTTCCTGTTAAGACCATAAGACATTGCAGTAAAATTCAGCCATTCAGCTTATTGAGTCTGCTCCGCCATTCAATCATGGCTCAACCCCATTCTCTCTGCCTTCTCCCCGTAACCACTAGCGTCCTTACTAATTAAGAACGTATCAACCTCTGCTTTAAATATACCCAAATGACTTGGCCTCTGCAGTTTTCTGTGGCAATGAATTACACAGATTTACCACCCTCTGGCTAAAGAAATTCCTCTTCATCTCTGTTTTAAAGGGACGTCCTTGTAATCTGAGACAGTTCCTCAGGATGATAAAATGGCATGTCAAGAGTCACAATGGGCTTTTAAAATTGGTTTTCCACCATTTTCATTTCAGGCCTCAAAAGAAAGCAGGTAACCCGTGAATGTGTTTGTCTTGTTCTTTTGTTTTACTGCTCAATTAATAGGGCTTCTTTTGCAAGTGCCTTTTTTAAAAATTTGTCTTGTTTTGCAAGTAGTACATGAATCACATAAAAAGCAAACACATTGCCTGCCATCAAAGCTGGAAACAGGATGGATCTCTTCCTCTGAGTCGCAACGAAACGTGGGTCAGTGCTCTTTTGAGTGGCTGATTAGCAGCAAGTGATTGAGCAGCTCCTGTGCGAGGGCAAGTTTGAGGGCATTTCCTTCACAACCAGTCATCTTCACAGTTCAGAATCAGAATCAGGTGTCGTGAAATTTGTTAACTTAGGAGCTGCAGTTCAATGCAATACATAATAATGTATGGAAAATAAAGTAAAAATAAATAAAAAAGTAAATCAATTACAGTATATGTATACTGAATAGATTAAAAAATTGTGCAGAAACAGAAATAATATGTTTTTAGAAAGTGAGGTAGTGTTCACAGGTTCAATGTCCATTTAGGAATCCAAAGGCAGAGGGGAAGAAGCTGTGTCTGAATCGCTGAGTGTGTGCCTTCAGGCTTCTGTACCTCCTCCCTGAAGGTAACAATGAGAAAAGGGCATGCCCTGGGTGCTGGAGGTCCTTAATAATGGACGCTACCTTTCTGAGACACCGCTCCCTGAAGATGTCCTAGGTACTTTGTGGGCTAGTACCCAAGATGGAGCTGACTAAATTTACGACCCTCTGCAGCTCTTTTCAGTTTCAGTTATAACACTGGAGTCAGAGGCACGAACCCCAGTACTTTAATAATAAACTTACTTTGAACTTTGACTGAAAATCCGTCTTTCATTTCTTTTTAACTTTTTCCTCCTGCAGCCTTAACACTCGTCAGAATCAGAGTCAAGTTTTGTATCACTGGCATACTGTATGTTATGAAGTTTATTGTTCTGAGGCAGAAGTACATTGCAGCACAAAATAATAAAGAAACTATAAATTACAATAAGAAATAGAAATAAAAATAAATTAAGTAAGTGGTGCAAAAACTTTGGGGCGGCCCAGTAGAGTAGTGGCTAGCACAACTCTTTATAATACATGTGACTGGGGTTCAATTCCTGCTGCTAAGTTCTCCCCATGACTGCTTCCTCCGGGTGCTCTGCTTTCCTCCCAATTAGGCTAACCAGTCATTGTAAATTGTCCTGTGATTAGGCTAGGATTAAATCGAGGGATTGTAGAGCGGTGCATTCCGCTCTTTATCTCAAAAAATCAATTTTTAATTGAGAGCAAATAATGAAGAAAATAGTGGGGTAGTGTACATGGGTTCATTGCCCATTCAGAAATCTGATAGTGGAGGGGAAGAAGCTGTTCCTAAAACGTTGAGTATTTTCAATCATTCTACCCCAAGTGGCTTTGCCTTTTAAAATCCAATGCTCTCTCTGTCTAAGCTAAATGAGACTGCTTGAAGGTTGTGACAGAACATGACAGCAGTCTCAGAAGCAAAGCTGTATGAAATTAAAGATGTTCAACTTGCAAATAGATTCTGAGGTACTAGTTAATATTTATAACATTCACAGATCTAACACAGATCAGGCGATAATAGATCTAAAATGAAGATTTGCATAAAGTTCTGACCGGCTCAAACTGAAAGCAGATTTATCAACGTAGGAAGGAAAGGTCATGAAGTAATAGTGAACTGATACTTGGGTAAACTTAACTGACATGATTCCTTATGCGGAGCAGTACACTCAGTGGCTACTTTATTAGGTACACCTGTACACCTGCTCATTAATGCAAATATCTAATCAGACAATCATGTGGCCACAACTCGATACATAAAAGCATGCAGACAAGGTGCCGTTGTTGCTCTGACAAAACATCAGCATGGGGAAGAAGTGTGATCTAACCGACTCTGACCATTGGTGCCAGATGGGGTGGTTTGAGTATTTCAGAAACTGTTGATTTCCTAGGGTTATCACGCACAACAGTCTCTAGAGCAGGGGTTCCCAACCTGGGGTCCAGGGGCCCCCTTGCTTAATGGTGTTGGTCCATGGCATCAAAAAGGTTGAGAAACCCTACCTGAGAGTTTGCAGAGAATGGTGCGAGAAACAAAAGACATCCAGTTAGCGGCAGTTCTGCAGGTAAAAAGATCTTGCTGATGAGAGAAGTCAGAAGAGAATGGCCAGGCCGGTGCAAGCTGACAGGAAGGTGACAGTAACTCAAATAATGGCACGTTACAACAGTGGTGTGCAGAAGAGCATCTCTGAATGCACAACACATCGAACCTTGAAGTGGATGGACTACAGCAGCAGAAGAGCAAACACACAGAGGCCACTTCAGTAGGTACTGGAGGGAACTAATAAAGTTTGCCACTGAGTGCAGGTGAGTCTGCGTGAAAGGTACCTTTCATCCATAGGATTTCCTTTTGCTGGTAGAAATAAATGAAATGGCTGTCTTACCAACAACAAAAAACAAACTACTGGAGCTGCTGGCTCTATAACAACATTACACTAACCACTAGACCACCGCGCGCTCCTACCTGATCGAGTTTTATCTGACAGAAAGTCTTCCATTTGAAATACTAACTTTGGTTCTGTTTCCACAGATGCAGACCGAGCTGCCGAGAACTTGCAGCATTTTCTGTTTCAATTCAGATTTCCAGCCTCTGCGGTAGGTTGAGGCTCCGTAAGAAAACGTGGGTAACTCTCGGGCTGGGCAGGCTGTGACTGATTCAGTTGTGAATGGACGTGTGCTGTTTATCATCTAACTCAGAGACTTAGATGAAAGGGCCAAGTGTAGAAGTCAGGACAAGCTCAAACTGCTACTTCCTAATTTTATATGTTATTGGTGCTTATCATTTCACAGCCCATTTCACATCTGGTTAATTAACAGAGATTTCACCGCGCGGTGTAATTGGAGCCTACATTTACTAAATGCTGACACTGCTGTTGCCTGGATGACAAAAATTACAACTTTACCACCCGCAGTCTCCCAACAGGAAACCATTAAGAATATTATTATTATTTTGCTCATTTTCAGCTGGCCTGCCAGGACCACCATGTCACATCGTGGGTGGACCCAGGAGATGACAGCTGCTTGCCAAACCTGCCTCAACAGCTCTTCCAATCTGTACAGTGTTATTGTGTCATCCAGTGAGCGCGGTGAGCAGGCTCAGGACCCGGGGTGGCGGAAGTGGGAGTGGGTGGATTCTAACTGCACTGGGGCAGAAAGAAGGGGATATCTAACAGGATGATCAATTGAAATTGGATTTTGTCTATTATTGTCCCAAATACCGAGGGACAGTGAAATGCTTGTATATTGTCACATATACTGAGGTACAGTTCAGTGAAGAGCTTGTTTTGCGTATCAACTCTAGTTTGTCATTCAACCATACATGAATATCACCAAACCGGCCAGCATTAATTACGGGGTCAAGGTGCAAAACACAGTACCAACAGTCACACATATCACGTACAAGATAGCAAACACACATCAGATATCCGTAAAATGTAGCCACACAAAATATCGGTGGATCTTGTGGTCAAATCCAAGGTGCGAATCAGAAGTCCGGTAGCTGAGGCCCATTAGCCAGAGCACCGGGCCTGCAAGTCTCTGCGAATCCACTGGGGTAGTCAAGGGCCCGTTGTCTGCAAGTCCACAGCCGAATCAGGATCTGCTGCAGGCCGAAGGAATCAGACTGTCTTGGGGTTAGAGGACTGTGTATGTGCGAAGAGGGGAGGGAGGAATGGTTTACACCACTGTTCTTGTTTTGTTGCTTGTTGTGTTCTGTGTGGTTCCACTGAGCATTATGGGCATGCTATGCTGGTGCTGGAATGTGTGGCGCCATTTGCAGGCTGTGCCCCGCACACTCTCTGTCGGGTGTGTTGGCTGTTTTTGCAAATGACTAATTCATTGCTTGTTTCAAAGTACACATGATAAACAAACCTGAATCTTGAGTCTTACTCAGTAGGTCAATTCATTACAGAGTGAATTGAGGTAGTACAAGGTAAAACAATAACATAATGCAGAATAAAGTGTAACAGCTACAAAGAAGGTTCAAAGTTTGTGGCTTAAGGGAAGAGACCTGGGTAGGTGTGGGCGGGAGCGATAATGAAGCAAGTTCAAGGGTAGGTTTGGTTTTTTTAACACATGTAGTGGGAAGGGGGAAGCTTCCCTTTATTGGGCAAAATGTCCCAAAATGTTGACAATTTCCTTCCCCACTCACAGATGCTGCTTGCCTGCTGAGTTCCTTCAACTGAGTGGAGGTAGCAGATGCTGGAATTACGGAGCAACTCAGCAGGTTAGCAAGAGCCTAAGGAAGTAAATGGACAGTTGACATCTCAGGTTGAGACACTTCATCTGAACTAAGTATAGTGGGAGATAGGCCTAGGATCTAGAGTTTAGCAACTAAATCTGCCATTTTTTGATCTCCAGCACTGTAGGTTTCTGTGGTGATACTGCAATGTTGTCCTAACTTCCTCTGTGCAGGTCATTGGATTCCCAGAGCAAGTATTAACACAGGCAGCAACTCCTAAACACCAGAGATACTGCAGATGCTGGAAGAGGCACAACACACACACAATAATGGAAGAATTTGCATGGAGTGTTGTAAGGAGTGTTGGGCCCCTTATTTCAGAAAGGATTCACTGACATTGAAGAGGAGGTTCACGAGAATGATCCTTTGAATTAAAGGGTTAATGTATGAGGAGTGTTTGATGGCTCTGGATCTGTACTCGCTGGAGATTAGATGAAGGAGGGGGAAGATCTCATTGAAAACCTATCGAATATTGAAAGGCCTAGATAGAGTGGACGTGGAGAGGATGTTTTCCTAGAGTGGGGGATCTAGGGCCAGAGGGCACAGCGTCAGAATACAAGGATGTCCCCTTTAGAACAGAGATTATGAATTTCTTTAGCCAATCTGTGGAATTTGTTGCCACAGATGACTATGGAGGCCACGGCACTGGGAATATTTAGAGGTTGATGGGTTCTTGATCAGTAAGGGTGTCAAAGGTTACTGGGAGAAGGCTGAAGAGGAGCTGAGAGGGACAATAATGAGGGAATGGTGGAGTAGACTTGATGGGCCAAATGGCCAAATTCTGCTCCTATCTCTTATGGAAATCCAGGGCAACACACACAAAGTGCTGGAGGAACCTATTCTGCTCTATACTTGCTGTTTAGCCTGCTGAGTTCCTGCTTCTGTGAATAAAGGCAAGCACAGTGAAAGTCGAGGCTTGATGGACATCATTTCTCTCGGGAACACTCCCGCACAAGGTTGTATCATTAACAAGATAAATCAGGAAATCAAACAGGATTTGCATATCAGCATCTATCTGACTGACACACACTGTTACAATGGCACACAAAGGAATCCATGTGGACTATTTTAGCTGCCCATTAAAATTTATTTGGAAAGATGATATTTCCCTTTGCACATTGATAGCTTTAAGAGGATCAGAAGAAGGCACAGTTATAAGGAGGACAGTGGTCCTATGATACTGACACATCAGCGAAGATCAAGCATGATGTGCACACAGTGTACATATGAGTATGCTTGAAGATACAAAGGCTATAAATCGACAAAAGGCTCTGATAAACCACTTAATAGAAGCAATTAGAATTGAACTGAGGAAGCAGAGCCCGTATCATGGGAACAGGAAGTGCGGATGATTAAAATAAAAGCCGTTAAGCAACGAAAGCTGGTCCCAAATTATCCTGAGCAGGAGCCCCAGCTCCCAGAGGAAACTCGGTTTTGGTACTGGTTCCATATGGCTTTTGTTTGATGGATTTCACAGATGCATTGTGTGGGTTTGGAAGCAGGAGCCTTCAGTACACTTACAGCCAGGCCTCTAATGCATGGAAGGGCCAGTGAATGTAACATTATCCAGACCTCTCGAAAATGAGTTTCCTCTTAATGTTAAACATCCTATCAGTCAAATGGGGCTTCTTGTCATTACTGTAACAATCAAAGCAGAAACACTTACAGTTTGCCTTTAAACATACACATTATTCAGTTTGTGGGTAGGTCCATAGAGTTTTGAAAATTACCTAATCGATCTGCAATTATTTTATTAAGATTGCCACTTGACCTTATTTACCACACAGGGTCTCTACGGTGGCTGACTCCTGCACCTTGAACGTGCCAGCCGGTATGTCTGCGAGAGGATGGTCCCTTGCACTGGCAGACCAAAGAGCTCCATTAAGCAAGTTTAAATGGGAGTAGGCAGTTTAAATGGTTTCAGCATGGTCTAGATAGGCCGAAGGGTCTGTTTCTGTGCTGTGCTCGTCTATGACTCTATAATTTGAGTTTGTTTCAATGTGTGTGTCTGGAAACAGCCAGAGCACAAGAGTGCTGTGTGATGCAGCTCCTTGTAGTCCACTACAATCTTTCTTGGTAGACCCTCCAGAAGAAGAATGACCATCTCATCTGCACAGCAGCCATCCTGAGTGTGCAGTGGGACTGAGACTCCACAGCATGAGTGATCTGAACGGGAGACTCTCTTTGGAGAAAGGCCACAGTATAAAGTCCTCCTACTGCTGGACACCGAAGGACAGGGCCCTATTCTAACCGCTTAAGCTCATGGCTCACGGGATATCAGGGTCTGAAAAATGATTATAAGTTCAGTCACTGTGAATGAATTAATGATATGTTTGGTAAGATTTTGCAGTGTTACTTATTGTATAATTACATATTTTGGGGTGAGAAAAATTGATCTTATTCACGTTTTAAATGCTTCCCATTATTTTGTGCTAATTTAGGGAGAGCATGCAAGAAAATACAAGATAACACAGTAAGATGAGCATTCAGAAATAATGAAGAATATAGAACAGGCCCTTCAGCCCATCAAGTCTGGGCTGAGCATGTTGCCAGATTAAGCTAATTCCTTTTGCCTGTGTGTGGTACATTTCTCTCCTCTCCCTGTGTATCCATGTACAGCAGGGTAGTGTAAAAATTAGTTTAATGCTATTACATCAGCTATAGGGGTCTGATTCCTGCTGCTGGACGTACACTCGACCCGTGAGCGTGTGGGTTTCTCTGGGTGCTCCGGTTTCCTCCCACATTCCAAAGGTGTATGATTATGGTACTGAGTTGTGGGCATGCAATATTGGCACTGGAATCGGGACTGCCCAGCACAATTCTCGCTGATTTGATTTGCTGTACATGTGACAAATCATGCTAATCTAATAATTTTCTCCCCTGTCCAGAATTTTCTTGCCTGCGACTATTGTATCAGCTTTCCACTGCAATCCCTGGCAAAGCGTTCCAGGCACCCACCACTCTGTTTTAACAAAAAAACTTGTCATACATGTCCTTCTCCCACCTTAAAGCTATTATACCCTGTCATGATCAACATTTCTACACAAGGAAAAAGACTCTAGCTGTTCACTCTCTGTGCCTCTCATAATTCACCTCCAACATTCCAGTGAAAATAACCTCTCCTTATAGCTAATACCCTCTAACCCAGGCACTATCTGGGCTGTGAACCCTCTCCACAGCCTCCACATCCTTCTTATAATGAGTCGATCAGACCTGCGCACAACACTCGAAGTGTGGCTTCAGTCATATTTTATACAACTGCAACCCAACTTCCTGACCCTTGTACTCGCTGTCCCCAACAATGAAGGCAAGCATGTCAAACATCTTCTTTACTACTATCTATCTACATTGCCATTTTCAGAGCTGTATACACTTGAACCCCAAAGTTCAAGCTCAAGTTTAATAGTCAAGTTTAAACCCATGAACACAACCAAACAGCATTACTCTGGGGCAAGGGTGTAAAACACAATATCTACCGTCACACACAGCACAAGGCTCATATGAGATGGGAGTAAAATATCATCACACACAAAAAAATATACAGTCCAAGTCCCTGAGCCCAGGAACGTTGCAACAGTCTGCAGTCGAATGCAATACAGATTGCTTTCTGCCGAGTGAACCCTGAACAGTAGCACCAACGCCGGCTGCATGGACACTGCGCCACACAGCCTCTAGCACTGACTCTGATGGCTGCAGACAGGCACCACTCCAGTTTGCGGCCAAGTCCTCCCCATGACAGATCCCCCACTGTCCGCCAATAAACCAGTGAACGGGACTTGCATTATTCCATGTCGTTAATGTCCAACAGGGTCTTGCAATCTCAAGACAATCACTCACTGGTAGGCTGCATACAGCCTTCACGCACCAACTCCGAAGCCTCTCTGTTTCAGGCAGTAACATAGTCCGTATCAAATCCGGCAACAAGCAACTTGCGGATGGGGTAGACCTGCAGTATGCTAAGTTCTTAATGTCCAGCAGCATCTTATGACCACAAAAACATACATTTACAAAAGACAATAATGCCTTTGGCTGGCCCTGTAGAAGCTGCTGCTTCAGAGTGCTCCACCATCTTACCGGAAAGACCAGGAACTAAACAAAAATGCCAACACCAAAAAGCAAAATGAAGTGAAATCTCACAATTCCCTCTGAACCGTTGACCATGATGGCTTCTGAAACTTCAATACATCTTCCTGATTTTCATTACAGGGTTGTAAGTTCAACAAGGTGACCAAAGAAAGAATGTTATTGCGCCTTTTGTAATCTCGGGTAGTCTGTGTTTGCACAGGCAGGAAGTAATTTTTACAGCTAGTGGCCGGGTATCAGTGCTGTGACGTGGAAGTTAATTTGTGCTCAGGACTTACAGCTTCTCAAGGGTTCACCACCTTATCGTGTTGGAGAGGCTTCTAAGATCCTGAGATCCCGAGCTGCCACCAAGAGTTTATCTACCTGACACTTAGCTCCTGGTAGGGTCCACCGTGGTGGTAAGGTGAGGGTAAGGCTCCAAACAGAGTGATCCAACCAAGGCCCCAATGCTGGAGTTGGTGGATGATGGTGACACACTATAACAGCGGTGAAGGCAGGGGAAGGCTGCCGCAGTGGAAGCCCCTGGTCAGCTTGCATTCCGTGCCTCTGAACCCTGACCCTGATTTGTTAAGGACCGCCCATGCTTCAGCCACTCCATGCTAAGCAATGTCGTGCACAGGCGTTCTCCATTAAGGGAATCCACAACTAGGGGAACATCATATGTGACTCGTCTGGTACACGGAGCTTAGAAAAATAGAGGGCTATGCGCTAGGGAAATTCTCAGCAATCTGTAGAGTAGGTTATATGGTCAGCACAACGTTGTGGGCTGAAGGGCCTGTGATGTGCTGTAAATTTCTATGTTTAATGACTCGAGTGATCACACCACTACTATTACACAGTAGGCTCCAACAAATAGCAACATGATCATCCAAATAATCACAATAACACAAATAATCCAAGCACGCGGAAATCTGCAGATGCTGGAAATCCAGAGCAGCACACACAAAATGCTGGGGGATCTCAGCAGGTCAGGCAGCATCTAGGAAAAGAGCAAACAGTCGACATTTTAGGCCGAGACCCTTCTTCAGGACTGTTCTTCAGTTCCTCCAGCATTTTCTGTGTGTTGTTGCCTCCAACCACAAATAATTGTCTTTTTTTGATATGCTGGTTGAGTTTAAAAGTTGGTCATGATCAACAGCAATAGGGTAGCATGGCAGCATAGTGGTTAGCATAATGCTTTACAGTGCCAGTGACCCAGGCTCGTCTCCCCACCATTGTAAGGATTTTATACGTTCTGCCAGTGAATGCGCAGGTTTGCTCCCACAGTCCAAAGACCAAAGGTTGGTAGGCTCACTGGACATTGTAAATTATCCCGAGAACAGGCTAGGGTAAAATCGGGGATTGCTGGCTTGTGCAGCTCGAGATGCATTGTATCTCATTAAATAAATAAATCACAAAAATGCTCATTTGCATTAGCCGAGGACACCAAACAGAGGCAAGTTTAAAGCAGAGCTGATAGTCCAGGGTCCTTTTTGTATTACACCGAGCCGAGGTTTTTCTTCCCTGTGTCCATAGAATGTGATTTCAAACCACAACTAGCAAAGACAGAGGAGGAAGTGCATTCCACTAAACCAGGGTTGAAACCAACAGGGTTCCTCTAACAATCCCACATAATGTTAAATACTATACTGTGTTCTGTTTTTTTTTTTGCATTGATTTGTTACAGCAGATATATAAAAAGGAACATCACAGATGAATGTCCCACCTCTAGGTTTATAAAATCATCAGAGATACAAAATGATGAGAGTGAAATCCTGCAGTCTTTTTCCCCTCAGGCTAGGTGAAACTGGAACTAGAGGTCATAGGCTTAGAGCAGGGATTACAACCCCTGGTCTAGAGTGGAAGGTGAAATATTCACAAGAATATGAAGGGAAACTTCTTCATTCAGAGAGTGGTGAGAATGTGGAATGAACTACTAGCAGAAGTGGTTGATGTGGCTTCAGTTATAACATTCAGGAAAAGTTTGAATACATACATAGATGAGAGGGTTATTGGGGTCTATGGCCCGGATGCAGGTAGATGGACTAGGTAGCATGGACTAGATGGGCTGAACAGCCTGTTTCAGAGCTGTTGTCCTCTATGATGGTGACCATTCACTGTATCTGCGAATGGCACAAATACAGACAATGGAGTCAGTCATATTTCCAGGGCTTCTAGGTTTCAGAGCATAGGTTTCAGGTAAGAGGGGAAAAGATTTAAAGAGGATCTGTGGGGGAAGAGTTTATTTTTACTCACCACCCTCTGTGGAGGAAAATGTGGAACAAACTGCCAGAGGAAGTGGTAGCGGCCAGTACAGTTACAATGTTTAAAGGACGTTAAGTCAGATACATGAATATAGGCCAAACACGATCAGCTTTGTAGTCAGCCCAGTTAATATGGAATAAGCTGGGCCAAAGGGCCTGTTTCCATGTTGTATAACTTGCTACCAACTACAGAAAGGAACAATAACTGGAATACGACTGATGGATTTTCGGGCATGGTCTTTCCCAATTCTCTGCAGATAATGACTGCACTGTCTCATCTCTGAGCCCAGGTTAGCTTGCAGAGTATAACCGAAACCTTGCAAAAAAAAAACATTCAATACAATACTAATTATTATAGAGGCCCTGGTTTCAGAGGGACTCCCTCCTGTGCTCAAATATCCTTTTCTGCTCAAGTTAACCGTAACAAGTTGCTTTTCACAGTTGGACCATTATGTTAATGGTATATTAACACACTGCCTCAGTACAGTTCATTCTGGGACCTGCAATTACAACTGTTGTTCAGACAAATTACAATTGATAAAGTAATCTGGAAATAATTTTCAAATGTTTTAACACCCATTTTTATGACAGCAACTTCATGTTTCATTAACAGACCCCTTGATGGTAGGGTAACTTCTTAAAATAGTGTTATGATCTACAAAAGAAACTTTTAAAGTGTTTAGTATCTGTGTATTATCTGATTAAGCTGTGATGATAGTTAAAAACAAAAGAGTTTTGCATTAAGTTGTGCACTAGCAGAACAAAAGGGGCGCTGTAGGAAGTGTGTCAATCGGTGTATCATTGTGGGCTTAAGGATCAAAATCCGATTTTATTCATCAGGTGAACAGTGAAATGCAGCATTTGTAGTAACAACCAACCAACACACCCGAGGATGTGCCTGGGGCAGCCCGCAAGAGATGCCACACATTCCAGCATCAACATCGTGTGCGCACAGTGCTCAGTGGAACATCACAGGACACAATGAGCAACAAAAGCCCCCATTTCTCCCCCATTGCCCCTGCACATACGCTGCCCTCTAACCCCAAGACAGTCGTCCAGCTTGCAGCAGACGTGTGAACATTGGGCTTCAAGTACCCCAAAAACTCGCAGAGGCTTCCAGACCGGCGACTCTGGCCAACGTCCTCAATTTCCGGACCCCCGAGTCAACACTTGGGTCTTGGTCCTTGGCACTGACCACCAGGATTACTGAACAGCAGGCCCTAGAGTCCAGACACACCGATGACAGGGCCCTAAATACTAGGCCTCAAGCTCCAGTCTCACTGATTTACAAACCCAGTGGGAGTCATCGGACCTCGTTCCTCGTGACTGCAAAGAACTACATCCCCAGAACCCCACTCCAGTGATTGGAATACAAATTTACTGACTGATATTTCACTAGAATACTGACAGACATTCCTTCATAGTGAGGATGGTGCCATTTAGGCGAGGTGCTTGATGTGAGGTCTCATTTGGTCACTCAAGGTGGATGAGAGAGCTTCCGTTGAAATATTTCAAAGAGAGCTCATCCTGGTTTTGTGACCTACATTCATCCTTCAGTGAACTTCATTTGAAATAGATTATCAAGTAATTATTACACGGCTGTCCGCTGGATTGCAATGTGTGTGAACTGACTGCTATGGTCCCTACATTTCAAAAGTACTTTACAGTCTGTAAATCAGGGTGGAACGTAACACGTGCTGTGATAATGGGAACTTCTTCATCTTGGCAAATAAGGATGGAGCTTTAGAAGATGCCTTTATGGCAAAACATTCAATAAATTGAAAGAATGTGACACGGGTTTTGCTGAAAAAATATACACTCTGTGCCTACTTCACTAGCAACGCCCATTCACCTGTTTGTTAACATAAATATCTAATCAGCCAATCAGGTGGTGGCAACAGCATGCAGACATGGTCAAGAGGTTCAGTTGTTGTTCAGACTAAACTTCAGAATGGGGAAGAAGTGTGATCTAAGTGACTTTGACTGTGGAATAATTTTGGTGCCAGGAAGGGTGGTTTGAGTATCTCAGAAACTGCTGATCTCCTGTGACTTTCACACAAAACACTCCCTGGAGATTACAGAGAATGGGGCGATAAACAAAATCATCCGGTGATCGGCTGTCTGTGGGTAAAAACACATTGTTAATGAGGGGAATAGCCAGGCTGGTTCAAGTTGACAGGAAAGCAACATCAACTCAAAAAACCACATGTTACAGCAGTGTTGTGTAGAAAAGCATCTCTAAAACACACAACACATGAACCTTGAAGTGGATGGGCTACAGCAGCAGATCACAAACATACATTCTGTCGCCATTTAAGTACAAGAGGTACTGAATTAAGTGGCCACTGAGAGTCTGTTGATAAGTGATAAACAACTTTGACCTTTTGCTCCACATTAAACCCTATATTACAACATTACAGCACAGTACAAGCATTTCCGCCCACAATGTTGTGCCGAACCTTTAACCTAATCTGAGATTGATCTAAAAACGCAAACACGAGGAAATCTGCAGATGCTGGAAATTCAAGCAACACACACAAAATGCTGGTGGAACGTAGCAGGCCAGGCAGCATCTATAGGGAGAAGTACAGTCGACGTTTTGGGCCGAGACCCTTTGTCGGTCCTGCATGTTCTAAGTACCTACACTGGCCTCAGTAGCCACTCCCTAGACCCAGAAAACCAGAGTGGAAGCCAGTCGTCCTCGATCCCCAAGAGGCCGCCTGAGAAGACGTCTAGGAAGCTGTTTGAACTTTCCCCAAGACTCCACTGAAACTGCCTGCAGGACCAGAGTGACTGTGACTGCAGAGGAGGTCTCCAGTTACAAAATAAATGAAGGCACATTGTTCACTGCATAGTTCCTGCAATAGAGATGCTCTGTTCCCGACTTTATTCGAAAAGTGGATGTAACTTCAATTTCAACGTTCAAGAGAAGGTTGGACAGGTACGTGGAGGGCTATGATCTGGCAGCAGGTCATGGGACTGGGCAATTTAAATGGTTCAGCATGAATTAGATGGGCTGAAGGGCCGGTGTCTGTGCTTTTGTTTTGAATGACTCTATGACTCTAAAAGAGCAAATCTTCCTTCAGAATCCACAGAAGCAAAAGCACAGACTACAGTGGCTTGACACAACATTCAGATGAAACCTTCTGGAGTCAGCTTGTTTACTGCAACAATCAGCGAACTGATGGCTCTCCGGAGGACGATGCACTCCGAATGAAACATAATCAAGGTCAAAGTAAGCAGTCTCCATGATGCCCAGAACTTGGATCACCCAACTGCCCTCTGCAGCTGAAAATCAGATTTCACAGACTTTCGCTCTGTGTTAACGGTATAAAAATTGTTTATCTGCGCTAACATCTTGGATATACACTCAGTAACCACTTTATTAGGTAAACCCCGTACATCTGCTCGTTAACCCAACTATCTAATCAGCCAATCGTGCGGCAGCAACCCAATGCAAAAAATCATGCAGACATGGTCAAGAGGTTCAGTTGTTGCTCAGACCAAACATCAGAATGGGGAAGAAATGTGATCCAAGTGACTTTGACCATGGAATGATTGCTGGTGCCAGACCAGGTGGTTTGGGTATCACAGAAATCCTGGAATGTTGTGAAAAACAAAAAAAAATCCAGTGAGTGGGACTTCTGAGGGTGAAAACATCTTATTAATGAGAGAGTCAGAGGAGAATAATCAAACTGGTTCAAGCCGACAAGAAGATGACAGTAACTCAAATAACCACACGTCACAACGATGGTGTGCAGAAGGGAATCTCTGAATGCACGACACGTTGAACCTTGAAGTGGATGGGCTAAAGCAGCAGACGACCATGAACATACACTCAGTGGCCACATTATCAGGTAAAGGAGGTGTCTAATAAATTGGCCACTGAGTGTATATTGTATGTACAAAGTTACGATGAAGCTACAAATACATTACAGCAGCCCTCTCCAAAACGCCCACATAAATCTTCCTTTCACATCCTGACCTTCACCTTTTTTTCCATCCCATTTCACCTTTCAACTTGCCCTCCCGTTTTCAGCTGACCTCCCCCCCCCAATGGCTCCAGCCTCTCTTGAGACCCTTATGTCTCTGCCTCCCACGTCCTGAGCTCCAACATCTTCTGCATCCCCTATCTCAAGGCCAATTTCCAGAATCGAGATTTCTGACTAGATTAGCATGTGGAATATTTAGTAATTAAAACATACAATGATCAATGTGTCTGGACAGAGACCAAAACTTAGGCCAGCATATGATCACCACTGCAGCGTATTGTTCTACAAAAGTCACCTGAGGTCAGAAGGTGTGTGGGATCTTCCTGCATTAATCTTAGCTGCTGAATTACATTACCTAATGGACATCATCATCGTCAACCCCTGCTCTAGCTTCCGCTGAAGTAGTACCTTCAATAAGCAATTTCTTAGCCTTGTTTTCAAAACTCTTCATAGCTTCCACCCCTGACTACCTCAGTAATCTCTTCCAACCCTACGAAGCCTCGGTATCCCCCAAATTCTAACCACTTATTGTCCATGAACTGAACGGCTTCCCCACTGGTAGTCTTGTATTCAATTGCTGAGGTCCACGTAGTGGGATTCCTTCCTCAATCTTTTCCACGTTCTTCATTCTTTATGCTGTTCCGAACCCTTTCTCTATGACTAGGTTTTAGTCAGCTGCCTGGGAACTTCCTCAATAACTTGGCATCAGATACATTCCTTTTAAACATTCTTGCTATTTTAAAGGATCTACAAATGTTGCCAAGAATTGAGACCTGAGATACATGGAAAGGTTGAATAGGTTTGGACTTTATTCCCTAGAACACAGGAGACTGAGGGGAGATCTTATAGAAATATACAAAGTTATGAGGGGTAGTCTTTTTCCCCTCAGGTTGAGTGAGATTAGAACTAGAGATTGAGAGTAAAAAGTGAAATATGTAAGAGAATTTTGAGGGGAAAATCTTCAATCAGATAGCAGTGTGAGTGTGGAATGAGCTACCTGTGGAAATGATAGATGCGGGTTCAGTTGCAGCATTTAAGAGAAGTTTGGGTAGATGCATGTATGTACAAAGTATAGAGGGCTATGGTCCGGGTGTTGGCAGATGGGACTAAGCAGAAAACCAGGTTGGTAAGGACTAGATGCGCCAAAGGGCCTGTTTCAGTGTTGTAGTGCACTATGGCTCTCAATAACTGGCACATTGTTGAGGAAGCAATGGAATAGTGTGGTAACTGGAGGATTCGAAGACTTCAAGATGGTAGGGAGGAGTGTAAGATCCTGGAGGGATCTGGAAACAAGGAAGAGAATTTTTAAAATGGAGCCACTGTTTAACTGATGTGTCAGAGCCAACCCTTTCATTAAATAACCAACAAAATTCCATAAGGTTTTGCCTGCCCAACAGAGATAAGTCACGAACCGACACTTATACCCACACCTATGAATCACTACAAACTGTGTTGAAGGAAGGCAATGTTTCAATTCATATTCTCATCAGTTTCACTGTACATGGGACAAGTCCCACAGGACTGGCTGGGTAACAGCAAATGGACAAATGGAAAGTGCCAATGAGATACACGGTGGTGAAAATATGCAAAGGGTTTGCTCAATTGTAAAGGCAGATGCCAACTTTTGACATCTTCTCCACAGCTTATAAAGTAAACTGCATTCCATTCACACCAGGTTTTATGTGAATCACCCAGTAAACTCAACCATATCATAAAATGTAGAGTGGGTGAGATTTTTAAAATCCGTGTCATGCATTACTGCACTCGCATTGCAGCATTGTCAGAAGGAATAATGGGCCGGCCTGAAGTTTTCTCAGATATTATGTGGCTTACATATGGCTAATATGCACCATTGAAAAATAATTATTTGAAAGCATTCTGCTTCTCTGAATGTTTTCATGTAAGCAAGGTAACAGGGATAAACAAAAGCCACCTCTGGAGGGAGATGATGCTATGAAGGACCCTTATCATCCAGGCCATGCTCTCTTCTCAATTCTGCCATCAGGAAGGAGGTATAGGAGCTTAAGGTTCCACGCCACAAGGTTCAGGAACAGTTATTACCCTTCAATCATCAAGCTCCTGAACCAGTGTGGATAACTTCACTCAATACTGAACTGATACCACAACCCATGGATTCACTTTAAATAACTTTACAACTCATGCTTCCAGTTTGGTTTTTTTTTGTATTTGCCCAGTTTGTCTTCTTTTGCTCGTTGGTCGTTTGTCAGTCTTTGTGTGTAGTCTGTTATTGATTCTGTTATGAATGCCTGCAAGAAAATTATTCTCAGAGTAGCATATAGTGACATATGTACTTTGATAGTAGATTTACTTTGAACTTTGAGAGAGAAGATGGTGATGGAACAGATAGAGTCCTTAAGAAAAAATCTTGCCTGATGAATGTGATGGACTTTGAGGAGATTACAAGTAGGATAGATAAAGGGGATGCAGTGGATGTTGTATATTTGGGCTTTCAGGAGATCTTTGACAAGGTGACACACATGAGGCTGCTTACCAAGTTAAGAGCCCATGGAATTACAGGAAAGCTACTGGCATGGTTAGAGCATTGGCTAATTGGTAGGAGGCAGCAAATGGGAATAAAAGGATCCTTTTCTGTTTGGATGCCAGTGACTAATGGTGTTCCAAGGGGTCAGTGTTGGGACTGCTTATTTTTATGCTGTATGTCAACGATTTAGATGATGGAATAGATGGCTTTGTTGCCAAGTTTGCAAATGATACAAAGATCAGTGAAGGGACAGGTAATGTTGAAGAAACAGGTAGGCTGCAGAAGATTAGAAGAATGGGCAAGAAAGTGGCAAATGTTGGAAAATGCATGGTCATGCACTTTGGTAGTAAGAATAAATATGGAGACTATTTTCTAAACCGGAAAAAATCCAAAAATCAGAGATGCATAGGGACTTGGGAATCCCTGCGCAGAACACCCTAAAGGTTAACTTGCAGGTAGAGCCAGTGGCGAGGAAGGAAAATACAATATTATCATACATTTCAAGAGGTCTAGGATACAGGAGCAAGGATGTGATGCTGAGGTTTTATCAGGCACTGATGAGACCTCACCTTGAGTATTATGAACAGTTTTGGGCTCCTCATCTGAGAAAAGATGTCCTGGCATTGGAGAGGGTTCAGAGGAGGTTCACAAGGATGACTCTGGGAATAAAAGTGTTTATCATGTGAGGAACATTTGATGGCTCTGGGTCTGTACTTGCTGAAATTTAGGATAGTGGGTATCTCATTGCAGCCTTTTGAATGTTGAAAGGCCTAGACAGAGTAGATGTGGAAACGATGTTTCCTGTGGTGGGGGAGTATAGGACAAAAGGGCACAAGCTCAGGATAGAGGGGCATCCATTTAAAACAGAGATATGGGGACATTTCATTAGCCAGAGGGTGGTGAATTTGTGGAATTTATTACCACAGACAGCTGTGGCGGGCAGGTTGTTGGGTGTATTTAATGCAGAGATGGATAGGTTATTGATTGGTCCCGGCATCAAAGGTGACGGGGAGAAGGCTGGGGAGCGGGGCTGCGGAGGGGGAAAAAGGATCAGCCATGATTGAATGGCAGAGCAGGCTCGATGGGCTAAATGGCCTAATTCTACTCCTATGTCTTATGGTCTTAAAAGAGCAGGGGGGAGAAAATGGTCATATTCACTTAATGAAGCATACTTTGTATGCATGAGACCTATTCTATGATGAATAATTTTAACGAAGTGGGAGAGCTTCCACAGGTGTGTTTTTGATGTGAGCAGCAAGAGAGCATGTCCTGGGTGGTGGGGGTCTCTGATGATGGGGCATTGCTTTTCCTGCAACAGTGTTTCATGTAGACGTGCTCAATAGTTGGGAGGGCTTTAAATCTCTTTTAAATGGTGTTATTGTACCTGTCTCTACCACTCTCTCAGGCAGCTCGTTCCATGTACATATCAACTTCTGTGTGAGCTGCTCCTCGGGTCCCATGTTAAGGTGTGCAGGGCATTCAAACAACTTTTATACCTTGTTGGAATGACTGAGTAATTGAGACATGCTGGTGATCCCCTTTTGTTCTAGGGCCAGCTGTACGTTTTGTCTATGTGGCTCCCTGTTTTGTGAATGACGCTTACAATATAAGGGTAACACTGTGTGGTGAGGGGGATGTCCTTAAAGGAATTCAGGGTCAAATGTTGGATGTTGCTTCTTTCAGAATGCTTTTCTTTTGCCAGAGGGAATGCATCACCACTGACGATGGAAAAGACACTCCTGTGTTAAACATTTCTCTTGACAAGACATCAAAGATAAGACAAAACTGCTTATGTTGCTGCTGAGGAAAACCGCCGACGAATGCATTTTGCTCAGCAGTTGACATCATGAGGTTGATGATCACTTGTCACCCTGCACTTCTGGGTCAACTGACCTTGCAACAGTGAGAGTCAAACGCACCCAGAGCCAAACACATATGTATCTATTTAGCTGTTGTTTTTCATCTTGTCCAATTGTCTTTTTTTTTGTGTGGAATTAATTCCCTCTGCAAGCAAAAGAACATGCATTTCATAAGGAGCAGAATTTGACCATTTGGCCCAATGAGTCTACTCTGCCATTCTGTCATACGGGTGATTTGTTACCCTCCTCAACGCCATACTGCAGCTGTCTCCCCATTATCCTTGATACCTTTAGTAATCAATCTCCGCTATAAATACACTCAATGCCTTGGCCTCCACAGCCATCTGCAGCAATGAACTCCACAGATTTACCACCCTCTGGCTAAAGAGAATCCTCCTCATCTCTGTTCTGAAGGGACAATCTGAGGCTGTGCCCTCTGGTCCTAGATCCCAACCTCCCCTCCCCAACTTAGGAAACATCCTCTCAACATCCACTCTATCTGTATTCAATACGTTTCAATAAGATCACACACCCCTCCCCCAGTCACTAAACTCCAGTGAGTGAAGACCCAGAACCATTTAACATTCCTCATATGTTAACCCTTTCATTCCCAAGAATATTTGCATGAACCTCCTCTGGGTCCTCTCCAATGCCAGCTCATCTTTTCTCACGTAGAGGGGCCCAAAACTGCTCACAATACTTCACGTGTGTCTGACCAATGTCTCCTAAACCTCAGCATCACATCTTTGCTTTCATGTTGTAGTGCTCTCGAAATGAATGCTAATGTTGCATTTGCCTTCCTTAGGGAATAGATCTTAAGTGATTGGAAACAGGCTGGCCAACACCCTGATAATTCATTGCAGCTGGCAGAGTGAACAACTGACCCGTTGCATTACTTTAGTTGTAAATGGTTCAGAAGTTAACGCTAACCATCCGAACATGAGAATGCCATCACTCTCTTGCTGGAACGTGTGCTCTCCTTGCCTCGCCCACACCTGGAAGCTAAGGGGAAAGACCTTCACGGGCAGAGATCAGTACCAGTTCCCCAGGTGCTGGGAGCCTGGAGGCTGGTTCTCGTGTTGGCTTTGCCTGCTGATATCTCATCACAGCTGTTCCCCCACTTCTCAAATCCAAACCATAGCAGACCATGTTGTGCGCCCAGCTCTGTAACCTGAAGTTTGGGTGCTCTTAAAACTGTCGGCCTCTGGGAAGTCAGTATTTTTCCTCCAGTGTGATGTTATCCGAATTCACTGGTTCTGGGAGGGGGGGGGGTGTGTGTGTAAATGCCGGTTTCGAGTAAAAACGATAGGCCTCCACACTATGCGTTTTTGAAAATATCTCTATCCACACTGAAACGGAGATTTCGGCAAATCTCCTCCTCCTGCACATGCGCAGGACACATCTACTGAAAACAAACTACATGCTTGGTGTTGAATCTCGCCATAAAAGTGTGCGTTTGTGTAGTTACAGACTAGAAAAACTTAAAACGACGGACAGCTGTTGGCTTTCGTGCAGGAGTTTAAAACTAAAAAAAACAAATGCTGGAGCGTACGGCGGCAACCGACGGAGTTCACGGACAGATTGACCCGGCTGACAACGAGCATTGAAAAACTGACTAACTCGGTTACATTAATAAAGCACCTTGTTAAATGTATAAAACATGTCTGCATCAGTGTTATCTTGTATTTCCATACAATGTTACATTAGGCTGTTACACATCTATTGTCAGAGAAGTACCTGCCTAAATAGGTTATCCACCTTCATACAAGCAAGGACAGAAAACAGGGCAAAGTGAGTACAATATACTTATTTATTCAGTAAGTTATGGGTCAAAGTATTTGGTGAGTACATTTCTAACTCTTCTGGCTTCAGTCTCATTGCCGTCTGTTCTGAAATTGTTAGGCTGTGTTCAAGAAAACAATGAAATGGTGCGCTGCCGTCTGATGGCGTTTTCAGAAGTCTCCGGTTACCCCGTCCACACTGATCTGCCTGAGCAGCGTTTTCAAAAAAACCCACCCTGGAAAGTTTTTCAGAAAAGCTCCATTTTCGGGGGATGAAAACTGAAGAGAAAAAGCTTCGGTTACGGATTTATCCGGCGTAGTGTGGATGTAGCCTAAGACTAGACCACAGTGAACTCAAGCAAGTGCATACTGTACCAAAACTCGGCGAGGCACAGAGCATAGTGTAAGAAGGCTTTACGGCACCAGCAATTGGTGTTCAATTCCTGTGCTGTCTGCAAGGAGTTTGTACGTTTTCCGTGTGATCTCATGGATATCGTCTGGGTGCTCCAGTTTCCTCACACGAATTGTGGGCATGCTTGTTGGCACTGGAAGCATAGCGGCCATTGCAAACTCTCAGACTATATTGGCTGTTGATTCAAATGACACTTTTCAATGTATGTTTCAACACTTTTGATGTACATCTGACAAATAAGGGTAATATATTCTAATCTAGTCTAATTTCAGCGGATTTTTAGATTGCTTTAGACACTGCTCAAAAGGAATAATCAGGGGACCCTGTAGGTAAAGGTGCAGGTGGGACCAGGAACTTCCTTGTCAGCCTGCTCCTACACCAAAGGTCCAGGCTGTGTGGCCTGGGCCCAAATCCCGGCTCTCTTCTGAGGTTACATCCATGCCAGGGTGTCCACTGTCTCTCTGGATGCATTCCAGTATGTGTCAGACCACAGAGGTTGGAGTGCATCTACAAGGATGGACATGGTTAATTTGAACTTTGTAAATACTCAGCCAGAAATGGAATACAGTTCTATGCAAAAGTCTTAAGCACAAATGTATAGCTAGAATGCCCAAGACAGCACTGTAGAGACTTTATGTATTGCACTCTGCTGCTGCTGCAATAAAAAACAAATTTCACGAGTGATGAGAAACCTGATTTCTACATGGGTCTCTATTGTGGACTGAGAGTGAAAAGGGGGAAGGGAGCGGGAAGCACCAGGGAGACACCAGGTTGGATAGGGAAGAAGTAAGGTGATGGGAGGTGATGGACTGAAAAAGAAGTAATCTGATAGAAGAGGACAGTGGACTATGGGCACCAGAGGGAGGTACTGAGCATCCGGAGGTAGTGGGGTTTCCCACATCTACAAAATCTCTTGTGGTTAAAGATAAATAATTAGTAAATAGGACCCCAGGATAAAAGAAAATGGCAAGTGATTCAAATGTGATCAGTGAAGCCAAAATCTAACTAAAGCTAATAAACTTAAAGACCAAGTTGTTTCTTTGACTAGGAGGATCTAATGTAATATTATTTAATATACAATGTAAATATAAGGGCTGTTGAGAGAATCGTCATTGGATTCTCCCTTCCACCCATCTGCGATACTGAATTATCAGAAGCACTCTATACGCAGGGCCCTTAGCCTTGTCAAAGATCCCTCCCGTCCATCCAACACACTCTTTGAGCCCTTACCATCAGGCAGGAGGTACCGTTGCATTAGGATAATGACTGTTAGGGTGGCAAACAGCTTCTTTCCTCAGGTGTCAGACTACTGAACTCCCTGCCACCTCCCAAATCCCATCAGTTATGAAGCACAAATAGCGTTATAGTGTTTACTTTTTTAACTTGTGTTGTTAATGCACTTTATAGGAAATGGTGATCATCTGGAATATATTTTATTATCTGTTACTTTATTTGTGGTAATATTACTTTACGTATTGTGTGTGAGTTAAATGTACAGTGTTGTGAACCTTGGTCTTGAGGAACGATGTTTCATTTGGTGGTATTGTGGCGACCCATTTCCTGGCACATCCGAACCGGCTTACAATTAGATAGCCTACGGGGGTTTGCGAGCACAGAGCTTTGGAGCCTCTGCGCCACGGGGGGCAGGTTGAGGGAGGCTTAAAAGTGAGGCTGAGGATTTCGAATAAAGTTTTTTCCTTCGACTGCAGTTACCGACTCCGTGTCGTAATTTTAGCGCTGCGTGTAGCACACCGCTACAGTATATAGTACATGTATTTGGTTGAATAACAATAAATTTGAACTGTCCCGTAAAGTGTTGTGCTAACCACCAAGCTACCATGCCACCCCAACATCTTGCTAACCACTAAAATCAGGCCAACTGGCCTATAATTTGTGAATAAGATGATGAGAGGCATTGATCGTGTGGGTGGTCAGATGCTTTTCCCCAGGGCTGAAATAGATAGCATGAGAGGCCACAGTTTTAAAGAGTTTGGAAGTAGGTATACAGGAGATGTCAGGGGTAAGTTTTTTATGCAGAGAGTGGTGAGTACGTGGAATGGGCTGCCGGCAATGGTGGTGGAGGTGGATACGATGGGGTCTTTTAAGAGACTCCTGGACAGGTATATGGAGCTCAGAAAAATAGAGGGCTATGGGTAACCCTAGGTAATTTCTAAGGTAAGGACATGATCAGCACATCTTTGTGCTGTAGGTTTTCTACGTTTCTATAATTTCTTTTCTTAAAGAGTGGAGCAATATATGTAATTTTCTTAATGCTTCCACAATCTCTTCAGCTGCATCTTTCAAAATCCTGGGTTTTAGTCCAGCTGGTCCAGGAGACTTAACTACCTTTAAACTTTTACCAGTTTCAAAAAGTTCAAAAGGGTTGAAGAACATGTGTAAAAGATTAAGTTGTGGAGCTACTGGAAACTAGGTGAGAGTGGGGCTTCTGGGATTGTTTTAATGGGAGCTATCATGGCTCTGATGGGCTGGAGGGTGACACAGGAGACGTACAATGGAAGATCAGGGTTCAATTCCCGCCACTGTCTATAAGGAGTTTGTACGTTCTCACTGTGACCACATGTGTTCACTCTGGGTGCTCTGGTTTCCTTCCTCAGTCCAAAGACGTACATGCCAAGATTACTAAGTTGTGGGCATGCTCTACTGTCGTGAAAAGCGTGGCATCACTTGTGGGCTGCCCCCAGCACAGCCTTGGACTCAATCACACATTTCACTGCATGTTTCAAAGTACTGTACATGTGATAAAAAAGCTTAGTCTCTTATCATTCTGTATTATAAATCATTTGTAACAATACATGGAATGCAGGACACAGCTGCAAGAACAGTTCGATCTGAAAAAAATCAGTGGATACAAAAGTACTAACCCCATTTCCAGAAAAGTTGGGATATTTTCCAAAATGCAATAAAAACAAAAATCTGTTACATGTTAATTCACGTGAACCCTTACTTAACTGACAAAAGTACAAAGAAAAGATTTTCAATAGTTTTACTGACCAACTTAATTGTATTTTGTAAATATACACATATTTAGAATTTGATGGCTGCAACACACTCAACAAAAGTTGGGACAGAGTTAAAATAAGATTGAAAAGTGCACAGAATATTCAAGTAACACCGGTTTGAAAGACTCCACATTAAGCAGGCTAATTGGTAGCAGGTGAGGTATCATGACTGGGTATAAAAGTAGCGTCCATCAAAGGCTCAGTCTTTGCAAGCAAGGATGGGTCATGGCTCACCCCTTTGTGCCAAATTTCGTGACAGTTCAAAAGGAACATTTCCCAATGCAAGGTAGCAGAGAATTTAGGTCTTTCAACATATACAGTACATAATATTGTGAAAAGATTCAGAGAATTCAGAGACATCTCAGTACGTAAAGGGCAAGGTCGGAAACCACTGTTGAATGCGCGTGATCTTCGAGCCCTCAGGCGGCACTGCCTAAGAAACCGTCATGCTACTGTGACAATTACAGCCACCTGGACTCGGGAGTACTTCGGAAAACCATTGTCACTTAACACAGTCCGTCGCTGCACCAGAAATGCAACTTGAAACTGTATTACGCAAGGAGGAAGCCATACATCAACTCTATGCAGAAACGCCGGAGAGTTCTCTGGGCCCAAGCTCACCTCAGATGGACCGAAAGACTGTGGAACCGTGTGCTGTGGTCAGATGAGTCCACATTTCAGCTAGTTTTCAGAAAAAATGGGCGTCGAGTTCTCCGTGCCAAAGATGAAAACGACCATCCTGATTGTTATCAGCAAAAGGTGCAAAAGCCAGCATCTGTGATGGTATGGGGGTGCATCAGTGCCCCCGGCATGGGTGAGTTGCATGTATGTGAAGGTACCATTGACTCTGAGGTATATATTAGGATTTTAGAGAGACATATGTTGCCATCAAGGCGACGTCTCTTCCCGGGATGTCCATGCTTATTTCAGCAGGACAATGCCAGACCACATTCTGCACGGGCTACAACAGCGTGGCTTTGTAGACACAGAGTGCATGTGTTTGACTGGCCTGCTGCCAGTCCAGATCTATCTCCTATTGAAAATGTATTGCACATCATGAAGAGGAGAATCAGACAACGGAGACCGCGGACTGTTGAGCAGCTAAAGTCTTATATCAAGCAAGAATGGACAAAATTTCCAATTGCAGATCTACTACAATTAGTATTCTCAGTTCCAAAACGATTAAAAAGTGTTATTAAAAGGAAAGGTGATGTAACACAATGGTAAACATGCCTCTGTCCCAACTTTTGTTGAGTGTGTTGCAGCCATCAAATTCTAAATTTGTGTATATTTACAAAACAATTAAGTTGGTCAGTAAATCTATTGAAAATCTTTTCTTTGTACTTTTGTCAGTTAAAAAAAGGTTCACATGAATTAACATATCACAGATTTTTGTTTTTATTGCACTTTGGAAAATATCCCAACTTTTCTGGAAATGGGGTTTGTAGAAAAAGTAAATTTTAGAAAGTTAGAAACAAAGTGGACTTCCCAGAGGCCAAACATTTTAATTCTGATTCTCCTTTCCATTCTGATATGTCAGTCCATGGCCATCTTCTGCCAGGATGAGGCCACGTTCAGGGTGGAGGAGCAACACCTTATATTCTGCCTGGGTACCCTCCACCCTAATAGCATCAATATTGATCTCTCCTTCCAGTGAACAAATTCCCCACCACCCTTCCTCTATTCCCTACTCTGACCTTTCACTTATTCTCACCTGCCTATTACTTCCTCCCCCTCTAGGTCCTCTCCTCTTTCCCTTTCTCCTATTATCCACTCTCGTCTCCTATCGGATTCCTTCTTCTCCAGCCCCTGACCTTTCCTACCCACCTGGCTTCACCTATCACCTTCCACCTAGCCTCTTCCGCCTCCCCTGCCTTTTTTATTCTGGTATCTTCCCCCTTCCTTCTCAGGCCTGAGGAAGGGTCTCGGACCAAAATGTCTCTTTCACAGAGGCTGCCTGACCTGCTGAGTTTCTCCAGCACTTTGTGTGTCTTGCTTTTCCTGAAAGGTAATGCCTCTTTTAACACCAATTGGTCAGGCATGGTCTGCATTTGTACAGCACCTTTAGGTAGTTCACATTCTTGCAGATGAGGAGCTAAAACCTGTAGAAATAAGGATCAGGAGCTGAAAACCGGATGACACCAGTCAGCTCTTTTTCTACCACCACAGACATGATGGGCCAAATGGCTTCCCTCAAAGTCTTTGCATCTCCTCAAACAACTTCACAGTCCTGTTGCAGAGTTGCTGCTCTCGTAATGAAGAGACAGATAATGGTGAAATTGTTTGAGCAGTTTGAGTGCAGCCATTTGCAGGCAGGCGAATCAAACACATCATAGGGGCATCATTCACGTCAAAAAAAATCAACCAAAACATTTATAGTACAACAGAGGGACAGGCCCTTCTGCCCTTGATATCTGTGGCAAGCACGATAATTAGAATTTGTTCCTCAGTAAAATAAATATCTTAAAGAACAGTCTTCTAATTTGAAATGTCATAATATAAAATACCAACTTTTTAGAGCACATTTGGCACTTTATTCTGAATCGGGCAAAGTTAGTCACAAAGTGGTGTCCAGTGAGCCGTCTTGAAACTGGACTAAATCCTCCTTTAAGCAGATCTTGGTACCGTGGAGCCTAATAGACTCATTAAACTCCCCGTTAAATCCTACGTTTGTGTGGTAGGTGCAGTCACAGCTGTTCTGTTGTCTCTTATAGGTCCCTAGCCAGCTGAGGCCACACACAACTGCACAGCCCCCGTGACACTTCAGCATATACTTCAAAGATACTACCAGTGGAAAATGAGTATCTCACTGGGTAACATAAACACAATGGAAGCCCAGCATTTACACTAAGTGGCCACTTTATTAGGCACTTCCTGTACTTAATAAAGTGGCCACTGAGGCTACATCCACACTAGACCGGATAATTTTGAAAACGCCGGTTTCGAGTAAAAACGATAGGCTGCACACTATGCATTTTTGGAAATATCTCTATCCACACTGAAATGGAGATTTTGGCGAATCTCCTCCTCCTGCACATGCGCAGGACACATCTACCGAAAACAACCTACATGTTTGGTGTCGAATCTCGCCGTAAAAGTGCGCATTTGTGTAGTTACAGACGAGAAAAACTTAAAACGACGGACAGCTGTTGGCTCTCGCGCAGGAGAACTTAAAACTGAAAAAAACAAATACTGGAGTGTACTGAGGCAACCGACAGGGAGGTCACGGACAGTATGACCCGGCTGACGATGAACATTGTAAAACTGACGAACTCTGTTGCATTAATAAAGCACCTTGTTAAATGTATAAAACATGTCTGCTTCAGTGTTATCTTGTATTTCCATACAATGTTACATTAGGCTGTTACACATCTATTCTCAGAGAAGTACTTGCATAAATAGGTAAACCACCTTCATATGAGCAAGGACAGAAAACAGGGCAAAGTGAGTACAATATAGTTATTTATTCAGTAAGTTATGGGTCAAAGTATTTGTTGAGTACATTTCTAACTCTTCTGGCTTCAGTCTCACTGCCGTCTGTTCTGAAATTGTTAGGTTGCGTTCAAGAAAACAATGAAATGGCGTGCTGCCATCTGATGGCGTTTTCAGAAGTCTCCGGTTACGCTGTCCACACTGATCTGCCCGAGCAGCGTTTTCAAAAATAACCCACCCTGGAAAGCGTTTCTGAAAAGCTCCCTTTTTGTAGGACGAAAACGCCGTTTTAGTGTGGACGGAGGGTAAAAACAAAGAGAAAAGGCTTCGGTTATGGATTTATCCGGCGTAGTGTGGATGTAGCCTGAGTGTATGTCTGTGGTCTTCTGCTGCTGTAGCCCATCCACTTCAAGGTTTGATGTTGTGTGTGTTCAGAGAGGCTCTTCTGCACACTACTGTTGTAATGTGTGGTTATTTGAGATATTGTTGCCTTCATGGCAGCTTGAACCAGTCAGGCCATTCTCCTCTGACCTCTCTCAGTAACAAAGCGTTTTTGCCCACAGAACTGCAGCTTCCTGGATTTTTTTTTGTGTTTTTCCCCATCATTCTTTGTAAACTCTAGAGATGGTTGTGTGTGTGAAAATCCCAGGAGGTCAACAGTTTCAAAGATACTCAAATCACTCTATCATTCCACAGTTAAAGTGACTTCGATCACATTGCTTCCCCATTCTGATGTTTGGTCTGAACAACAACTGAAGCTTTTGACCATGTCTGCATGCTTTTATGCATTGAGTTACTGCTACATGATTGGCTGATTCAATATTTGCATAAACAAGCAAGTGTACAGGTACCTAATAAGGTGGCCACTGAGTACATGGTTTGGGAAGCCACAAAGAACGTTACACATAATGTTAAAGGTTTGAACTGTAGGAAACACAGTAGACAATCTGAGCAAGCTGACTCGTTTAGCCTCATAAGAATGACCTGTTTGTAAATGCTGGTACAGAGAGATAAAAAAAATCAGTGCCCAGCACTCTGGGGAGAATCCCCCACGAAAACCAACCAAGACTGTTGTGCTCAAACTTCTGGAGCAGAATTTGAACACACAACTTTTTGCAAAAGTTGCACAAAAGGCTGCACAGATCCGAAACTGGATGAGAAGCAAACTGAAGTCTGAAGTAAGTGATCTAGCTTTCCCTAATTCCTTCTATTGTGTTTCTTAGATTTACAGTGAATGCCCTCAAGAAAACAAATCTCGTGGTTGTATATGGCGCTTTACTTTGAATTTTGAAATTTGCTGAAACTCAACACGAGCCCAAACGCCAAACTGGATAAAATTCTTCTGCTCAGAGGTTCAAATTGCTTCATTCCAAGCCAGCATCTGAAGTCCCACTACACCAATATGACCTCTTTGAATGGTGCCGTTAGCCGGCAGTTGCTCTCTGTCTATCTTTCTCCAGCCTGTGATGTTGCACAACAAGCAAAGCTCAAAGTGACTGTACAACAAGAGAAAATTAAGCAGCTTTCTGGCTCCTTCCCCTTCCTTTTCCGTCTCGATGAAGGGTCTTGGCATGAAATGTCAACTCATTATTGATTTCGATAGATGCTGAGTTTCTCTAGCGTTTAGTGCGTGTTGCTCAAGAAAAGATCAAAATCCACTGGAAACACATCTCAGTGGGTATGAATTTAGGACAGCAAATCTTTGCTTCTTGTCATGGTGGGCTGGATAATTTTTGACTGTATCTAGAATTTTCAGTACTATCTGCTTTTGAATAATTATGTATTATTGGTTACAATCAGAATCTTACTTCACCTTCTTCCCTAAAGATAAACTAATAATAGGCAATTTGCTAGGAAATATTCAGGCTACGTCCAAAAACATTTAGAACATTTGGAGCTTCTCTTCTCCCAACAAAACACTACAGCACTAATGCTTCTCTCATTGCAAGCTCTGCAACAAAGTATGTCAAAGGCTCAGAAGTTATTTTGGTTTCTGAAACAAAATCAGATTGGTACTTGTCAAAATGGAAAAGAAATAAGTAGGCTGTTGAGTTAGGTTTAAGAAACCACAGGAACCATTTTGACTTCTTCCCCCTTCTTTCGGGTCTCAGCCCGAAACGTCAGCTCTTTATTTCTCTCCACAGACGCTGCCTGACCTGCTGAGCTCCTTCAGCATTTGTGTGTGTTTCACAATGTTGGGGCTGTCATTGTTGGCTTCTGATCAGTTTTACCACTGGAAATTGAGACACTGCGAATGTCAGAAATAGACAGATATCTGTCCTTTTATGCCATGTGAAGTAGTTCTCCTTTTAGTCATTGTTACTGTGGAAACCATCAAGCTGGCTTTTCCAGGTAATATAAAGGCAGACAGAATAAATACAATTGTTGCCATGTTGCCTGTTTCAAACTGTTTGGTCATCCTTTGATGTTTAGTTAAATGTTATATTGTACATATTAGTGAGGACAGCTGAAGTGGACCACAGTTCTGGCCTTTAATGGGAGTACCTGAGGTGAGATGAAGGTGTTTATCTGTGTTGGAACCAGATATCATTTGACATACCACAACAATTATGTCTATTGGCATTGTAGTCCAGAAACGTGCATGACAATTCCCTCACAACTGATACAGGTATACTGGGGATCCAATTCACCATCAGAACAAATCTCTGGTGGAAGACCTTGGGCCTGAAATTGCACACAGCTTCAAGTATAATCCCACTGGCACTGAATCAAGGCCCTAAGTTTGAGCCATGATTTGGACATTTATTAGTTTTAAAGAGAGTCTTGATTGGTCGAAGTGTGGACTAGTCTGTAGACCCTCTGGAGTCACAAACAGCAGAGTCCAGAGTTCGAGCCCTAGTGTTTGATGATCAGCAAGCGCGTAGAGTCAATGTTGAGGATCGAGGCCTTAGGGTTGAATCGAAAATCCTGAAGTCCAGGCCTGTTGGCTGGAGCCCTCAATCTGCTGGGGAAGTCTCAACTCAACGTTGGCGGGCCCTTTTCTGAGTCTGCTGGAGGCTGGAGCCTATCCTGGGGTTGCAGGACTGGGAGGGAGGAAGGAATGTGACTTGTTTTGCTGTTGCTTTGTTGCTTATTGTGTTCAGCTTTGTTGTATTCCGTGTTGTTCTGCCGAGCACTGTGGTGATGCCTTCTTGGCACCGTAACTTGTGGCGACACTTGCAGGTTGCTCCCAGCACACCCTAGCTGTTAACACAAACAATCCATTTCACAGTATGTTCCGCTGTACATGTGATAAAAATAAAGCTGAATCTTGAATGTCATCCTATATGATTTCTCACATTGGCAATGTAAATATTCCTCCTCCCAGAAACTGAAGATTCCTCAGATGTTGCTGACCTTCTTTCTATCTTAGCAAGAGGAAAGAGTAAGGCATGGGAAATTATACTTCCTCTGACCAAAGGTAAGCGATACAGTCGGCCCTCCTTATCCACGGAGGATTGGTTCTGGGACCTCCGGCAGATACCAGAAAACATGGATGCTGAAGTTTCTCATATAAAATGGCGTAGTATTGATATATAACCTTCGCACATCCTCCCGTATACTTTAAATCATCTCTGGATTACTTATAATACCTAATACAATGTAAATAGTTGTTATACTGTATTGTTTAGGGAATAATGACAAGAAGAAAAGTCTGTACATGTTCAGTACAGATGCAACAATCGTAGCTCTTCCAGGAATGCTGATGCTGCCTCGGCATCAGCCGATGCCGATTCTCCCGTGATCTTTAAGTTCTTGAGGCTGTAGTGCTTTACATAGCTAGCCAACAATCCCTTACTAGGCTTAAACTCCTTCCTCATTCTCACAACACAAGTAGCGAACAAACAAGACGCGAGGCGAGCAATGCTCAACTTCCGGGCTTTCCTGATCCGCAGTTGGTTGAGTCCATGCATGCGGAACCCGCGGATAAGGAGGGCCGACTGTATTTAGTTTCTTGCAGCTGCAGGATGTTGGTTGTTATACTTCAAAGTTCAAGGTAGTACAAGGATGTTATCAGATACTACCTCGAGAATCACTTTCTTAGACTTTTACAGGAAAAATATACAATAGAATTTTACGAAAATCTATACATAACCAGACAAAAACTGACAAATAACTAATAATGTATAAAAGGAAAACAGTGTAAATAAAAAGATAATACTGAGAACATGAATTGTAGAGCACAAACATGAGAAAGTCTGAAGATGCTGGAAATCTAAAGCAACACACTCAAAATGCAGGAGGAACTCAGCAGACCAGCCAGCATCTATGGAGAAGAATTTTGGCCTTAAAGGTCCACTGTTTACTCTGTTCCATAGATGCTGTCTGGCCTGCTGTGATCCTGCAGCATTTTGAGTTGCAAAGAGTTGTCAAGATCTCTGAGGATCTCTCCTGGGCCCAACGTATCGATGAAGTTACAAAATCAGCATGACAGTGGCTATATTTCATGAGGAGTTAGAGGAGATTTGGTATGTCACCAAAGACACTTGCAAATTTCTACAGATGTACCGTGGAGAGCATTCTAACTGGCTACATCACCACCTGGTATAGGGGAGCGGGCCACTGCACAGGATCGAAACAAGCTACAGAAAGTTGTGAACTCAGCCAGCTCCATCATGGGCACTAGCATCTCCAGTGTCCAGGACACCTTCAAGGAGTGGTGCTTTAAAAATGGCAGCATCCATCATTAATCACCACATCACCAAGGACATGCCCTCTTCTCATTGCTACCATCAGGAGGGAGGTGCAAGAGCCTGAAGGCACACACACTCAGTGATTCAGGAATAGTCTGAATGGACGTTGAAACCATGAACACTACCTCACTACTTTCTTTTCTCTTTTTGCACTACTTATTTAATTTAACTTTTTAATACACATATTCTTCTTATTGTCATTTAGTTTTTATTATTATGTATTGCAATCTACTGCTGCCACATAAAAACAATTTTTTTGATGTGTGTCAGTGATATTAAACCTGATTCTGAATCTGAGTCCTTGGGAGTGACTCTGTAGGTCAAGAATCACAAACAAAATGTTAGCCTGAAACGTCGACTAGTTACTCTTTTTCCAGAGATGCTGCCTGGCTTGCTAAGTTCCTGCAACATTTTGGGTGTGTTGCTTTGGACTTCCAGCATCTGCAGATTTTCTGTAATTTGCAGTCATAGGAGGCAGTTCTGGAGCCTGATGCTTATAGATTTAATAGCTGTTCCTGAAGCTAGTGGTATGGGATGAAAGGCTCCTGTACCTTCTGCCTGATGGTAGGAGCAAGAAGAGAGCATGACGTGCGTGCTGGGGGTCTCTGATGATGGCTGCTGCTTTCTTGTGGCAGTGCTCCCTGTAAATGTACTCGATGGTAAAAAAGACTTTGCCTGTGCTACACTGGGCCGTGTCTTCCACTTTCTGAAGCCTTTTATGTCCCTGGGCACTGTTGTTTCTGTAGCAGGCCATGATGCAACCAGCTAAGACACTGTGCATCAAATAGAAGTTTGGTAAAACTTTTGGAGATGTGCTGAATCTACTCAAGTGTCTGTGATGACACCTACAAGCTGGTCCCAGGACAGATCCTTTGATAGGTTGATGGCAAGGAATTTAAATCTACTGATCCTCGCCACCTCTGTTCCCTTAATGAGGACTGGCTCATGGACCTCTGACCCAAGTGAAGGGATAATCTTCCACAAGGTCTTCAGGCTCTGTCGTAAGGCCAGCAAGACCATGTTGGCATATACTTAAATGGCTGACATTGAGGCGAAGCAGATAAAAAAATTCCCTTGAGTAACAGCCTAAGTTTGGCTTCTTACAACTCCCCCAATTTATATTCTTTGTGCAGGACTTGCAGTCTTTCTTTACTCTGTAGTAGTTTCACCGAAGCTAACTTAAGACATCAGCTGCACCTCAGGGCTCCAATAAAACAATTTCCGACCTTCAATACAAACTCTACCAAGGAAGTCCACCACTTAAGACTGGGCTAATTACCTGCCCGTGAGCAGCAGTGAAATTCCTACGGCACAGGGAACAAGTGGTCTCCTTCAGTACTTTGATGTGGGAGGTTTGAATGAGGTTATACTGCATACAAAATATATTTTGTTCTACATTGGTACCTAACTGCATTTCTCAAGTTAATTTCTCCAAGACTCATGCTCAGGAAATCTACTTTCCTTTATTGTGCAGCAGAAGAACTGCCACAGTTCTAGGAAGTTCTGTCTTGGGCCCAGCACGTAAGAAAGCACGGCAGCACCTCTACTTCCTTTGGAGTTTGGGAAGATTTGGCATGACATCTAAAACTTTGACAAACTTCAGTAGGTGTGTGGTGAAGAGGGTAGTGACTAGCTGCATCATAGCCTGGTATGGAAATACAATGCCCTTGTAAGGACAATCCTACAAAAAGTACTGGATATAGCCCAGTCCATCACAGGTAAAGCCTTCCTCACCATTGAGAAGATCTACACGGAGCTCTGTCACTGGAAAGCAGCATCCATCATCAGAGATCCCCAACCAGGTCAAGCTTTCTTCTCACTGCTGCCATCCAGAAGCCTCAGGACCCCACCACTACAGTCAGGAACAGTAATCATCCCTCAACCATCAGGCTCTCAAACCAAAGGGGGTAACTTCACTCAACTTTACTTGCTCCATCATAGAAATGTTTAGACACCCATGGACTCACTTCCAAGGATTGTCATCTTCTCAATATATATTTATTATGATTTCTTTCTTTTTGTATTTGCACAGGTTGTTGTCTTCTGCACCCTGATTGAATGCCCAGTTGGTGCAGTCTTCCATTGGTTCAATTATGGTTATTATTCTACAATGGATTTATTGAGTACCCTCAAGACAATGAACCTCGGGATTGTACCTGGTCCCATATATGGACTTTGATAACAAATTTACTCTGAACATTGAGGTGGACAGTTCACAAGGGAAATTTGGGATGGTCAATAAATGGCTGGTATAGCTAACAGTCCCTTCTCCTGCCCCCACCATTTGTGAACGAAAATAATTGAGTAAAACAAATCTGCATTACAGCGTCACTTAATCTGTGCCTACCCAATTCTTCAGCCTTCAAATAAATCAGCCATGATCGAACGGCAGAGCAGATTTGATGGGCCAAAGGGCCAAACAGCCTAATTCTCTGCCTATGTCTTATGGAAGTTTTAATCTCCAGTGCTCTTTTTACTGTTCTCCTGACAGTAAAACTCTAATAATCCACTATCCAAATATCTGGAAATCCCCAGAGTTTGGTATCCGACTCATGAGGTGACATTTCTGCACTCCATTTCAACACTTTGTGGCTCTGGTTCCGCCCCATTTTGTACCCTTAATTCCCCAATCTCTTGTGGCAGAAGCCGTATCTCTCTCTCCTTCGTTATTGAGAGAGAGGGCCTGTGGAGATGTCGAAGTGTTAGGATGGACAGTAGTTTTTGATGGACTTAAGATCATGGTCTCTGGGGTCTTATTACTTACATGGAGGGTGTTTGATGGGGGGTGGGGCTGATGCTTTTGCTGAAGCAAGGAGGGAGGGGGAGGGGGTTTGAGGTTCCAGCCTTTTTTTCTGTCATTCATTCTATGTTTTTCTCTCACTGTTTTATGGATGTTTGTGAAGGATAAAGATTTCAAGTTGTATACTACACTTCAGGTGAGGTGATGGAGAAGAGTACAAGCTGGCGGGTGATAGGTGAGACCAGGTGAGGAGAAAGGTGGGTGGGTGGGGGAAGGGGGTGTCATTAAAGTAAAAAGCTAGGAGCTGATAAGTGGAAGAAGTAAAGGCTGAAGAAGAAAGAATTTAATGGGAGGGGGAAGAACTTTCCAGAAGTTGGAGAAATCAATGTTCATGTCATCAGGTTGGAGGCGACCCAGATGGAATATGAAGCTTTGCTCCTCCACCCTGAGTTAGGCCTCATCATGGCAGTAGATGAGGCAATGAACAGACATGTCAGGACCTCACCAAAATACTACTGGTATGAAAGAGGATGGAAATATATTTATTTATCACACCAAGTCTGTAGGAGGGCAAATTTCCCCTCTGTGGCCCATAATCAAAATACTGCAATTGCTGGAAATCTGAAATCTGAACAGAAAATATTGAACGTGCTCAGCAGGTCAGATACCATCTGTGGAGAGCAAAACAGACTAAAGTCATCAGCCTGGGTCATTAATTCTATTTCTCACTCGACAGATGTTTCTATAAGATCACCTCTGCTCATTAATCGTTGGGCCACACTGTGAAGTGTTTTGAGTTAGTTTAATGAAAGGTGCTGTATGAGCTCTAACTCTTTGACTTTGAGGTACCCTTTCTTAAGCAACAATCTACTTTTAACTGATATCCACCTCTATAAATACAAATTTCCATAAATTGTTCACAGGATGCAAATACATTACTGCTAGATTAACATGATTAATGTATTTTATTTTAACCACTGGAATTTATAGTAATAGTCATATTTTTCTACTATATAGTAACAGTTTCTAGCTGTATACATATGTTCAATTGAATTACAATAAAATTGAAATTGAACTTAATACTTAGAAGTGGATGGGCTATGATGCTTGGAAGATTGTCTGACTGCTCAGCATGTAGTGAAATTGTAAATCCTGGTCATTAAGAAACACATTTGTAAGTTGGGAAATCAAAAAATCTGCAGATGTTGGAAAACTGCAAGTGCAAAACCTGTCCTTTCACCTCAGCTCTTCCCACTAAGTAGTTTTTGTATCTAGTTGAAGCAATGATTCATTTGTACTTATTCCATTCCAGTGAAATCTATTTGGGTGTTCACAATTCTTCTTCTCATCACTGGAGGGGCCAAATGCAGAACAAACTTACACATGTCACCCAGTGTAACCTTGAGCTACCGAAGACCATAAGACAGCGGAGCAGAAGGAGGCCATTCGGCCCATCGAGTATGCTGCACTGTGGAGCATCAATCGTGCCTGATTTATCATCCCTCTCAACTCCATTCTCCTGGCTTTTCCTTGTAACTTACTAATCAAGAACCTATCGACCTCTACTTTAAATGTACCCAGTCACTTAGCCACAGTTGTCTATGACAATGAGTTCCACATTTCACTACTGGCTAAAGTAATTCTTTCTCATTTCTGTTCTTGAGCGATATATCCTTCTATTCCAAAGCTGTGCTCTCTGGTCCAAGACTCCCAGACAATAGGAAACATCCTCTCCATATCCACTCTATCCAGGCCTTTCAATATTCAATATGTTTCAATGAGATCTCCCTTCTTTCTTCTAAACTCCGACGAGCAGAGGCCCAGAAGCATCAAATGTTCGTCATACATTAACACTTTCAATCCTGGGATCATTCTCATGGTCTCCCTGTGATCCCTCTCCAACACCTGCACATCCTTTCATAGATAACGGGCCTAAAACTGCTCATGACACTCCTGTTGCCTGATAGTTTAATTCTCCAATACACATTCTAACATGATCTTCTGCACTGTTATAATGAAGCCCAAAACAAGCTTGAGTAGTAACAAGGCACAGAGGTTAGTGTAACGCTGTTATAATGCCAGCAATCCAGGTTTGATTTCGCAAGTCTGCAAGGAGTTTGCACATTCTCCTCTGGGTGCTCCAGTTCCGTCCCACATTCCAAAGACGTACGGGTTTCTAGGTTAATTGGTCACATGGGTGTAATTGGGAGGCATGGGCTCATTGGGCCAGGAGGACTCGATACCATGCTGTATCTATAAATAAATAACCATTTCCTGCCAATCCCTCTAACTTTATTTTTTATTTCCTTTGCAGCTGAAATATTCACTCTCCTTCTTTATCCAAAGATGCTGCCTGACCTGTTAAGTGTTTCTAGCGATGGGTGTAGAGAATATTTTTTAGATGAGGTCTTTGTTCATTGGACTATTTCTTCAGCACTTCAAACCTCTACCCAACTGCGATAATTTCCGCCATTGTTAGAAGAATCTGGTAAGGAGAATCATTAGTAAAATCAATTTTAATGGAACAGTATCCTGTTTTATGAAACAACACAAAGTTCGGATCTCTATAATTCACTGCCCAGAAGAATGCAATGGCAAACCACCTCTGTAGAAAAATTTGCCAAGAACAATGATGGTCAAAGACCATGATCATCTACGACATACGACACGGCACATAATGATGATGATGTGTCAGAGATTTGACCAGTTATTCCTTCTCTCCCCTACACAGAGGTGAGAATTACGAGTGAACAGAACTGGAACATGTGCCTAACCCAGCTCTCCCACAACAGCTGCACCAGGGTGAGATCCAGAATGCCCAGATACTTGACAGTTAATATATTAAGTGCTAGAAATAATTTCCCTGGGAAATTATTTTCTGTTTGCCCTTCAGTTATGCCAACTAGTGGAGTGGTGCCGCAGCAACAACCTGGTACTCAATGTCAGTAAGATGAAAGACCTGATTGTGGACTTCAGGAAGGGTAAGATGAAGGAACACACACCAATCCTCATAGAGGGATCAGAAGTGGAGAGAGTGAGCAGTTTCAAGTTCCTGGGTGTCAAGATCCCTGACGATCTAACCTGGTCCCAGCATATCGATGTAGTTATAAAGAAGGCAAGACAAACTAAATTTTATTAGGAGTTTGGAGAGATTTGGCATGATAACAAATACACTCAAAAACTTCTAGAGTTTTATAGTGGAGAGCATTCTGACAGGCTGCATCACTGTATGGAGGGGCTACTGCACAAGACTGAAAGAAACTGCAGAAGGTTGTAAATCTAGTCAGCTCCATCTTGAGTATCAGCCTACAAAGTACCCAGGACATCTTCAAGGAGCGGTGTCTCAGAAAGGCAGCGTCCATTATTAAGGACCTCCAGCACCCAGGGCATGCCCTTTTCTCACTGTTACCATCAGGTAGGAGGTACAGAAGCCTGAAGGCACACACTCAGCTATTCAGGAACAGCTTCTTCCCCTCTGCCATCTGATTCCTAAATGAACATTGAATCTTAGGACACTACCTCACTTTTTAAAAAAATATACAGTATTTCTGTTTTTGCATTTTTAAAAATCTATTCAGTATACATAATTGAGTTACTTGTTTATTTATCTTTTCTGCCAGATTATGTATTGCATTGAACTGTTGCTGCTAAGTTAACAAATTTCATTGTCACAGGCCGGTGATAATAAACCTGATTCTGATTCAGATTCTGAGTTAAACCTTAAAAGGCTCAACCTCCTCCACAAGAATGCAACTCACAACACTAAGCACGTGAGTGGCTCTTTGAGCCCCAGGGTAAATCTATGTAAACCCTCTCTCTTCCTAATTGAACAGGCTACTTCACTTTCTGCTGGCCATTTACTCCCTTCCTTCATTAACTAGACCCAAATAGTTGATGCTAACTGGACCCAAGTCACAATGTCTGTACCATGCTCTTTACTCCTCAGCCAAAGTGAATCTTTATCTCCCAATGCATGAGCATCGGTACTGACAAATCACCCGTTCCTTGTCACACATAACCTCAGGATACACAATGGCTGGTAGTTAAAAAGAAGTCCATCACTTTACTCTGTTGGCTGTTAATTATACTGCTGGCTTACTGGGCAATATCAAAGTAACTATATTATCGAAGTACATCGATGCCACCATAAACAACCCTGAGATTCATTTTCATTCACCGTAAATACAATGATATACAATAGATCAAAAAAGAACTGCACACAATAAGACAGACAAGCAACCATTGTGCAAAAGACAACAAACTGTGCAAGTACAAAAAGAAAAAAATTAATAATAATAAATCAATAAGAAATAAATTTCAAGAACATAAGATTAAGATTCCCTGAAAGAGAGTCCATAGATTGTGGGAACAGGTAAGGGTTGGGGTGAGTGAAATTAACCCTCTGGTTCAAGAGCCTGATGGTTGAGGGGTAATAACTGTTCCTCAACCTGGTGGTGTGCAACCTCAGGCTCCTATACCATCTTCTTATGGCAGCAGTGAGAAGAGAGCTTGGTCTGGATGGCAGGGGTCCTTGATAATGGATGCTGCTTTCCAGCAACAACACTACTTGTAGATGTGCACAATGGTGGGGAGGGCTTTACTCATGATGGACTGGGCCACATCCACTACTTTTTTAGGATTTTCCATTCTTGGGGGTTGGCGTTTCCATGCCGGGCTGTGATGCAACCAGTCAGTGTACTCTCCACTGGTTGGCAGGCTAATAGGTCATTGTAAATTGTCCTGTCATTACGCTAGGATTAAATCAGGGGATTGCCAAGTGGAGCGGGTCGAAGGGCTATTCCACGCTGTATCTCAATAACTAAATGAATAAAATGTTAGATAACATGCTGAATCTTCACTAATTTTTAAGGAAGTAGAGGCACACAGTATGTCTGCATTATAGTGCCTGTTATCTCTCAGGGCATGCTATGCTCTCTGATCAGCTGGACAGAGTGACTAGCACACCTAGGTAGTAATGGGACAGTCAACCTCTGATTCAGAAGAAGCTTGAAAGAAAAAAGATTATATAACTCATTTATTAGCATGCATGGGATTTTTGAAAAGTTGGCTTCACTGTAGGTGCATTCAAGGCCATACTAGATCTGAAGGAGCTGCCACACTTTGCCAGAAGCCCTCTCTGCTTCCCAGTTACCATGAAGCAACTTCAAAATCATTAATGAAAATGCTATTGTCTAACAGACCAATTAATATTCCACTTCAGCTGACCAATTTTCAACAAGAATAGAATCACGAGTGAATTCATATTTCGTAACCCTACTCTTCCCATTTATTATCTGAGATCATATTATAGTGTTGAAAGAGAAAGAATAGTGAGGGCTAATATGGGCAGGCGGAATGGAGATTTGTCTCTGCCAAAGGAGGTGTAAGGTGCTTCTTCCCTCCACTAGTCTGCAGGTCACCTAAGGCAAGGTGTGCCACCTGCCCCCCGCCAGATCAGGGTCATGAGAAGCCAAGTAGTGGATGGTCGTATGGGCAGCTGGTGCATATCACAGATCCTGGTTATGTGATCACTGATGCCAGGCAGACAATCTCTGAAGAGTATTGATAATGGCTCTGATCACCCATCTTGTAAAGACACTGCCTAGAAGAACCACTTCTGTAGAAAAATTAGCCAAGGACAATCACGATCATGGAAAGACCATGATCGCCCGTGTCATACGACACGGCACAAAATGAATGAACGAACGAATAACTAAGAAATAGGTTTGTTGATTGCGCTGATGTGGTAACAGGGAACAGCAGACAAAAGTAGAGACATGGAATGCAGCAGTGATAACATCAGGAACTTCGCTAATTATGTTACAGCATGCATCCATTGTTGTAATAGAAAATTAGATTTACTGTTAGACCTGTGGATAATCATCTTACTTTGTAATAAGGACCTGGTCTGTTACTTAATTAAGTCTTCCTGTCACCACCATTCTGTTATCAAAATGTAGTTTTACTGGTAATCTCATCAACTGAGAATGTATCATGCTGCACCGAATTCACACTGAGGTTGATCAGCTTTGGCTGGTCTCCTAACGTGCACCAGATTTTAATAGATAATCCATTATTTTGAACACCAACTCTGTGTGATCTTTCAGTTTGCTCCTAGAATAGAAATTCAAATGTAAGCAAGTCAACACATGACACCCTTTCCTCACAAGCATGAACTGATCACCAGTTGGCTATGTATGTCCACAGGGATTCACAGAGAGGCAGGCCAATAAACGTTGACTAAATAGGGCTTCAAAGGAGTTGGATTAGAAAGGCCAACCTGTGCACTTTAAAAATGGCCAAATGTTTTAATCATCTCCCAAACCCATAACCTCTACAGTACTGTGCAAAAATCTTAGGTATATATATATATATAGCTGGGGTGCCTAAGACTTTTGCACAGTACTGTATTTTGTCAACGTGGAGCAGACAGTGAGATTGTAGATCTGATAGGAGCAAAGGATGTTGGGAATGGCGAGAGTGGAGCGCTGTGGGCCAGGTGACAGAGAAGGAGTGCCAGGGACGGGGGTGGCACAGGCGCAGTCACGCCCTGCCCTGAGACACCAGGCAAGGTCATTTGATTTCAGACTAAGGAAAAGTTTATTGATTATTACAGAATGTCTCTCTGGTGCTTCCCACTCCCTTCCCTTTTCCCAACCTCTCCCAGGCCCCTTCCCTCTCTCAGTCCATAATAGAGACCCATATCGGAATCAGGTTAAACATTACTCACATATCATGAATTATTTTTTGGTGGCAGCAGTACTGGGCAATACATAAAATCACTACAGAAATGTGCAAAAGTCTTGGGCACCCTAGTTATATATATGTGCCCAGGATTTTTGCACAGTACTGTATAACCAAGGTGGTGAAGATGTACTCCATCCTGAGTTGGAAGTATCATCACTGGCTGGATCCTGGATTCCCTCTCCAATGCCATTGTGGGAGAACAGGGGTGATAGCTCATCACAGCATTTTCAAAGATACATAGTGGCCTCGTCAGCAATAGGCAGAACACAGAAAACAGTAAATCCACAGAATAAATGGTTTTTAGAGCAATTCTTCATCGACACTCATGTAAAAAAACACACACACACAAAAGAAATCTTAAATGTAACCAGAGAAAGGGACCAGCAGAAACTCTAATGAATTAGGTTACACTTAGTTACTTTAATTGCCAAAAGCAACACTGTCAAATTAAAACTTTTTTTCTGCTGGTAAATTCATGTCTGGATTTAAATTTCACATTTGTTGGAATGCATTGTTAATTCAGCTTGGGATCAAACACATTCCGTAAAAATATCAGAGGTAAAAATTCTCGCCAAATTGGATTAGAACTGATTTAATTCCAGGGATGCAAACCTGTACCAATCATTAAACATGGGTGCTGAGTAAAGTCATCACAAATCAACACACAAAATGCTGGAGAAACAAAATGCCTGAAACGTTAACTGTTTATCCCTCTCCATAGACGCTGCCTGACCTGCTCAGTTCCTCCAGCATTTTGTGTGTGATACACTGGATTTCCGGCATCTGTAGAATCTCTTATTCTCTTATGTCGTTCATAAGCCAACTTCCCTTTTATTGGGAAATTCTGGTAACCTTGTATATCAGCTGATCAGAAACCGATACTCTACAACTGGACATGAAGGTTAGAACCCAATGTTTTAAAAGTCCGGGAACAGGAGCTCATGAAGAATTAACCATATATCTGGAAATGAAAATTTGATAAAATTTAGCAACAACTCTACCTATCAACACCCACCCCACCACATGCTCCACCACCACTACTTCATCATTTCCTGTGAATCACGTTACGCACAAATCACCTCCTGTACCTAGTGTCACTTTATGTACATACAATCAAGTCTATTTATATAAACTATGGAGTGGCCACTGCACAAGATTGAAGTCAGCTGCAGAAAGCTGTGAAGCAGTCAGCTCCATGATGGGCTCGAACTTCCCAGCATCCAGGATATCTTCAAGGAGCAATGCCTCAAAAAAGACAGCATCCATCAATGAGGAAGCCCATCATTCAGGACCTGCTCTCTTCTCTTTGCTACCATCAGGAAGGAGGTACAGGAGCTTGAAGACACAAACTCAATGACTCAGGAACACCTCCTTCCCTCTGCCATCAGATTTCTGAATAGACATTGAACCCATGAACACTACCTCACTACTTTTTTGCACTACTTATTTAACTCCTTTATATTTATTTTTACAGTTTTTATTATTATGTATTGCAATGTACTGTTGCTGCAGCACAACAAATTTCACGACATTTGCCAATGATATTAAACCTGATTCTGATTCTGAAACTAATCTTAAATATTTATAGCCACACACGCAAAATGCTGGAGGAACTCAGCAGGCCAGGCAGCATCTATGGAAAAGAGTGCAGACAACGTTTCAGGCCGAGACCCTTTGTCAGGGCTGGAAAAATATGACAAAGATGTTGGCTGCACTCTTTTCCTGGCCGGCTGAGTTTCACTTCACTTAGAGATACCGCACAGTAACAGGCCCTTCCAGCCCAAGTTCCTCCAGCATTTTGAGTATATTGCTTGGATTTCCAGCATCTGCAGATTCTCTCGAATTTGTGATTTAAATATTTATACTTATGGTGTTTTTTTTAAAATTGCGTTCTTCATGCTTGTTGTTTGTTTTTATTGCTTCATCGGATCTGGAGTAAAAATCATTCTGTTCTCCTGGTGTGCTGACAATAAACAGTCACGGGCCAGCAATCAGGGTTCCATCCCTGTCGCAGTCTGGAAGGAGCCTATACCTTCCCCTTGTAACTGCATGCGTTTCCTCCAGGTGCTATGGTTTCCACCCATGGGTTAGTAGGCTCATGGGCTGAAGGGCCTGTTACTATTCTGTATCTAAATTTAAAAAATCTTGAATGAAGCAGGGGAGATGAATGCAAATGTGGTTAAAGAGTTAGGTCTTAAGGAATATCTTAAGAACAGAGATGTTCAGGGGCAGGGATGAAGGAAGAAATTCCAGACCAGAGAAGCTGAAGGTCTGGCTACTAAGATTGGAGCAATTAAAAGCAGGAGCATGGAGGACAGCAGAACTAGGGGGACTATAACACAAATACGAATATACTTCATTTGAATGGAATGCAAAGCTGTGATGTGCAATGATTTATGACTTGGCAAAAATTCGGAACAAATATGACAGACTTGATGAATCAGTTATTAAAAAAAGTTTTGTTCTTAAGCTGTTGGCACACATCTTAATCCATGGAAATTTCAGCAAGGAAAACAGATTCTGAAACTCCCCAATGTATCCACATTGGTCTGTGGTCTTTCCAAAGTCAATTAAAAGCATCGGAAAGGATTCCAGAGGGATATCCGGGATTCTGGGTCCAAAATGTCATGGAGTAGGAATCCCCAGCAGAAAGTCAGGCCCTCCTTTCAACTTATACCCGATAGCTGGCAAAGTGATTTTAAAGATTTGAAGATCCAGGATGGCACGGTGGTATAGTAGTTAGCGTATTACTATTACAGTGCCAGTGACCAGTCTTCAAGAAGTTTGTACATTCTCTCTGTGACTGTGTGGGTTTTCTCCATTATCTCCTATTTCCTCCCACATTCCAAAGATGTATGGGTTAGTACACTGATAGGTCACATGGGTGCCATTGGGAAGTGTGGCCCTTTGGGCCAGAAGAGCCTTTTACTGTGTTGTATATTAAAACCACCCTATCCTTACCTCAGATAACCTGACATGACTCTATGCAATCACCCCTCACCTCCTTCATTACAGGTAAATGAAGCACAGCCTATCCAATCTCTCCTTGTAACTGAAGTTCTCGCATTCAGCCAACGTGTTGGTGAGTTCCCTCTGCACTCTGTTATGAGTGATGAACAGACCTGATGGAAAATGGTGCAGAGTTAACCATTCCCCCCCCACTTTGAGAACTACGAACTATTACTGTTGCTATGCTACCAATGAGAGAGAGAGACAGATGAAGCACAGAGGCAGGAACATCTGCTACAGATAAGAGGGGGAGAGAGAGACTGTTGATTTACTGTATTTTGACTCTTCCTGGATTATTTACCCTTCACTACAAGGACTTTACTTTGCTCAGTAACATTCCTCAGGAGACAGCAGGAGTGGCCTGATTTGATGGACACAGTCATTCAGAGTTGATGGATAGCTGAGACCCCGTTAGTAGGGATAAAAGACAGGTCTGGGGAGACACCCTTCAGACACTGACTGAGTGTTGTGAACCCACAGAAAGGTGGGGGCTTCGGAGACCGAATCAGGAGATTGGTCAGTACAGCTCACAGTGTGACGGCAGGGCCGGTGGGGACTTGTGTGTGTGTTCACTCATGCCAGAGTGACGAGTCCACCACAGAAGAACTGTCTAGCTGAAGGACGGAGGGGTCATAGCTGAATGACCACAACAATACGACGGAATAAGAAAGCCACAGAAGGTTTGCCTGCTGCAGCTGTTACAGCTCGCTCGCTTGTGCTCTCGCTCCAACGATTACAACACAACAACCATAACTACCTCAGCACGTATGAACTGAACTGAACTTTATACTCTTCTATGACAATTCATTTACCCCTAGACATAGATAGAGCTTGTTTATTATTGCTTATTATTATTCCTACACTTTTAGGTTTATTACTGCTAACTAGTGTTATATGTATATTTGCATTTTTGATACTGTATTGTGTGGTTTACTAATAAACACCTTTAGTTTTGGTACCACCAGACTCCAACGGATTCTTCTTTCTCTGCTGGTCTGACACCCAGTTACGGGGTACGTAACAACTCTCTCCAGCACAATTACATTTTTTCCACAGAGTGGCGGCCAAATCTCCACACAATACTCCGAGTGCGCCCTAACAAGTGTTTTGGAAATGTATTTATTTAACTAGAGACACAGCACAATAACAGGCCCTTCTGGGCCACGAACCCGCCCTGTCCAATTACACCCATGTGACCAATTAACCTATTAATCCATAGGTTATTTTAATGTGGGAGGAAACTGGAGCACCTGGAGGAAACCCACGCAGTCACAGGAAAAGTGAACAAACTCCTTATAAATAGTGATGTAATTGAACCAGGGTCACTGGTAAAGTTGTATCATGGACTCCTTACTTTATACTGTATGTCCCTACCTATGACAGCAAACGTGCCATATGCTGTCTTCACCAACCTATCCATCTGTGTTCCTTCTTTCAAATAATAACTTGAAGCATAACATCCCTCTGTTGATCCACGATCCTCAGCACCCCACCTTTTGCTCTACACATCCTACCCCTATGTGATTTTCCACAGCCCAGGACCACTGGCAAGTACAAAACCACAGACATGGAGCAGTACAGCAGAGAAAAAAGCCCTTCAGCCCATCTAGTCGGTGCCAAACTATTAGTCTGCATAGTCCCAATAAACCGCACTTGGACTACAGTTCTCCATACCTCTCCCATCTACATACCTATCCAAACCTCTCAAATGTTGAAATCGGACCCACACCCACCAATTTGTTAGAAGCTCGTTCCACGCCCTCATTATCTCCCTGAGTGAAGTTAAACATAGAAAACCTACAGCACAATACAGGCCCTTCGGCCCACAAAGCCAAACATGTCCCTACCTTAGAAATTACTAGGCTTACCTATAGCCCTCTATTTTTCTAAGCTCCATGTACCTATCCATAAGTCTCTTAAAAGACCCTATCATATCCACCTTCACCACCATTGCCGGCAGCCCATTCCAAACACTCACCACTCTCTGCATAAAAACTTAACCCTGACATCTCCTCTGTACCTACTCCCCAGCACCTTAAACCTGTGTCCTCTTATGGCAACCATTTCAGCCCTGGGAAAAAGCCTCTGACTATCCACATGATCAATGCCTCTCATCATCTTATACAACTCTATCAGGTCACCTCTCATCCTCCATTGCTCCAAGGAGAAAAGGCCGAGTTCACTCAACCTGTTTTCGTAAGGCATGCTTCCCAATCCAGGCAATATCCTTGTAAATCTCCTCTGCACCCTTTCTATGGTTTCCACATCTTTCCTGTAGTGAGGCAACCAGAACTGAGCATAGTACTCCAAGTGGGGTCTGACCAGTTCCCTATATAGCCGCAACATTACCTCACGGCTGCTAAACTCAATTCCATGATTGATGAAGGCCAATACACCGTATGCCTTCTGTACCACACAGTCAACCTGCGCAGCTGCCTTCTATGGACTCGAACCCCAGTTCTTCCTCATGTTCCTCTAAATATTTCACCTTTCACCTTCAACCCATGACTTCTAGTTCTAATCTCAACTAGCTGTAGTATCAGTGATTCTCAACAATACATTGTTCAAAAATCTTCAATTCCACTCCCTTTTCTGTGTGTCCCCATTTTATTCACATTTACCCCCTTTTCTATCATTGCCTCACCTTTCTTCTTACATTTGTTACTGAGACTACCACTCGATCTTGGTCTTTTCCATTCCACTTCAGTGAATGATTAATTTTGAGGCATTTAGGACCAGGAATTGGCCATCTGTCCTCAAGTTTATCTAAAAGATCAGTGGATCAGAGCCAATCTGTCCCTTCATTCTACTGACCTTCTCAACCGTGACCAGGGAAAAGCCTATTCATTTTGAGTTCAGTAGTTTCAGTTGATCCCAGGTTCAACAGCTTACTAAAGGAGGACAGAATAGAACATTAATGGTAAGACTCTTGGCAGTGTGGAGGATCAACGAGATCTTGGGGTCCAAGTCCACAGGACACTCAAAGTGGCTGTGCAGGTTGACAGTGTTGTTAAGGAGGCGAATGGTGTGCTGGCCTTCATCAGCCGTGGGATTGAGTTCAAGAGCCGGGAGGTAATGTTACTGCTATATAAGACTGTTAGACCCCACTGGAGTGCTGTGTTCAATTCTGGTCACCTCATTAAAGGAAGGATGTGGATACTATAGAGACAGCGCAGAGGAGATTTACAGGGATGTTGCCTGGATTGGAGGGTGTACCTTATGAGAATATGTTGAGTGAACTTGGCCTTTTCTCCTTGGAGTGACGGAGGATGAGAGGTGACCAGATAGAGGTGTATAAGGTGATGAAAGGCATTGATTGTGTGGATAGCCAGAGGCTTTTTCCCAGGGCTGAAATGGCTAAGATGAGGGGACATAGTTTTAAGGAGCTTGGAAGTAGGTATAGGGGGATGTCAGAGGTAAGTTTTTCACACAGAGTGGTGGTTGTGTGGAATGCACTGCCAATGACAGTGGTAGTGGCAGATACAATAGGGTCTTTTAAGAGCCTCTTAGATAGGTACGTGGAGCTTATAAAAATAGAGGGAAATTGGGAAATTCTAGGCAGCTTCTAGCGTAGGTTACATGGTCAGCACAACATGTGAGCCAAAGATTCTGTAACATGCTGTAGATTTTCTATGTTTCTATTTCCAATATCCAATGTGGGGTTAAAGTTCAAAGTAAATTTATCATAAAACTACCTATATGTCACCATATAAAATGAGATTAATTTTCTTCTGGGCATACTCAATAAATCCAATAACCATAATAACATCAGTGAAAGACAGCACGAACAAGGAGGACAACCAGTGTGAGAAAAACAAACTGTGCAAATACAAAAAGAAAGGAAAAAAATAATAAACAAACAACCAGACAAATAATAAGGAACTAATAAGTATTGAGAACATGAGATGGAGAGTTATTGAAAGTGAAATCTGGGAACAGTTCAGTGATGGGGCAAGTTAAGTGAAGTTATCTCCTCTGGTTCAGGGGCCTGATGCTTGAGGGCTAATAACTGTTCCTAAACCTTGTGTTGTAGGTCTTGAGGCTTCTGTACCTCCTTACAATGGCAGCTGCAGGGGGAAAGCATGACCTGGGTGATGGGGTCCCTGATATAGGATGCTGCTTTCCTGAAACAGCACTTCACATAGATGTGCTCTACAGTGGGGAGGGCTTTACCCGTGATGGACTGGGCCATATCCACACCTTTTCATAGGATTTTCCATTCAAGGGCATTGGTGTTTCCATTATCAGGTGGTGGTGCAGCCAGCCAATATATTCTCCACCACTCAACTATAAAAGTTAGTCAAAGTTATAAATGTCGTGCCAAATCTTCACAAATTCCTAAGGAAGTAGAGGCACTGCTGTTCTTTCTTCGTAATTGCACTTACATGTTGGGCCCAGCACAAGTCCTCTGAAACGATAACACAGAGGAATTGAAACTTGTTACCCTGTCCACCTCTGACCTCATGAAGAGGACTGACTCATGGATCTCTGGCTTCCGCCTCCTGAAGTCAATTATCAGCTCCTTGGTCTTGCTGACATTGGGTGAGAGGTTTTTGCTGTAGCAAAATCCTAGATGATAATTCATCACCACTGCTGATTCGGCCAACAACAGTGGTGTCGTCAGCTAACTTAAATATGGCATCGCAGCTGAGCTTAGCAACAGTCATGAGTGTAAAGGAAGCTGGGGGCTAAGCACACAGCCTCGTGGTGCACCTGTGCTGATGGAGATTGTGGAGGAGATGTTGTTGCCAATGTGAGCTGACTGGGGACTGCCAGTGAGGAAATTGAGAATCCAATTGCACCAGGAAGTATTGAAGCCAAGGTCTTGAAGCTTATTGATGAACTTTGAGGGAATGATAGTATTGAATGCTGAACTGTAGTAAATAAATATCACACCTTGTTCTGTCTGCCAGCTCCCAACCACCAGGTACAGGAACAGTTATTACCCTACAAACATTAGCGTGAATAACACTGAACTGATTCTACAACTTACTCACTCACTTTCAGGGATTCTACAACTCATGTTCTCAGTATTATCTATCTATCTATTTATTTGCTTTTCTTTCGTATTTGCACAGATTGTCTTCTTTCACACAATTGCTGTTTGTCGGTCTTTGTATGTAGTTTTTCATTAATTCTATGTTTTACTGGGAAAGCCTGCAAAAAGTGAATTTCAAGGTAGACTCTGTTGACATACATACTATGATAATAAATTCACTTTGAACCTGAACTGATTGTGAGGTTATCAGCCTGTTCTACACTCTTCCAAATGGGCACTTTCTTTCTCTCTACAATATCAGCCCCTTCAATCACCTGCAGAGCTTTGAAGGGGAACGAACAGCAACAGTATAAACATATCACCGTATACAGTACAAGTCACACTGGACAGGAAAAAGCCCCAGTGGAGACGTTGTGACAAGTATTTGGCTTAGTGTGACCAATATCCTAAAATCCGAATAAAATCCCAAGATTGACGCAATTACACAGGAAACGCCGATGTCCCTTCAGAAAACCAAGATCTTGAGATCTCCGAGAAATCAGCAGTTTCGGACAGACATCACCGTGCATGATAATCAGAATTATTAGTTCCAAATAAAGCAGTTGCTTAGAGTGTATAAGCTGGACACCATCTGTATGTCAGCAGGGCCGTTTCTTTATTAGCAAACAGTGTCACTCCTCCAGAAAAGTCTCTAGTTTCTCTTCTTTATTGCCCTGTAAACATATAATCCATCACCCATGTGAATCCAACTGCAATAACATTTCAGCAGCTGTAGAAGCACGTGCGTCAAGTCCACACTGGCCACGGCTTAGTGAATTCAATTAACTTACGCTATTTAGCGTTAATAATCGCTACACTATCATTTTCAGTGAGTTTGCTTCAAAATGATACGTTCATGTGGCCAACATTTTTGGTACCATTTGCAGAATGTGCAATCCTAATACTGTAGCCAGCTTTGAATGTTGCCTAAGTACTAACACAACACACTTATTTTCTTAGTATGAATTCAATTACATTTAAACGTCTGAAATAATCAGAAATTTAAATTAAACATGCACATTCAGGACTATCAGCAGTGCTGTTGTGACATCTGGCACAGTTTAAGGAAGATTGAGACTTTGCAATGAAGCTGAACGCTGTCGGGATTGACAGATCACACAAGTGGTGGGATGGGTTGACAAAGCAATCAAGAATATAATTAACAAGGATTTCCAACCTTTTTTATGCCATACTATTAGGCAAGGGGGTCTATGGTTCCCAGGCTGAGTGTAGAAAAACGAACTTAACAAATTGAAACAAAGTCTTAAACTTATGCTGGGACACTTCTTTTGCTGGACCAGGCTACCTTATAGCTGCACCCTCTAATTACGAACCTTCCAGTGTGCAAAAGTTTACCATCTCCCCTAGGGAGAGGGGGAAAATAAGGAAGGAAATCGTCTCCAGATGTCAACTGCCAGCTGTCTCAGAGAAGCTTTTGCGAGTGCCTGAAGTGAAACTATTATCAACTATTGGTCAAAGCTGTGCATAAACTGTGAGAAACCATTTAGGAGATTGAAGCTCATAAGTGTAAATATGTACAGTATCAAGTTTACTTCAGCATATCAAGGATTTTCTTTCCCCAAAATATGATTTTTCAGGTTTACAGAGTACTGTGAGACAGAAGTCCTATCTGCACTGTACATTTTCAGCAAGTTGCGAGTGATATACAAGACCTGGAGGGATAAAGGGGGGAAAAAATGGGCTGTGGTACTTTCAGCATGAGTTAAAACAGGATGAGACCTACTGAGAGGCAACAGACAGAAGATAATGGATGCGGGGGGAGGGAGCGGAGCCAAGCAGATGGGGAAATGGCCCTTCAACTTCAAAGATGGAGTGTGGAAGCAAAGAGTGGCCGATGGAATGAAAACACACACACACACACACACACACAATCTTTTTTTCTCCTCACCGGAGGGGCACTAAAATCGATTGGGAACAAGAGAAAATCTGCAGATGCTGGAAATCCAAGAAACACACACAAAATGCCGGAAGAACTCAGCAGTCCGAGCAGCATGTACAGAAAAGAGTTCCTCCAGCAGTTTGTGTGTGCTGTTAAAATCTATCGGGCACAGGTTTAATATGAGAGGTGTAAGATTTAAAACAGATCAGAGGGGCAACTTCTTCATGCAAGAGAGTTTATGGAATGAGCTGCCAGAGAAAGTGGCCGAGTAAGGTACAGTGGCAAAATTCAAAAGATATTTAGATAACTATATGGATAGAAGGAGTTTTGGGGGGATATGGGCCAAGCACAGGCAAACGGGACTGGCTTACTGGGCACCACAGTAAATACGGACAGCATGGAGGATGCGTTCTGTATTATTCTGACTCAAACATCCAAGAGTGTAAGAAAGAATGGAATGAAATACTTGCCACCCTTCCCCACAAGATCTACCCAAATTACGCCAATTGAACCAGAGCCATTCATCCCACAACTTTTACAGCCAATCAGCTGCACCGACCAGCAATCAAACAATTTTTTTAAAATCTCACTTTACTCTGCTCTCATTCCCATCCAGCCAGGACACTGGAGCTATGAGGTAGCTGTTCTACAAGCTGCTCCACAGTGCGAGCAATTTCTGAGTATTCTCGGCACATTCCACTTGGACTTGAGCCAGTTACTTATCATCTTCCAGAGACACAGATCCAAAAATTCAAGGCATCGCAAAGGGAGGAAATATATGCGCCCCTCCCCGTTATCTGACCTTCACTTCCCTGACCCTCTCTTTCTCCACCCATCAACATCCTAACTCTCCTTCCCTACTCTAGAGCGCTTATGGAAGGAAGGGCCACACAACTTTCAGATTTTGATTATAAATATAATTTTTTTCAATTTATCAAACAACAAATTTGAAAAAAAAATCCTGGAGTGTTCAGTCAGTAGAAAAGTTATGAAGTTCTCTCACTGATGAGGCCAATAATATTGATTGATTTGTTGAAACTATTAAGGTCAACTTAATTTTCCCAAAGGAAATGTTTACCTTAAGGGTAAATTGATCTCATTAAAGACAGTCTTACAATGACTTCCTTCATTTAACAGGATTTCTGGTTATCATGGGATACATGACGGAATATTTAAGGAAATTAAGTTAGACATCTTGCAGACTGTACAGCATTTTGAAAACTGTACTGAACTTTTCAATATCAAAAGGCTTAAGTCTATAATTTAATACATAAGCACCTAATATATTATTGTCTAAATACATGAGCTAATGTATAGCTAATGTGTTTAAATCAATAATTAAATTTTATCCAAAAGTTTTTCACAAAGGTGTGATAACAGCAGCAAGGTTTCCCTTTGTAACTCTTTAATGTATTAATAAATACTTAATGTAGATAAAGACAAACTTCAAACAAGGTGTAATATTAATCTAAAGTCTAAAGTAATTATGACCCTTCCTAAATCACAAAATAATATAAACAACTTAGTTCAAATTGATTCACAAAATAATATCTGAGTTACAACCAAGTTCTGCCAAAATTATCTCCCATTATAATTACCACAGTGTATGATAGTTAGCAGGTGCATTTCTATTTGGTGGAGTATCATCTTCAGAAACATCTTATAGCATTAAAATATTTAAATCATTCCATTAAGGGAAGCACAACAAGCCAGAAGTGTGGACTCTGAAGGGATGTGCCCATGATGTGTCTACAGGAGGTGCTGCCTCAAGTAGGCAACATGATCAAAGATCCCCCAGCAGATGGCCCATGACGTTCTTCTGCATCCATCTTTGGAATGGAGGTACAAAAACTGAAGACATCACAGATTCGAGAACAACTACAGAACTTCCCTTCAACCATTCAGTTGTTAAACCCCGGGACAGCCCAACACTAGAGTCCAGCATTGTGAGGGAGACTGGCATTTTTAACAATACTGACTAGTGAGGAGTAGGGGACCCAATTTGAAATATGTTGGACTTGGAGAATAGAGTGAATATAACAAACTATTGTACACTCAGTGACCACTTACTGTATTACATATCTCCTTTCCCTATTAAAGTGTATCTTTGTGGTCTTCTGCTGCTGTGGTGCATCCACTTCAAGGATTGACATGTTGTGTGTTCAGAGATACCCTTCTGCACACCACTGTTGTAACGTGTATTTATTTGAGTTATTGTCTCCTTCCTGTCAGCTTGAACCAGTCTGGCCATTGTCTTTTGACCTCTCTCATTAACAACCACAGGACTGCCGCGCACTGGATGTTATTTCTTTTTTGTTTTTCACACCATTCTCTGTACACTCTAGACACCTATGTGTAAAAATCCCAGGAGATCAGCAGTTTCTGAGATACTCGAACCACCCCATCTAACACCAACAATCATTCCACTGTTAAAGTCACCTAGACGATAGTGAACAACAACTGAACCTCTTGACCATGTCTACATGCTTTTATGCAATGAGTTGCTCCCACATGCTTGGCTGATTAGATATTTGAGTTAGGAAGGTGTACATAATAAAGTAGCTACCGACTGTATAGCATCTCAGAAGAGGAAATGAAGTTTGGTCATGAAAGGTAGAATATGGAAGCTCTAGCCTGTAGTACTTGAATGACAACCAGAGTGCGGGTGACACTCCAGTGGAATCACACACCTTCACTCAACTTACACTTCCAAAGCACTTCATTGGGTTGATGCCATCCTGATGCAATGAAAGGCAAGAGAGATGCCGGTCCCTTCTTTCATATAAAAATGAAACTGATGCTAAGGTGCATCAACAGGCATAAAAATCTACCGTTCAGCCCCTACCTTTAACCAAGAGGTCCATGAACCCCAGGCTGGGAACCCCTGCAATACATGGATCAATGAGGTTTAATGATAATTCAAGTCTAACAATGTTTTGAGGCAACAGGGAGTAAGATATCAAGCTGCAGTGATTTGGCTTGAACCTGACATTTTAAACTACAGTATAATATCTCTCTAAGAAAAGATATCAAAAATAAATATAGCTATTGAGAGGTACAGCACAGAATAGGTGCTTCTGGCTCAGTGAGCTGCAGCTCCCAGCAACACAGTTATTTAACTCCAGCGTAATTACAAAACAATTTACAATGACTAATTAACCTACTAGAGCACTAGGAGGAAACCCATGTGCTGACAGCAAGAATGCACAAACTTCTTACAGGCAGCTCTGAAATTGAACCCCGCCACCCCCAGTTGTAATAGCATTGCTCCAACTGCTACCCTACCTAAACTCACACTCTTGCTGGTTCCCATGGCAACCTGGAACATGACCTGAGGAAGATATTTGGGCATGAATAGTTGCAGGATGGTGGCACAATGGTATCAGCGCCGGACTCCGGAGCGAAGGCTCCTGAGTTCGAATCCAAGTTGGGCCACCATCGAGCACACCTTCCATCCATGCCGGGTTGAGTGTCGAGCTAGCCACTCGGCCTCGTAGGAAAACAAGGATCGAGTCAGGAACGTTCATATTGTGACCCAGTTAATCCGAAAGGAGACCAATCCTGACACGACGCGCCAGACAAGAATGGCTGACTGTCTGGAGTGACACGCCAAAAACAAAAGTTCCAGGAAAGTACCATCTGGGAGGCCAAGCTTCATTCCAAATACCAAGTGCAGGCAGGCAGGTTCTCAAATCAAAGTGCAGATTACTAGGCTGGGTGAAACGCCACTTCCTTAAAAAAATCATTATCTACGGAGGCAATCAATCATGCCATATTAGAAGCCATGATTAAACCTGACACATTTCAATTTGAAGTTCAGCTACATTAGTACCAAAGCTCAAAGTAAATTTATTATCGAAGTATGCTTATGTCCCCATATACAATTCTGAGATTCATTTTCTTGTGGACATACTCAATAATTCTATACAGCAATATATAGAATACGGAGCTTAGGAGGACAATGGCACCTAAAAGTGAATCCTTTGTTTGCATCTTTGGAAATAGCTCTACTTCTATATTTAATTTATTTTTGTCCCTTTTCACGGTTCTTTTGAAGACCCTGACCTGGAGTTACACGCTGACTTCGGTTCCTTGTGGAAATGGGACCCGCTCTCGGGCCTCACGATCGTTTCTTTTCGATATGCCGAGGATGCAGCCGAGAAGACCAGCGCGCCTTCAGGGTGCCGGATTTTCGTGGCTCCGGAGGTCGGTTCCGCTGCCTGGTGCACCGTGGCAGGCGGAAGATCGGAAGCAGCGAGCTGGCTGCTGGTTGGGTGCCCAGAGACCCGAGTTCTTTGGGCACAGAGCCCGGAAAAAGCGACGCAACAGACTTTTAGCACCATAAATCGACGAGTTGTTTTGTTATATCTCCCCTCTCGCAGTGAAACGGGGACACCTCTTTTTCCCTTATTAGGGGGAGAGAGAGAGAGAGAGAGAGAGAGAGAGAGAGAGGGAGAGAGCCTGTGGTATGTCGAATTACCGGGTGAACAAGTAGTCTTTGGGGTACTGCAAGTCTGTGTCTTTATTGAGGCTTTGCTGTGCGCTTGAGTGCTCGTTAATTGCTTTGTTGCTGATTACACATGGGGCGGGGAGCTGGGGTCATTCATTGTTTGGGGCACTCCTCTGTTTGTGAAGAAGAATTTCAGGATGTATATTGTGTACATTTCTCTGACATTAAATGTACCTATTGACCATAAAACAATAAACGAAAGACTGCCCACCAGAGTGCAGAGGGCAACAATTGTGCAACTACAAAGTGAAATAATAATAATAATATAAATAAATAAGCAATAAATATCAAGAACTTGAGACGAACCAAGAATTCTTGAAAGTGAGTTCTGGTCACCTCACTAAAGGAAGGAAGCGGATACTATAGAGAGAGTGCAGAGGAGATTTACAAGAATGTTGCCTGGATTGAAGGATGCACCTGATGAGAATAGGTTGAGTATACTTAGCCTTTTTTCCTTGGAGCAACAGAGGATGAGAGGTGACCTGATAGAGGTGTATAAGATGATGAGAGCCATTGATCATGTAGATAGGTTTTCCCCAGGGGCTGAAATGGCTAACACGAGGGGGCATAGTTTTAAGGTGCTTGAAACAGGTACTGAGTGGAAGTCAGAGGTAAGTTTTTCCACACAGAGAGTGGTGGGTGCATGGAATGCCCTGTCAGCGAAGGTGGTAGAGATGAATACAACAGGGCCTTTTAAGAGCCTCTTAGATAGGTACATAGAGCTTAGAAAAAGAGGGCTCTGTGTTAGGGAAATTCTAGGCGCAACGTTGTGGGCTGAGGGGCCTATAACTTGCAGTAAATTTCTATGTTCTATGTGAGTCCAGTTCTATCTACAGTGGCAGTTTCTCTCAGTTAACCAGATGCGTTCTTAATACAATCCAGTTGTTGCAATGTAGCCATTACCAACAATGGTTCCGCACTTGTTTAATTGACTTTAAATTTCCCCTGGTGGGATTCAAAATCATGCCTTTGGATCAATGGTCCAGAACTTGGACCGCTCGTGCTGTAATATCACCATTACACTGCTGCACCCTGTAACTGGAGCATAGTTCAGAACTGTTGAAACAAAAGCATTTATTTTCCCTGCCTCTCACTTGACAAGTTTTGAAACATCATGCTCTGGGGGAAATGACGTCTAATAAAATTCGACACAGTGAAATCACAATGTGGTCCTGCTGCCTCTTCAAATGCTGTAGTCAAGAGAGAAAGTCGGCCAAATCTTCCTCCTAACACCTCAATAACATCTACATTTATTTATGCATCAATTGTACTTATGGTGTTTATTAATCTTTCTGGAAAAAAAATGTAGATCTCCGAAATGAAGAGTTTATGGGTGGAATTGTCTGTGTTTTAAACTAAAGTTGCAAAGGTTAGAGGCCAAGTGCTTAGAACACATCTGTCCATAATTAAGTCACTGTGTAAAAGATTTGTTTGAGTTTCTGACAGCTTTATAATTTATATTTCCTCTGTTGTAAAGAATATGACCCTTCCTTTTCATATTAAAGTTACACTATAAACAGTCTTCAGCATGTATAAAGGAAGCTGGACACAGCATGGTTACGGTATCAATCAGTGAGGTAGGGCAGGTTCCCTCGGGCTCACACCATTATAATTACCTACGACCATGATGTTGAATTCAAACCCGGTCTTCATGGCTTTGCGTCTCATCTGATCCAGGACTGCTTCAATGCCCACGTATCCAAAGAGATCTCTCCCCGTCACGTCCTTCTTAAATCCTTCCGAGCAAACAAGCCCAGTCTCCTGCGTTCTCTCCGCCATCGTTGCTTTCACCTCCTTCAGACCTAATCCTAGCCAAAACGACAAGAGGGAGAGACAGTTAAAGAAAAGAATGCTGAATGCGTGCACAAGATTTGACATTGAATCCAAACCTTCCTGGTGGAAATAAAACTGTCAATCATAATCAGATGCTTTCTGCGCAGGAATGATTTCTTCAGCATGATCAACATTGGTTAGTCAGCTAGTCTACATGCATTAATGACTTTAAACATCAACAGGAGTCACATTAATTTTATTATTTATATATTTTTATTTATATAATACATGCAGTGGTTAAAATTGCTAATTATATTTACAAATACAGAAAAGAACAGGCCCTTCCAACCCAATGAGATGCACCACCCAGTAACCTACCTACTTAACCCTAGCCTAATCACAAGACAATTTACAACGATCTGCTAACCGGTTAATCTGGTTTACTGTGGGAGTAAACCCGAGCACCCAGAGGAAACCTATGCAATCACGGGAAGGGCGTACAAACTTCTTACAGATGGTGTCGGAACTGAGCTCCGTGCTCTGTGTGAATCGGGAAGATGAAATGGGTAAATTTGACAAATATATTAATTAAGGACAGATTGTCACCACCCAGCCCTTTGAGACCATACTGTCCATCAATGTGTCTGTGATTGCAGGTTCAAATCTGCGTTCTTCCCTACCACGAGTAAACTTTCACACTTGGAGCATCCATGTAAGTCTGCCTTAAAAATATTCACAGAGGAAGACAGTTCCAAAGGTTCAGAACATTCTGGAAATAAACCAATTTCACATCATCATGGCCTTAAATGGGCAACACCTTAATGTTAAACAGCGAATCTTAATTCTAGATTCTCCCACCACAGGAAATATCTTCTCCACTTCCACCATGTTTCAGTCATCACCCCTCACTCTCTTAAAGTTGGTGGAGGAGACACGGGTGAGAATGTAAAAGCAGTTCTGCCGCTTTTGACCTATTTATGCACAAAAGTGCTTAGACACCCACTGAGATCACAACCCCAATTCTCATCTATGTCTTATGGGGTTGAGAGAAAAAAAATCAGCTAGGATCAAATGGTGGAGAAGACTTGATGGACTAGGCCAAACAGCCTAATTCTGCTCCTGTGCATTATGGTTTCATAATTGGGGCATTATGGGACATTCTTAGGAAAATTTACATCAATATGGTTAATTGCCATCTAGGAAACCACATTAGGCCTAGCTACCAGATGAAGCCTAGCAACCATTTTCCTCTAAGTGTCTATAAAACCTATTCATTTTTAAGGAAGCCTGTGCCATCATGTCTGAAGGTGCATAATTTCAGAGTCTGTACAAACAACATCTAGAACGGTTGTCATTTTCCCTTTCACAAATGTGAATCCACTTATTGCTCTAATCCACAGGGCCCCAGCGGAGAATGTGTAATGCAATCACCCTCGGCAGCTGTTTCTAATGGTAAGCCTTGGATTAATATAAGCAAAACAAGAAAGAGAAAGAACTTGCAATCGTTCAATAACTTTCACAACCTTGGGGTTGTCCCAAAGCACTTTACAACCTACGGAGCACTTTTGAAGTCCAGTCATTGTAAAACACGGTCAATTTTACACACAGCGATAGAATAATAGCCATGTGACAGTTAAGGCATAAATATTGCCTGGGGCTTGCCGTGACAGTGCCATGGGTTCTTTCACAGTCACCTGAGGAAGAAGGTGCAGGGCTGGCGAAACAACTCCTAGTGACAGATACCACGTCATACCCCCAGGTACTGCACTGGGGCACAAAATTCAAAGGTCAAAGTAAATTATTATTAAAGTATGTATGTTACCATCTACTGCCTTGAAATTCATTTCCTTGTGGGTATTTACAAGTTAAAAAAAAACAGGAATACAGTATAATTTATTAAAAAAACTAAACATAAATCAAGACTGACAAGCAACCAATGTGCTACGGAAGACAAACTGTGCAAACAAAAAATAATACTGAGGATTATTTGTTCGCTCTGTGCCGTGTCGTATGATGTGGGTGATCACGGTCTTTCCATGACAATGATTATTCTTAGCAATTTTTTCTACAGAAGTGGTTTGTTTGCCATTGCCTTCTTCTGGGCAGTGTCTCTACAAGATGGGTGACACCAGCCATTATCAATACTCTCCAGAGATCGCCTGCCTGGTGTCAGTGGTTGCATAACCAGGACTTGTGATATGCCCAGCTGCTCATAAGACCATCCACCACCCGCTCCCATGGCTCCACATGACCATGATCGGGGGTGGGGGGGGGGCACTAAACTGCTGCTACACCTTTTGCCCAAAGGTGACCTGCAGGTTGGCAGAGGGAAGGAGTGCCTTACACTTCCTTTGGTAGAGACGTATCTCTACTGCACTTCCCCAAAATACTGAGAAAATTAATTGTAAAGTGTCCTTGAAAGTGAGCCTGTAGGTCATAGGATCAGTTCGGAACAGACCCTGTAATGACGTCCCTAAAGTTTCAAAAATGTATATTATTGGACCATGTGCTTTTATTTAATTGTGTTGTTTGGAAAAACGTATTTAAAGAATCTCCCCTCAACTCCACCAAAATAAATGCAGCGGAAAGATATATATTGTATATTGGTGCACTTACAGAAAATGGTCAGGAAGGATTAATTAATTTCATCCACTGCATTCCACCAGCCAATTTACTTACAGTACATCTGTTCATCATCAAAAACCCATTCTCTATTAAGAATCTTTATATCTTATCAAACTATATAATTTTGAGTTTTACTTATGTGGATTTTGTCTCCCATCCTGTTCCCACACTTCAGGTTTTGAGAAGCAAATTCATTCACAAAACGCAGATGCCACTGGCAACGCCCACACATTTGTTGTCCATCTTGTGCAGTTAAAAAGGAAACCACATTAGTAAGCCTTGAGTTGATGTATTGGACAGACAAGGAGAGATTTCCTCCCTGTGCGTGTAATACTTTTATTTCTCTGAAGGATTTTACTGGATGAGGTTTATTCAAGATTCAAACTTATGATTCAAACCAAATTTATTTATCACATGTACAGGGAGAAGTCAGTGAAATGCATTGCTTGTCTATCAACCAACATACCCAAGGGTGTGCTGGGGAGCAGCCCACAAGTGTTGCTACCCAATCTAGTGCCAACATAGCATACCCACAATCCTTGACAGAACACAGAACACATTTTTACCATCCTTATTTATACCACTATTGATACTAAATACTTTAATTTCTTACTCAAGGTAGGATTCACATGTCTTACTTTAACAGCTCAGGTTTCCGGAAGTTAATGCTAGTCCCGCAATTTAGCTTCTGTTCATCCATGCCCCTGCTATTATGGTGAGAGGGCCTCTCATAGCCTAACTCTTCCCAGTAGCACTCCATAAATCAGAGAGCTGGGGGGGGGGGGGGGGGGGGAAGAACTGATCGCACAGTATACAACATATCCTGTTTCTTTCACCCAACTTCCCAGAGTGTTCCTCTACCTACTCTCTCTGATCGCAAAACTTTGTCGAGCACGCTGTGGAACAAAAGGGCAGGGGGAAACTGCGCGTCAAGTTGTGTTAAACACTGTAGCTCTCTCTGTTCTGGCTTCTGATTCTGATTTTCCTGTCACCTCATAACACTGCACCAGAGAGTGCAGAGAAGTCTATGAGGATTTGGTCTGTCACCAAAGACACTCACGAATTTCTACAGATGTACCACGGAGATCATTCGAACTGGTTGCATCCCTGTCCAGTGTGGGGGAGGGGAGCTCCTGCACAGGATCAATGTTAAGCAGCAGAGAGTTGTAAACTCAGTCAGCTCCATCACTAGCCTCTGTAGTAGCCAGGACATCAGCGATGCCTCAAAAAGGTGGCATCCATCATTAAGGACCCCCATCACCCAGGACATGCCTTCTTCTCATTGCTATCATCAGGAAGGAGGTACAGGAGCCTGATGGCGCACACTCAGTGATGCAGAAATAGCTTCTTTCCCTCCGCCAGATTTCTGAATGGACATTGAACCCTTGAACACTACCCTCACTACTTTTTTTTAATTTTTATTTTTGTACACCTTATTTAGTTTAACTATTTTATATATACTTACCGTAATTCATGTATTTTTTTATTATCATGTATTACATTGTACTGCTGCTGTAAAGGTAGCAAATTTCACGACATACACTAGTGATATTAAACCTGTTTCTGATTCTGACGCTATCGAGGATGAAGAATTTCACACAGGAGCAGAGGAAAACTGGTCTGGCATGGATTTTTTTCCTTGTAAAAAGGTAAAGGCTCAAGAGATGCCTGGATAAAAGTGGGTTCAATCATGGTCTCTGGTGCTGTCTGTGTAGAGTTCACACGTGAGTTTGCTCCTGTTCATCCAGCTGCTCCGGTTTCCTCCCAAATCCCAGGTTCATGCAGGTTTGATGGGTTAATTGAACCCTGTCAGTTGCCCCTAGTGTGTAGCCGAGTGGTAGAAGCCACAGGTAATTGATGGGAATGTGGGGAGGGTGGAGCAGAATTAGAGTAAATAGTCAGCACAGAGTTGGTGAGACAAAGGACTGTTACTGTTCTGAATCTCTCCAGGTCTCTACAGCTCACAGATTTAAGATAGTTGGTGGCTTAGAAAGCTGATTGGAAACATCATCAGATGGTGAAATTTGAAACTGGAGCAAAGGGGGATGAGAAGTGACTTGATAGAGGTATACAAGATGGTAAGGGACATAGATCGAGTGGACAGCCAGAGACCTTTTCCCAGGACAGAAATGGCTAACACCAGGGGGCTAAATCTTAAGGTGATTGGAGAAGAGTGTAGAGGGGATGCCCTGCCAGCTTTGATGGTAGCAGCTGATAGGGGCATTGAAGAAACTCTCAGACAGGCACATGGATGATAGAAAAATGGAGGGTTATGAAGGAGTTAAAGGGTAGATTGATCTTAAGAGTTGGTTAAAAGGTTAGTACAACATTGTGGGCCAAAGTGCCTGTAATTTTGTTGTGATGTTCTATGTAAGGTGTTAGGAGTTCTATCTCCTGATCTGATCTTTCAGTTGCAGTTGGACTTGAATCCATTAGGCATAAACCTGAGTAGGTTTCAATTCTTCAGCCAGTGTGACCACAATGGGCTGAATGGACAGTCCTTCACTACAAGCTTTTGATCAATGGCGAAACACGTTGACTAAGCAACATATTTAAAACTTCCATGCCTGAGCTCCCCTTGCTGGCTCATCTGCCGAGGCTGGTTACTGTAACAGCTGGCGAAAGTGTCAGCAGTGCTTAGCTCCATTCATCAGCATCAGGCCAATAAAAGACTTAACTTGTCTGTGTGAATGAACATCGCTCACAGCAGCTGCCTCGTGAATCTGGCCTCTGGTTTATCAACAGAGAGAAAAAGACTTTCATCCATATAGTGACTTTTGCAATTTCAAAGGGCCATCACGGCTGCTAATCAATGCACTACTGGCTTCCTCAGACAAATGCCATGATAATGTTCTCATTAAAATGCTGATTAGATGATAATCATTGAGTCACCAATGATAGCGTAGTGCTTAGCACATCACTTTGCAACACCAGCTATTCATCAATGTGGTTCAATTCCCGCTCCTGCCTGTAAAACATTTGCCCCATGGCTGCATGGGTTTCCTCCAGGTGCTCCGGTTTCCTCCCACATTCCAGATGTACGTTAGGGTTACTGAGTTGTGGCTATGCTATGTTGGTGCCAGAAGAGTGGCAACTCTTACGGGCTGCCAACATAAACCTTGTTGATTGATTTAACACAAACAACAGGTTTCAGTGCATGTTTCGATGTACATGTGACAAATAAAGCTAATCCTTAATCTGTAAAACTATTCTTTAACAATTGGCCAGGGCATCAGAAAGATCTTCCCAGCTTTCCTTCGAAAGAGCAACAAGACTTCTACATCTACCAGATTAGAATTAATATCTCACCCAAAAGACAGTACCCCCATCCAGATAGCATTTCCTTGGCACTGTCCTGGAAAGGGGCTGTAGAAATAATTTGTCTTCTGCAAACTATGGTTTGCTCAAAGGCAAATCAGTGCATTCAGGGTTAATATTCAAACCCATTCACAATCGCTAAGCAAAGATGGCAGACCATGCCTGCATGCAGCAAGACCCAGGCAACAAGTTGGCACGGGCTGATCAGTGACAAGTGATATAAGTGCCACAAACATGCCAGGCAATGGCCATCTCTATTTATGCTTGTGTACCATAAAATTACCATGAACCATCTTGAATCTCCCACAAATCACAGGGATAGCCACTGCACAGGAAGACACAATTCAGTCCAACAAATTGAAACTGACACTGTGTAAAAGCAATCTAGCTGGTTCCACTACCCCATCCTTTCCCAAATAACCCTGCAAATTCTTTCCTTTCAGATATAATCCAGCTCTATCTGCATTCCAGTTCCTAACTGCTTGTTGTATGAAATATTTTCTTGTAACAACACATTTGGCTCTTCCCCAACACCACTGAACTCTAGAGAATTGCAGATAAAATTTACAAGGATTTTGACGGGACTTGAGTTGCAGGAAAGCTTGAATAGATTGGGATTTTATCCCCTGTAAGGTAGGAGAATGAGAGGAGAGCTTACTGTGACAGCCAAGATCATGCAGGGTATAGAGAGGGTAAATGTATGTGGGGCATTTTCCCCTGATATTGGGTAAGACGAGAAATAGAAGTCATTGGTTAAGGGTGGTGTAACGGTTGGGGTAACACTGTTACAGACCAAGCTGTAAGATTGGGGTTCGAGCTCTGCTGCTATCGGTAAGGAGTTTGAATGTTCTCCCCTTAACTGCATGTGTTTCCTCTGGGTGCTCTGGTTTCCTCTCATATTCCAAGGATGTACAGTTCTGTATTTGCCAAGGTGGAGTGAAGAGTGAGTTTGTAAATCTGGCTGCAGCAAAGGATGTAGGGAATGATGACGGTGGAGTGCCATGGAAGGGGTTGGCACAGGTGCAGACACACCCAGCCCTGAGACACCAGGCAAGGTCATTTCATCCCAAACAGTTGGCTTATTGATCAGTACAAAATGTCTCTCTGGTGCTTCCCGCTTCTTTCCCTCCCTCTTCCCCTTTTCCCAACCATGATTCCCCGCTCCCTGCTCCCTTCCCACTCTCAGTCCACAATAGAGACCCATATCGGAATCAGGTTTATCATCAATCACATAATGTCATGAAATTTGTTTTTTTTTGCAGCAGTACAGTGCAATACTTAAAATTACTACAGTACTGTGCAAAGGTCTTAGGTATATGTACCTCAGGCTTTTCCACAGTACTATACTGTTAGGGTTAGTGAGTTGTTGACATGCTATGTTGGTGCCAGAAATGTACCTCAGTACAATCCTTGCTGATTTGAGTTGACACAAGCAATGCATTTCAAGGTATGTTTCATGTACATGTAACAAATGAAATTAATCTTTATTTAAGCGGAACCTGCAGAGAAACACCTTAATTAAGAAGGTGGTGTGAGTGTGGAATAAACTGTCAGCATATGTGGTGGATGCAAGTTTGATTGTAATATTTAAAAGAAGTCTGGATAGATACATGGATGGGAGGGATATGGAAAGCTATGGTCTATCTTCAAGTCAATGGGACTATTTAAAATAATAGTTTGGCATGGACTAGCTAGCCAAAAGGCCTGTAGTGTTTCATAGACACATAAACACATGCAGGAAACACATGTGCTGTAGTATTCTATGACTCTGTATACAATATTTTTCTTTCCTGAGGACTTAAGTGAATTCCAGTTTGAGCTGAACTTTATTTACAGGATTATCAAAATGTCCCAGTTACAACTATCCACAAATAAATCTCAAGACCCTTCAATACTTCTGCTTAAACTATTGCACCACCATTTTCAAAAGAAACTGTTCCTTCTCCTGTAGCAGGTTCAAGCTCCTGTATTTCTTCCTGGATGACAGAGGCCACTTTTTTGAGGCATCACCATTTGAAGGTGTCCTGGATCCTGGGGAGGCTAGTGCCCATGATGGAGCTGGCTGAGTTTACAGCTTTCTGAAGCCACTGTGCAGTGGCCCCTCCGTACCAGATGGTGATGCACCCAATAAGGATATCCTCCATGGTGCCCCTGTAGAAATTTGTGACAGTCTTTGGTGACATACTAAGTCTCCTCAAACTCTTTGAAGAATATTTGCTTCCTGGGCCAAGAAGCCCCATGTTTTTTTTTGCCAAGCTTAGCTTTCTAAATACAGCGGCCGCTGCTTATAAGATCAAACACTTGTCAGTAAACCTTCCAACTAATATTCGTTGTTTAGGATCTAGTCATAAATGGATCTGGCCAGTCTTCAGTTCTTAATATAAATGGAAATCAGTAATCAGTTTGAAGTTAAAATCCACAGCTTTGCAAACAAGCACTGTCTATCGAAAACAGGGTTTTGGGTCACAGCACCTATCTTGTTGCTGAAGAGGTGCAGTGTAAGACTATGGATTATATAATTAGGCTTGTTTCAGAACAGACAAGCTGGCTAAATTGTTTGGTTCAAGCAAGCTTATAGACCAGATGGAGACAATCCCTTAGGATATCAATGATTGATCTATTAATAAATTGGAAGCTTTATGTACTCAGGGAAGTTAGCTTCACGGCATTAACTTTGGTTATCTGGTATCTGTGTCTCCAAGGTTGGAGACCTTAAGGTTGGTCTGGTGAAGAGATGGTAGTGAGGACTAGTTCCCACTACCTATTAAATGCTCCCAATGACGAGCACCTCAAATAGCCTCGGACAACCAAGTCCAGCTCCAGGCCTTCATGAGTGGCTTAGCTACTAAGCCCAGTGGAATTGTTTTTACCAAAAGGAGAAGGGTCAAAGGCAGGTTACTGCTGCCTTAAAACCACTCACTTTGGGCATATGGGGCTCATCAGCCGTGGGTGGCAGCTCATCGAGGGGAAGGAAAACTCTGATCTCAAACCTCCGCTGCCTATTGGCTGTACAAGCTCATGGGGGGAGCTTCGGCAGTAAACCCCACAGGAGAATCCGAAGCCGGTCCAACATTGAGTTCAACGCTGACAGGCAACTCCAGCCACCCAGCTGGTACCAAACTCTGCCGTTCCTTTGGGCTCTTCAGTTGCCTGGAGAGGGGGAGCTTGCTACATGGGCAACAGCTTGCTCTCTGTATCGAACTGCCCAGGCTTGCATATCTAGACAGCCAGGATGCAACATCCATGGTCCACTCGGACTGATAGCGGCCTCAAAGTCAGAGTCTCCAAGAAACTTTTAGCAAGTTTGTATTAAAACGTATCTGCGGAAATATCATATACTCGTGAAGACAGCTAAGTGACAAAGAAACAATATGTAGAGAGCATCCAGACTCTTTAGGATTGGTGTAAGGAACATCAAATAGTATGAAAGAAACACAGGGTGAACTAGAGTCCATTCCTCTGCTTTCAATTTTTGAGATGGATATTTCATTTATCTGCATGGTTGGTATGTTTTTTCAGCTTATAGGAACTGTAACTATGTTTTGGAAATCCTTTGTGTTTTAGAAATGGTTTGTGATTTGGAAGTCTTTTATAAGATGGAAATCCTTTGTGAGTTTTGAATATGTTTTAAGAATGTTGTTCAGATTAAACATGTTTCACGGAAAATAAATGGACTGGGCTTAAACTACTTTGTTAGCTGGAAGTGTTTACTCCTTGACAGGGAGAGGGGAACCTCCAGCGTTTTGTACGTGTTGCTTTGGGTTTCCAACATCTGCAGAACCACTTGTGTACAGAGTATGTAATCACTTATCGCTGATATTTTCTTGGCATTATCACTGCAAGTTCCCCTGCCAACAACATTCTGGGAGTCACCATTAACCAGACATTCAACTGGATCAACCAAATACAGTGTCTACGACAGTTTAGCAGCGATTGGGTCTCTTGTAGAGGATGACTCACCTTTTAATGTTCCAAAGCATTTCCATCACCGACAAAGCATGTCAGGAGCATTGGCTGGGTAACTCTCTCTCACCAGTGGACATTTTCAGATGGCAATGCCTCAAGAAGGTGGTATCCATTATTAAGGACCCTCACCATCCAGGACATGGCCTCTCCCTGGGGCACTAGGGAGACTGAAGACCCACACTCAATGTTTTACAGTCATATTCTCCCCCTTCGCTGTTGAGAGTACTAGACAGTCCATGAATAGCACCTCACTAATCCTCTTTTGCACGATTTAGCTTTTTAAATTACTGTAACTTATGGTAAGTTTTATGTCTTGCACTGTACTGCTGCCATAAAACAATTAATTTCACGACACCCAGTACTGTGCAAAAGTCTGAGGCACATATACAGTATATAGCTAGGATGCCAAGGACTTTTGAACAGTGTTGCATTTGTCAATCTGGCAGGAGCAAAGAATGTTGGGAATGATGAAGGTGGAGAACCACGGGAGCGGGGTGGGACAGGTGGCAGAGAATGAGTGCCAGGGGCAGGAGTTGGCACGGGTGCAGACTCACCCAGACCTGAGACACCAGGCAAGGTCATTGATACCAATTGGTTTATTGATCATTACAGGATGTCTCTCTGGTACTTCCCACTCATTCCCCTCTCCGTTCCTCATTTCCCAACCATGATTCCCCTCTCCCTGCCCCCTTCCCACTCTCAGTCCACAGTGGAGACCCATATCAGAATTAGATTTATCATCACTCACATATGTCATGATTTTTTTTGCAGCAGCAATACAGTGCAATATATAACATTACCACAGTAGGCATCCTCGCTATATATATGCCTAAGATTGTTGCACATAACTGTATGTCAGCAATAATAAACCTGATTCTGATTCTGATGTTATTTGAAGAAAATAGCAGGAATAATCCCTGTTGTCCTGGTCAATATTTGTTCCAGAAATCGTCATCAGTAATGAACATTATTACCTGCTCACTCCCAGATTGCTATGCGCAAATTAACTGCTGCCTTTTCTGTGTTAAGTGGCAAACACCTTCAGTTAAGTTGGTCAACATATGAAGAAAGACTGGATCGACTAGGTTTATACTCACTGGAATTTAGAAGATTGAGGGGGGATCTTACTGAAACGTATAAAATTCTAAAGGAATTGGACAGGCTAGATGCAGGAAGATTGTTTCCGATGTTGGGGAAGTCCAGAACGAGGGGTCACAGTTTAAGGATAAAGGGGAAGCCTTTTAGGACCGAGATGAGGAAAAACTTCTTCACACAGAAAGTGGTGAATCTGTGGAATTCTCTGCCACAGGAAACAGTTGAGGCCGGTTCATTGGCTATATTTAAGAGGGAGTTAGGTATGGCCCTTGTGGCTAAAGGGATCAGGGGGTATGGAGAGAAAGCAGGTACAGGGTTCTGAGTTGGATGATCAGCCATGATCATACTGAATGGCGGTGCAGGCTCAAAGGGCCGAATGGCCTACTCCTGCACCTATTTTCTATGTTTCTATATTTCTAAATAATCTGTGAACCATGTTGGTAAAACTAGCACTGCTACACAGAGGAAATTGAACATTATCAAATTTCAAAGTAAATTTATTATTTTTGTGCCATCTTGACTGATGATAGGAGGGTTGTACATACCTACTTGATGTGAACACTGCATTAAAAATATTATTTTTGGGAGCATACTCTGAATGTGATTGAGTCTTTTTTTCCCCCTGCATTTACCAGTGTCTGCTCTGCAGCAGACTGGAGGTACAACAGGTAGTCAAAACTCATCACTGGCAGCAGCCTACCTACCACCAAGGACGGATATACAGAAAGGTGCCAGAAAAGGGCCAGCAACATCATGAAGGGTCCCGCCTACTCTGCACATGGACTGTTTGCCCCACTCACATTGTGGAGCAGGCTACATAGCATCCATGCCAGGACCACCAGACCCAAAAACAGTTACTTTCTCAGACAGTAAGGCTGATCAACACCTCCACCTACTAACAGACTCCTCCACAACCCAACCACCACTACTGTATCAGTTCCATAGTCAATAAGACATACGATCAGAGTTAGGCCACTTGGCTCTCTGAGTTTCCCTGTCATTTCATCATGGCTGATCCATTTCCTTCTCAACTCCAGTCTCCTGTCTTCTCTCCATAACCTTTCCTGTCAGGGTCACCTTATGTACAAATACTCCTGTGTCCAGCATCACTTTATGGACATACAATCATTCTTTGAATATGAGCTATCTTATGTCTTTATATTTATAGTGTTGTTTTATCATCGTGTTCTTTATCTTATTATTTTTTGTGCTGTGTTGGGTTCAGAGTAACAATCGTTTGGTTCTGCAAGGTCAGTCGACAGCTTAAGCTCACTGCAGCCCTCAACCTAAATCCCAACATCTTGCGAGTACCGCGACGAATGAGTTGCTGTTGACTCTAACGTGTCGGTTGCTAAGCAACTCCACACGCACACAAAAGCTGCCATAGAAGCTGTGCGTTCTGCTTTACATTTTCCAGATTTGGTACAGGTGTTTGACCCTGGAGACAAGACACATCAGTTTTAAAACCACAGTTGTTGGGGGAAGCACTTGATAAATTTGCGGCTTGTCTTCATTTTAGGTCTATGCAGTTTTGAAGTCGTCCAGTCAGAAAGCGTAAAGCCAGTCTTTCTGCTGCTACAACTGGCTATCTCTGTTCCATACTAATTAGGCGTCCACAACAATGAGCTTGCAATAGCAGGGGCACAATGGAAGCGGTTGCATTTATTACTCATCCACTGCCCACGATGTAGAACACTACAGGGATCAGAAATGGAGCTACACACAACAGGGAACAGATGTGCAACCTGAACTTTCTATCACTGCCCAACATGGCACCAGAGACCAGGAAAACAGATGCTGTAATGGACTTTGCTGATACAGTGGGGTCAATCATTTTCATTGGGAGTCCGCCTTCATTTTATTGCACTTGTCAACTGTGACTCATTTGGGAGCACTCTCAGCTCAGAATAATCAGCTCCCGAGACAGCAGCACAAGAATTTAGGCTGGTTCTGCTGGGGATTCTGGCTTTTTGTTTTCAGCTCTCTGGTGAATGTTGAAGGCGCCATGTTTCCCATTTTGAGGAGAATTAGGCTGCTGCCCAAAATTTATCCTTCATACATCAGTAAAATCAGGTTACCTCATGGTGTTTGCGTTGCTTTAAGTGGAAGCACAATCTGGTGACCATTTTCCCTGCTTTACTGGTAGTTAAAGATACTACAGCAAGGCAAGCTTACTTGTTGTTCTCACTGTATACCTGAGGCAACACAAAATAAAACCAATCTCCCTGTCATCTGGTATCTGGGTGCCAGAATCCAGATAGTGGAGGCCGTGAAGGGTTAAAGAGAGGAAGCACAAAGTGGTAGTTTCAAGATTGCGTTCACCAAAACGTGGACTAAGGATTTTGCAACACATGCAAAATGCTGGAGGAACTCAGCAGGTCAGGCAGCATCTATGGAGGGGAATAACTGTTGACATTTCAGCATGAGGCTTACTGTTTGTCCTTCTCCATTGACGCTGCCTGACTTCATCCAGTATTTTGAGTGTGCTGCCCAAGGTTTACAGCACCTGCAGAATCCCTTGTGTTTAGGATTTTGATACGGAAGTTCTTTTTATGCAACGGGAAGAGAGCCATGGACAATGTACAAATCATTTATGCGACCAGGGTTAGTAAGTTAATACGATGAGAAACTACCATTCTATATTGATTTCAACTATCCCTAGTAGTCCTAAACAGCCTCTGAGGTGACCTCTAAAGAAACAGTGCTGTTGTAACAACTTAATGGATGTTCCACACATAACAAACAATAACCACTAACCAAAGTGCTCATTTTTCTGCTTTAACAGTAAAAGTAAATTTCGAATAAAGGCTCTCAATGGAGCTTATCGGATCCAGTGCTATTGTCTTATTCAAATGGCAACGAACACAGAACAGAGATCACCACAGTGGAGTACAGGCCTTTCGGCCCATTATGTTGTATTGACCTTTTAACCCACTCTAAGCTCAATCTAATCCTTCCCTTCCACACAACATTTCCATTTTTCTTTCATCCATGAGCCATGAGTCTTTTAAATAGCTTTCATGTATCTAACACTACCATTACTGCATTCCATGGACCCACTACTGTCTATATAAAATATCCCCCTCATGGCCTTTCATATTAGCCATTGCCATCCAGAGAAAATGGCGCTGCTGTCCAATCTTATCGCTGTCTCTTGTCATCTTACATACCTCTATCAAGACGTCTCTCATTTTCCTTTGTGCCAAAGAAAAAAGTCTTAGTTTGTTCAACCTTCCTTCAAAAAACAGGCTCTCTACTCCGGGCAGCGTCTGGTAAATCTCCCCTGCACCCTCTCTAAAGCTTCCACATCCTTTCTATAATGAGGAGACTAGAACAGAACATAGTGCATCATGGGAGGCCTCACCAGAGCTTTATCAAGCTGCAACATTACCTCATGACTCCTGAACTCAGTCCCCTGACTCATGAAGGTCAACACATCATAGGCCAACTTGCACGGCAGTGGTTAAAAGCTAGTGTACCTTCTTTGAATGTGAGAGATGTACTCTCACCTCTCACTTTCTACGTTAAAGTGAAACATACCAAGGCTCTGTCGAGGTGTGATAACAGAATGGCCAAGTGACAAGCTTTAGGATGGATGACCAAGACCTTGATCAAAGACATAAGACTTAAAGGAGCAGCATAAATAGTACGGGGGAAATAAACAGGAGTGGTTTAGGAAGAGATCCTGAACTTCAGAGTCTTAGGAACCAAAGCCATTTTCACCAGGAGGGGCTAAACTGAAAGATAATCAAGATGTCAGTAATGAAGGAGGGCAGATATCTGGGAGATTTCAAGAGCTGCAGCAGATTCTGACAGGATAGATAGACAAGGCTAAGGAAAGATTTGAAAACAAGTGTGAGAAACATAAGATCCCACCATTGTACAGCAAGATTATCAGGCAATTTATCGGAATTGGAGCACAATAGTTTACAGCAGAGCAGGGACCTTCGGTTTAGGGAGTGGAATGAAGAAGATTCGAAGATGGTTTCGAAATGGGTAGATCTACCGTAGGCTTTGGCTTGCACAAAGGCAAGGGAGAGGGAGATTGGGGTGACCTTATGGAAGTGGAAGGTGGTACACTTTGATGGATATGCAGCCTATAGTTCAACATGAGGAGGCAGATACATATAGGCTTTTAAGGGCTGTGAATTTTAAAACATGTCAATGACGTACGGGGTGTACAGGGAGGGGTAGAATGTCTGGTGAAGGGGCTCGTCATGTCCATTCTGGAGCAGCTCACGCCATCTTCGGTCCCTACCAGACACTTAGCTCTCACCTGGTGCCCCAAGGAGCTGCTTGCCTGTAACAGCGGCCACACCCCAGTACTCTACTTTGACAGGTGGGCTAGGCCAGGTGAGGGTAGTTCGGGGGGCCTCGTGCTACAGTGAAACAGGAACATGTCTGTGCTAGCATATGAAGCCAGCTCCAATAGACTGGGCGGGTGAGATCCAACTAGGAAGGAGGTTCCTCAATGCTGTGTGGAGAGTAAAGGGCACTACAAGGCATCAGTTAAGATGGTCACCCACTGAATCCAGGAAAGGCTGCAGTTGTGATGACTATTTGGACCGCTGGACCTAGACTTCCAAGGTCAAGAGAGTGGAACTGTCCTAGTGCAATGGCTTTTCCACTTTAAAAAACTCTCCAGCACGCCTCTCCTGTCATTGTTGGATATGACAGCCAACCAACACACACCAAGGAAATAATCCCAGTGTCACAGAACAGTACAACACAAAAGCACACAATGCTGGCAGAGCTCAGCAGGCCAGACAGCATCTATGGGAGGAGGTAGTGACGACGTTTTGGATGAAGGGCTTATTACCACCTCCCATAGATGCTGTCTGGCCTGCTGAGTTCTGCCAGCATTGTGTGTTTTTATTTATTTCCAGCATCTGCAGATTCACTCGTGTTGCCTTTGACAACAAAAAAGCAGGTCCTTTGGCCCATCTAGTCTGTGCCGACCTGTTATCTATCTCATCCCATCGAACTGCACCTGGCACGTAGGCCTCCCGTCTATATACTTATCCAAATATTGCTTAAATGTTTAAAAACTAATCTGCATCCACCATTTCTGCTGGCAGCTCAGCAACAAATCCTGTTAAAGAAAAACGATTTCAAAACACAACAAAGGAGACGAAAAGACTACAAACCAAGCATCTTCTGCAAGCTTTTGTTGCTGGTTTAGCCCCAGTCTGTTCTCCGAAGCCATCTGTTCCCTAACCAGAGCTCTGTAGGATTGGAGTCACTGCTCGTGGCATGAAAGCTGTTTCACACAGGCTGCAAGCATACGGCACAGACCTGATACAGAATCAATGGCAGACTAGAAGCCAACAGTTCATACAGAAGATGCGGCCGTACATAGGCAGATGCAACACGCACACTTAGGGCAAGGCCAGTTTCCTTCAGTGCTAACTACTCAATAATACTAACCCATCATAACGACTTGAATCGCCATGCATTTTGTGTGGATCCGCACAATACTGAGCCACTCAGACAATGCACAGAATGGTTTGTGTGAGCTTCGATGATCAAATTACACAGAAAAGATGCGACACTTCAATAAAATCTGTTTTTGCTTTTGTACATCTCTCGTGCTGGAGTACACCACCATGAAACCATCATCAAAAGAAAAGACCTAGTCGAGTGAGGAAGGAGCACAAAGCTCTTCATTGGACTCACCTTCTTCATCCAAGAGATTTGCTTTTCTCCTTCCCCCTCCCCTCCCCCTCCAATCGACTGACCGCCGTTAATCTGACTTTTTGCCAGACTCAGTTTTGGTCATGTCTGCAGCCTACGGAAGTCACAAATAACTCTTCCAGCACGGTGCAAAGTCTGGTGAAGGATGAGCAGGAGAATCGTTTCCTGCCTTGCAGTTTGCTGGAGCCTTGTCTGATTGCTGCCTGCATCACACACGTATACGCATGACCAGAATAGTAATAAAGACCACATCAGCCTGTGATTGCCCACTGAGATTTCTCCCTTCCCCTTTTTTTTAAACACGTCCTTCTTGCCTTCATTGTTTGAATGCGTTCACATGAAACAGCCCAGCCTGCGGGTCCCATTCAACCCTTGACTCAGGCATCTGGCAACTGAGGAGACAGAGAGCCTATAAAGCTCACGTAGATTTTAGTTTCTTCTCCCCAGAGGAGAAGCTTACAAAGGCAGCTGGCCGCAGTTTGGCTGAAATATATATCTTACTATCAGTTCTGCTGATGTAATTAAACATTGGACAAAGATGCTTCGCAGAACAGTCACTTGCTCAGATTAACAGAGACAGAAAAGAACCTGGAACTTGGCAAGTCAGGCAGCATAATGGAAAGGAATAAAGAAATGACATTTCAGGCCGAGACCCTTTCCATTTGCCCTTTATATGGCATCAAATCGACACTAGTCCATTTACGTGAGCTCCAGACCAGATTGTTTCTCCAGTTTAGAGACGAGTGCTACCACCCCTCACACAAATTATTCCCACATTTTGATTCCTTCTTCTCCTATTTACTGATCCATTTCACACATACTGAAAAAACAATGGATTTCCACAGCCAGAAGAGACTCAATGGAAGATGGGCAACCCATAAGACCAAAAGACCATAAGACATAGGAACAAAATTAGGCCATTCAGCCCATCACATCTGCTCTGTTGTTCCATTATGACTAATTATCCCTCTCAACCCCATTCCTCTGCCTTCTCCCCATAATCTTTGACTCCCTTACTAATCATAAGACATAGGAGCAGAATTAGGCCATTCAACCCATCAAGTCCACTCAAGTCCATTCCATCATGGCTGATCCTGGATCCCATCCAACCCCATACACCTGCCCACTCACCATATCCCTTAATGCCCCGACCAATTAGGAATCTATCAATTTCTGCTTTAAATATACAAACGGACTTGGCCTCAACCGCAGTCTGTGGCAGAGCATTCCACAGATTCACCCCTCTTTGGCGAAAAAAAATTCCTCCTTACTTCCATTCTAAAAGGTTGCCCTTTCATTTTGAGGCTGTGTCCTCTGGTTCTGGATACCCCCATCAGAGGAAACATCCTTTCTCCATCTACCTTATTTAGTTCTTTAAACACTCGATAGGTTTCAATGAGATCCTAATGCATTTTTCTAAATTCCAGTGAGTATAGGCCCAAAGCTGCCAAACTCTCCTTACGTGTAAAATCCCTTCATTCTGGGAACCATCCTTATGAATTTTCTCTGGACCCTCTCCAATGATAATCCATCCTTTCTGAGCTAAGGGACCCAAAACAGTTAACAATAAATTAAAGTGCAGCCTGACTGGTATCTTATAAAGTTTTGGCATTATCTCCTTGTTTTCATATTCTAATTCCCTTGAAATAAATGCTAACATTGCATTTGCATTCTTTATCACAGACTCAGCCTGTGAGTTAACCTTCTGAGACCCTTGCACGAGGACTCCTAAGTCCCTTTGCATCTCTGATGTTTGAATTTTCTCCCCATTTAGAAAATAGACTGCACTATTGTTCCTTTTACTAAAATGCATTATCATACATTTCCCAACACTGTATTCCATCAGCCACTGATTTTCCCATTCTTCCAATCTGTCTAAGCCCTGCTACAATCATATTGCTTCCTCTATCTACCCCTCCACCTATCGTCGTATCATCTGCAAACTTGACCACAAAGCCATCAATTCCATCCTCCAAATCACTGACCACACTGTGTAATGTGAGAAGAAATGGTCCCTGCGGAACACCACTGGTCACCAGAGGCCACCAGAATAGATCCCTTTTATTCCCACTCTTTGCCTCCTACCGGTCAGTTGATCTTCTATCCATGCTAGTATCTTTCCATGTGTTCTTATCTTGTCAAAAGCCTTCTGAAAATGCAAGTAAACAACATGCATTGACTATCCTTGGTTTATCCTGCCTGTTATTTCCTCAAGGAATTCCAACAGACTTGTCAAGCAATATTTCCCCTTAAGGAAATCATGCTAACTTTGGCTTGGGATTTTTTCATGTGCCTCCAAGTACCCTGAAACTTAACCCTTAATAATAGACTCCAACATCTTCCTGACTGAAGTCAGGGTAACTAGCCTATAATTTCCTTTCTCCTGCCTCCCTCCCTTCTTAAAGAATGGAGTGACATTTGCAATTTTCCAGTCCCCTGGAACCACTGCAGGATCTAGTGATTCTCAAAAGATCATTACTAATGCCTCCACAATCTCTTCAGACACCTCTTTCAAAACTCTGGGGTGTATTTCATCTGGTCTAGGTGACTTATTTACCTTTAAACCTTTCATCTTTCCAAGCACCTTCTCCTTTGTACTAGTTCAAATTTGCTCCTCTAACACTCTCAAATTTCTGGCGTACATCTAGTGCCTTCCACAGTGAAGACTGATGCAAAAAGCTTATTAAGTTCGTCTGCCATTTCTCTGTCTCTCCAGCGTCAATTTCCAGCATACCTTTACATTAAGCTCCCTAATCAAATCTGGTTCATTACACATCCAATCTAGAATTGCCTTTCCCCCTTGTGAGTTCAACCACAAGCTGCTCTATAACACCACCTCAAAGGCATTCTGCAAGTTCCCTCTCTAGGGATCCAGCACAAACCTGATTTGCCCAATCTTCTTGCATATTGAATTCCCAATGACTACCATAACATTGCCCTTATTAAATGCCTTTTCTCATCTCCTATTGTAATTTGTATCCCACATGCTGGCTACTGTTTGGAGGACTGTAAAAGTCTTTCTACCCTTGTAGTTTAACTCTACCCACAAGAATTCTGCATCTTCGGATTCTACATCACCTCTTACTAAGCATGTGATTTCATTTTTTACCAACCAAGCCACCCAGCTTGCTACCACCCAAACTAGACCCCCTACAATTCACCTACCGACAAAACCGATCGACAGATGGCGCAATAGCCACAGCCCTACACACCGTCTTTACACCTCTGGAGAAGGAGGATGCCTATGTGAGAATGCTGTTTTTGGTCTACACATCAGCATTCAACACCATTGTTCCATCCAGGCTCGACAAGAAGCTCAGAGACCTCAGCCTTCACCCTGCCTTGTGCAGCTGGATCCTGGATTTCCTGGCAGATTGGCAGCAGGTTGTAAGAGTGGGCTTCCTCACCTCAAACCCTCTGACTCTCAATGCAGGAGCCCCTCAGGGCTGCATACTGAGTCCCCTCCTTTACTCCCTGTATACCCATGACCGTATTGTCACCCACAGCTCCAATCTGCTAATTAAATTTGCCAACGACACTACATTGATTGTCCTTATCTCAAACAATAACTAGGTGGCTTTCAGTGGTGTCAAGAAACCAACCTCCCTTTCAATGTCGCAAAAACAAAGGAGCTGGTTGTGGATTATAGGGGGAATGGAGACAGGCTAACCCCTATTGACATAAGTGGATCTGGGGTTGAGAGGGTAAAAAGCTTCAAGTTCCTCGGCATCCACACCAGCTGTGTGGTGAAGAAGGCACAACAGCGCCTCTTTCACCTCAGACGGGTGTGGAAGTTTGATATGGGCCCGCGAATCCTAAGAACTTTCTACAGGGGCACAATTGAGAGCATCCTGACTGGCTGCATCACTGCCTGGTATGGGAATTGTACCTCCCTTAATCGCAGGACCCTGCAGAGAGTGGTGCGGACAGCCCAGTGCATCTGTAGATGTGAACTTCCCATGATCCAGGACATTTACAAAGACAGGTGCGTAAAAAGGGCCTGAAGGATCATTGGGGACCCAAGTCATCCCAACCACAATCTATTCCAGCTGCTACCATCCACGAAGCAATACCGTTGCATAAAAGCCAGGAACAACAGCCTCCGGGACAGCTACCTCCACCAGACCATCAGAATGAAGAACTCACGCTGATTTGAGTGTATTCTATGTTACATTGACTGCTCTATTTATTATAAATGGCTATGATTGCACATTTAGATGGAGACGTAACGTAAAGATTTTTGCTCCTTGTGTATGTGAAGGACACAAGAAATACAGTCAATTCAATAAAGTTGAAAGTGGTGTTTGAGGCCCTGAGTGTGCGCAGGATTCATGGAAGCAACAGTAATTATGAACAGGACAACAGAAACCAGAGCATTCATCAGCAAATACCAGGTCAAACACAAAACAGATCCACTGCAACTCAAGAAGATCGAAACCCTACTAAGATATTCAACAAAATAAAATCCTTCGCTACTCTTATAAAACAATCTGTGCAATCTCACCAGAGAAAACAGTGCAATGGAATCCCCTCATGCTGCCCTCAGAAGATTGACATTTAAAACACATTCAATGTTGATTTGTTTTATGTGCAGCTGTGGGATTTGAACCCTCCAACTCTACATACATAAGGCACATTATATACGAATCAGGGGCAGAGGTGGGGCACTTAGCCCCCTGATCCTGCTCCACCAATCAATAAGATCATGTCTCAAATCAGCATTCCAGTCTCCACGTGGTGACTACTCAGTCCACTGCTTCTTAAATGCCCACTTACCTCTGCCTTAAAAATTGTTGACGACTCTGTTACTTTAAAGGAAGAGAATTCCAAAGACTCACGGCCTTCTCAGGGAAAAAAAATCCCCTCATTTGACATAAATGGGTGACCCTTTATTTTGAAATGGTGACCTGTACGTTCTACAACAGGAAATATCCTCTCAATATCGACCTTTGAGATCTCTCAACATTTTAACCAAACCTCCGCTCTCACTCCTTTAAAGCCAGTAGACAGATGCCCAGCCTATCCAACCATTCCTCACAAGGTGACCTATCCTTAGCTTAAATCCAGTAAACATTTTCTTAGCTGCTTTGAATACATAACTACACTTCCCTAAGTAATTAATGTGTATGCTACTCCAACATGTTTATACAATTGAAGAATATCTTCTGCACATCTGTAGTGATAAAGCTTTCTGATACTGTACCTTCTCTAATTACTTACTATACGTGCATACTAGCTCTTTGGGAATCATGCATTAGGATTGCCAAAACCCTCTGTAACCTAGAGTTCTGCAATCTCTCACCACATAGATAATACGATTAAAATTTTTTGTGTCTATTAAAATGGATTTTTTTCATTGTAGACTAAAATAAAAACAGGTTCCTTAAGGCAGTGGGGATAAGCTCTCACTACCTACTAAATGCTCCCAACAGCGTGCGTCTCAAATAGTCCAGCTCCTGGCCTCCCTATGCAGCTTGGCTACTAGCCCAGTGGAACCGTTTCTACTGCCAGGAGAAGGAGCAAGGGCAAGCTACTGTGGCTTAAAACTAGTCACTTTGGGCAGATGGGGCTCATCAGCCGTGGTTGGCAGCTCATCGAAGAGAAGGAGAATTCTGAACTCAAACCTCCCTTACCCTGTGGCCATACCCACTCATGGGGTAGGCTTCGGGAGTAAACCCCCGAGGAACAATCCAGAGCTGGAGTCCCTAAGGCAGACATACGTTGAGTTCACACTGACTGGCAACTCCTGCAATGCCACTGATAACAAACCTCATGGAGAGGGGAGAGCCTGCTACATAAAGCAACAGCTTGCTCTCCATATCATACTTCCCTGGTTTGTGTATCATGTAGACAGCTGGAATGCAACATTCATGGTCGACCTCGACCAATAGCGGGCCTCAATTTACATACAGATTGTGTATAATAGTACATGATATGCTATTTGCCAGGTTATGACCCATTCATTTAACCTATTCATATATCCCTTTGTAGCTTCCCTAAGCCCTCTTCCTAGCTTACATTCTTGCCTATCTTTGTATTAGCAATCTATATTGCAAAAAATTTCAGTCCCTTCATCAAAGTCAATTGTACAAATTGTAAACATAAATTCCTGCGCACGTCACCCATTACCCACTAGAAAAAAGGGCCCACTTATGCCTACTGCTTCATGTTAGATGTTAGCCATTTTCTGCCCACACCAATGCGTCACTTATAACACTAGCTCTTGTCTTCCACAATAACCTTTGATGTGGTATTTTAATTAAGTGCTTTCTGCAAATCTAAAATCCTCTGATTCCCTTTATCAACAGAGCATGGTACTTATTCAGAGAGAGCAAAAAAGAAACTATAATTGGTCAAACATGATGTCCCTTTCAACAAACCAAGTTGACTTGGCCCAATTACATTGAATTTTCTCAAGTGTCCTTTAATGACTAACCACTAACATACCTGCAATGTCTATAGTTTCCTGCCCTCTGTGTTCTTCTGTTTTTTTTAATAAACTAGCTAATCTTGATATTTTCCAATTTGATGAAACTGTACCCAATTTAGGAAACTTTGCAAAATTAAACCCCATGCTTCAACTTTTCTGTAAAGACCCCAGGATGAAGTTCACCAGGAAACAGAGATATCAGCTTGCAATATTACATCCCTGATGACTGTAATATTGCCCGTCTTCTAATTCCCAATTGTTAGCTGTTGTAACTTACATTCTCTATAGTCAAAACTGCGATAAAATACCTGTTCGAGATTTCCCCCAATTCACTTTAAAATTAATTCCTCGGTTTCTACAGAGCAAATAATCATTTTACATAGAACATAGAATAGTACAGCACATTACAGGCCCTTCGGCCCACAATGTTGTGCCGACCCTCAAACCCTGCCTTCCATATAACCCCCTACCTTAAATTCTTCCATATACCTGTCTAGTAGTCTCTTAAACTTCACTAGTGTATCTGTCTCCACCACTGACTCAGGCAGTGCATTCCACGCACCAACCACTCTCTGAGTGAAAAACTTTCCTCTAATATCCCCCTTGAACTTCCCTCCCCTTACCTTAAAGCCATGTCCTCTTGGACTGAGCAGTGGTGCCCTGGGGAAGAGGCACTGGCTGTCCACTCTGTCTATTCCTCTTAATATCTTGTACACCTCTATCATGTCTCCTCTTGTCCTCCTCCTCTCCAGAGAGTAAAGCCCTAGCTCCCTTAATCTCTGATCATAATTCATACTCTCTAAACCAGGCAGCATCCTGGTAAATCTCCTCTGTACCCTTTCCAATGCTTCCACATCCTTCCTATAGTGAGGCGACCAGAACTGGACACAGTACTCCAAGTGTGGCCTAACTAGAGTTTTATAGAGCTGCATCATTACATCGTGCCTCTTAAACTCTATCCCTCGATTTATGAAAGCTAACACTCCATAAACTTTCTTAACTACCCTATCTATCTGTGAGGCAACTTTCAGGGATCTGTGGACATGTACTCCCAGATCCCTCTGCTCCTCCACACTACCAAGTATCCTGCCATTAACTTTGTACTCTGCCTTGGAGTTTGTCCTTCCAAAGTGTACTACCTCACACTTCTCCAGGTTGAACTCCATCTGCCACTGCTCAGCCCACTTCTGCATCCTATCAATGTCTTTCTGCAATCTTCGACAATCCTCTACACTATCTACAACACCACCAACCTTTGTGTCGTATGCAAACTTGCCAACCCACCCTTCTACCCCCACATCCAGGTTGTTAATAAAAATCACGAAAAGTAGAGGTCCCAGAACAGATCCTTGTGGGACACCTCTAGTCACAACCCCCCAATCTGAATGTACTCCCTCCACCACAACCCTCTGCCTTGGGCAGGCAAGCCAATTCTGAATCCACCTAGCCAAACTTCCCTGGATCCCATGCCTTCTGACTTTCTGAATAAGCCTACCGTGTGGAACCTTGTCAAATGCCTTACTAAAATCCATGTAGATCACATCCACTGCATTACCCTCATCTATATGCCTGGTCACCTCCTCAAAGAACTCTATCAGGCTTGTTAGACACGATCTGCCCTTCACAAAGCTATGCTGACTGTCCCTGATCAGACCATGATTCTCTAAATGTCCATAGATCCTATCTCTAAGAATCTTTTCCAACAGCTTTCCCACCACAGATGTAAGGCTCACTAGTCTATAATTATCCAGACTATCCCTACTACCTTTTTTGAACAAGGGGACAACATTCGCCTCCCTCCAATCCTCCGGTACCATTCCCGTGGACAACGAGGACATAAAGATCCTAACCAGAGGCTCAGCAATCTCTTTCCTCACCTCATGGAGCAGCCTGGGGAATATTCCATCAGGCCCCAGGGACTTATCCGTCCTAACGCATTTTAACAACTCCCACACCTCCTCTCCCTTAATATCAACATACTCCAAAACATCAACCTCACTCATATTGTCCTCACCGTCATATTCTTACTTTTTAAAAAAACTGCTTTGCATATCTTTAAAAATGTCGTTGTCTATTTCTGTTCCTCTGGCTAGCATTTATCTTTTACACTAATGCTTCCGTCCCTGTTAAGTTTTGAGTAATTTTTTGTGTTCTGTCCAATCTTCTGACATGCCAGCTGTTTGTGCAAATATATGTTTTCTCTTTACCTTTGATATTACTGCAAACTGTTTTAGTTAACCACAAACAGTCAGTCCTCCTCCTTGCATTTTGTTACCTACTTATGCTGTGTATTCAGAAAGATCCCCTTAGATGGCTGCCACTGCGTCTCACTCTGATTCTGTTACTGAATTTGCTGGTTCAGTTTGGCTACCTCGGATTTTATCCCCTCATAACTGCCCCGCTTCAATTTTAAATTATCAGTCTTGGACCTACACTACACCCTAAAATGAAAACCTTCTGCAGGTCTGTCTTGACACCAGTACATTAACTGTCCGAACACCTCATCTCATCTCTAACCCCTTTGTGGTTTTATACGTGTTCACACTTTAAAATGTGAATTTTCATTAGCTACTTCAAAGTTCACAGAATCAAAGTACATGATATACAACCCTGAGATTAATTTTCTTGCAGGCATTCTCAGGAGAACGAATACAATAGAATCTGTGAAAACTACACACAACAACTGATGACAATCAATGTGCAAAAGACAAACTGTGCAAATACACAAAAATATCAAAAATAAATATATGGAGAAGATGAGCTGAGTCTTTGAAGGTGGTTGTGTTTAGTGATCAGTCCAGTGTTGAGGTGAGTGAAGTTATCCACTTGGTAAAACATTGGAACACAGGAAAACAGGCGCCACTCAGCCCTTCAAAGCTAGACCACCATTCAATATGATCGTGACAGAAGTATGCTTGCCTCTTCTGCACTTTAATACCAGCATTACCTGGCATCATTTATTTATACAATCGCTCTCACAAACAATTCCCTCTTCCACAAGAATATGCCACACCTATACAGAAAAGAATTAGTGTACATTTGTAAAGTAAGGTTGACCTAAGCACAGCTAATTGTACATTTGCTTTATGCTGTGGTCAACTACTTGAGGTACTTTGGAAAGCTTTCTGAACCCATAACAAGTTATGAAGGCAGACAATGTTGCTGAAATATTTTCCCTCGGTCTGTGGTCAGAGTCCACTAATAGACCTTACACCATCAAAGTTCAGTGTAATATGTTTGAGCCAATTTTCAACTGGAAACCTCCAGAACCCAGTCATACATGAAACAAGCTGGAGGAGGGGTACTTTTAGTGGGGAGAACACAGAATAACCAGGGCTTGAAAGTACCACTTCAGGATACACATCATCACACAAGAGTGGCAGAAAATCTGAAACCCTCTTGCCTTTAAGAAAATTGTGGAGCCTCGAGCTCAATAATCACATTGATCCATTTTTGATGAATAAGTCAGAGAAGAAGAATGAGGCCATTCAGCCCATCAAGTCTGCTCTGCCATTCCATCATGGCTGATTTATTTTTCCTTTCAACCCCATTCTCTGACCTCTCCCCGTAACATCATCAGGGCAGCACAGTAGTGTAGTGGTTAGCACAATGCTTCACAGTACCAGTGACCTGGGTTCATTTCCTGTCGCTATCTGTCAGGAGTTTATAAGTTCTCTCCCATCCACCCGGGTTTCCTCCGTTTTCCTCCCACAGTCCAAAGACGTACCAGTTAGTAGGTTAATTGGTCATTGTAAAGTGTACCACAATTAAGCTAGGGTTAAATCAGGGGTTGCTGGGCAACATGGTTCAAAGGGCCAGAAGGACCTACTCTATGCTGTATTTCAATGTTAATACAAATCAAGAACCTTCAATCTCTGCTTTAAGTACACCGAATGACTCCGTCTTCATAGCTGTTTGAGTTAATCAATTCTACAAATTCACCACCCTCTAGCTAAAGAAATTCTTTTTCATTTCTGTTCTATAGGGATGTCCTTCTACTCTGAGGCTGTATCCTCTGGTCCTAGACTCACTCAGTATTGGAAGCATCCTCCCCACATCCAATCTATCCAGTCCTTTCAGTATTCAGTAGATTTCAATGAGATCTCCTCTCATTCTTCTAAAGGATAAGATGTAAGAAACATGGGGGCCACAATTTCTTTGAAACTTAAAAAGAATTGCTGACATTTGGAGAGGCAGTGAGAATACATAAACAGAGCAGAATAAACATCTTTCTCGTCCTGTTGGACATTCATGAGGGCTGCTTCTCCACCCAAACCCACTCACAGGTAGATCCCACATTTGAAAACAGCATGTTCAAAATGTTTCACACAAAAAAATCCCAGAGGAACCGTCTAAGTCAGGCGGCATCCATGGAGGGAAACAACCAGCCAACGATTCGGGCCACGACCCTTCATCAGGGCTGGAAAGGAAGGGGGTCAAATCCAGAAGAAGAAGATAGGGATGAGGGGGAGGAGCAGTACAAGCTGATAGGCCAGGTGAAAGTGAGATGGCTGAATGGCCTAATCTTGTTTGTGTATGCATAATACGCTCAATGCAGTCTTCAGCTGTGCCTACAGTACGTTGTCTAACACAACTGAAACTCAAATGTCAAACTGAATGCTCAGATCATTAGTAAGGCAGCCAAATAAACCCTGGGTAGAGTAACATACGTCTTTACATCAAATCCGATCTTTCGTGCAGTCTGTAACATGAATGACACATTTCACTGTATGCTTCAATGTGCGCGTGATAAATAAAGCTAATCTTTATTTTTAACAGTATATATATATTCAATTTTTATATTTACTTAGATATAACACGGTAACAGGCCCTTCCAGCCCAATTACACCCACATGACCAATTAACCTACTAACCATTCATCTTTGGACCGTGGGAGGAAACTGGAGCACCCGGAGGAAACCCACACATTCACAGCAAGAATGTACAAACGCCTTACAGACATAGGTGGAAATTATCTAACTGCTATACTACCGTGCCATAATGCTAGGAGTAAAGGTTAGGTATGGAATGATCTGTCTGGATGACACACAGACAAAAGCTATTTCTCAGTACATAGGACAAAAATAAACCAATTACAAACATATACAAGGTGAGCCCTACAGAGAGGAAATGAACCATGCACACTTTGAATTGCACAAAACTATCAATTCATAGCCAAAATTATTTCTGATCCAGTTTAACAGAAAGACCTCCCATACTCAAGGCATTTTAACTTTCTATTTTAGGAGAATGGGCAAAGAAGTGGCAGATGGCATACAGCATAGGAACGTGTATGGTCATGCACTTTGGTAGAAGGAATAAAGGAGCAGACTATTTTATCAACAAAGGGTGAATTCAGAAACTGGAGGGCGTACAAAAGAACTTGGGAGTCCTAATACAGGATACCCTAAAGGTTAATTTGCAGATTGAACCAGTAGTAAGGAAGGCAAATGCAACATTTGCATTCATTTCAAGAGGACTAGAGTATAAAAGCAAGGTTATAATGCGGAGACCTTAATGCTAAGACCTTGGTCAGACCACGTGTTTGATCAGTTTGGGGTCCTGATCTAAGAAAGGACGTGCAGGCACTGGAGAGGGTCCAAAGGGGTCTTACAAGAATGATCCTGGGAATGAATGGGTTAATGTATGAGGAGTGGTTAATGGCTCTGGGCCTGTACTTGCTGGAGTTTACAAGATCAATAGGTTTCAATAGGTACATTTAATGTCAGAGAAATGTATACAATATACATCCTGAAATTCTTTTTCTTCGCAAACATCCACAAAAACAGAGGAGCACCCCAAAGAATGAACGGCAGTTAAATGAGAGAACCCCAAAGTCCTCCAGCTCCCCCCTCCCCATCAGCAAAAAAGCTTCAGCACCTTCCATTGAGCACCCAAGCGTGCAGCAAAGCATCGATAAAGACACAGACTTGCAGTACCCCAAAAGACTACTCATTCACCCGGTAACTCTCTCTCTCTCTCCCCCCCCCAAGGGAAAAAAGGTGTCACTGTTTAGGCAGACTGAGGAGAGATCTCACTGAAATCTACTGGATATTGAAAGGCCTGGACAGATTGGATGCAGAGAGGATACTTCCAATAGTGGGAGAGTATAGGACCAGAGGGCACACCCACAGCCACAGTCATCCCTCCAGAACAAAGGAGGAATTTCTTTAGCCCGAGGGCGGTGAATCTGTGGAACTAATTACCACAGAAAGCTGCGGAGGCCAAGTAATTGAGTATATTTAAAGCACAGGTTGGTATGTTCTTGATTAGAAAGGACGTCAAAGATTACGGAAGAAGGCAAGAGAATAGGTTTGAGGGGGTTAATAAATCAGCCATGATCAAATGATGCAGCATACTCGATGGGCTGAATGGCCTAATTTTGCTCTTATGTCTTGTGCTTCATAGCCAATTTGAAAATGTTAGATTGACATTAGAGTAGGTTAAAAGCTTTGTGGGCCTCAGGGTGTGCACTGTGCTGTAATGCACTGTATGTTCTACATTCTAAGATGCAACAGTCACATTGAGCTCGTCTGTTGTTCTTTAAGCATTGTTTGAGCGATAAATGTTTGACAGGTGCTTGCGGAGAAAACCCTCATCGACCACCAAACCCTCCTGACAACCGGCTTCTTAGTGACGTTATATTTACTGAGGAGAGTCAGGCTATGGTTCTGTAATGTTTCTGTCAAATGAAGGCACCTCCTTCTCCTTATGTTTTATGTGCAATTATCACGAGCAAGGCCTGAGTCTGTAGGCTCTCAAGCCAGTCCTGATCCTCCAGAGATTAATAAGCTCTGCCAAACATCACAAAATATGGTTCCAGCCACAGATGTGAGTAAGGCAGTTGTCAACAGAATACAGTCAAACCACATGACACTGTATTTGGAGTCTACCCACAAAATGTCACGCAGCATCGGGGTCCTCAGCAGAAGCTTCCTCCCTCAACCCCGTATCTTAGCCTTTCTTCGGGAAGAAAAATGGGTGTGAACTCACATCAGTAATGGACCCCCGCCCCCAAGCAAGAAGGCACAAGTGAAATTGGTGGGACAGACCAGTCACCTCCCAGCCTCGACCCAGAGCTAACATGGCACAGCTTTCGAACAGGGTCTCAGTGTGAAAATCCGTTATTTCCTGTAGAGCAGGGTTTCCCAACCTGGGCTCCACAGACCCCCTTGGTTAATGGGAGGGGTCCATGCCATTAGAAAGGTTGGAACCCCTGCAGTAGAGGATGAGCAATGAGACAAAGGTGGTGAACGGTATCATGGGAGTTAGTCATGGGGAACTGGAAATTGTACATTCAGGACAAGGCATTTGAAATAATGAAAGAGTCCTTATTAAAAGAGGCACTGAAAGATCCCAGGTGCAGCCTGGCTTTTGGGATCTTACAGTGCTGTAAAATTCCAAAAAATCATAAAAGTGGTCCCTGCTATTCCAGACATTCATTGGGAAAACACCCCAGTGTTAAACAAGAACAAGTGCTGGAGGATCTCAGCAGGTCAGGCAGCATCTATGGAGAGGACTACAGAGCTGACCTTTTTGGCCCAAGACCCTTTATCAGGCTCTTTATTCCTCTCCGTAGATGCTGCCTGACCTGCTGAGTCCCTCCATCATTGTGTGTGTGTGTGTGTTACTCTGGATTTCCAGCATCTGCAGAATCTCTGGTGTTTATGATGAAGCACGGTTTGGAAGGACTATGGCAAGGAGATACTGAGATTGCCTGCGTAGTTTCTTTTGATCTGATATTGGGAATTTGCTATAGATGGCACTGCATTCACACTTCTGAACTCTAATCCACCAATAGAATTGCAATTTCAGTTTTCAAAAAAATTTCCCTTCTGTTTGCCACCTGGATAAAGGTACAGGCTGTCACTGGGAAACAACCAGGGTCCAGGTTTTACAAAAGTCTATTAAATAAAAAAGTTGGAAAATACACAACTTTTGCACATTGGCTATTTGGCCGTGTTTGTTTTTGTACTGCCTTTCACTAATTCTGTTGTGTTTCTTTATATTTACTGTGAATGGCCACAAGAAAGTGAATCTCAGGGTTGTATATGGTGACATAAATGTACTTTGATAATAAATTAACTTTGAACTTTGAGAAACAAAGTAGTAGACGTGCAATGCTAACTCTCAAAAAGCAACCGAATAGACAGCACACATTCTACTTCAGTGTTCCCCTCCATACCTTGTGGCATATCAGGCGGCAACATTGCTGCTTCTTTAGCATTTGCCTGTTTTATTTTACAAGGCCGAGTTGCTGGCTCAATGCTCAACCCAGCACGGATGGAAAGCCTGCAAGGAGCCGATGGATTTGAACCCAGAATCATTCAGCTCAGAGTCCGGAGCAAGTGCCACACCACTGGCGCATGATGTTAGGTTTGCTGATCGACCGGGGCAATGAGGAGAGCACACTAGCGCTCTTCAGTGTAGTAATGTCATTAAAATTTTAACTTCCAACTGAGAAGCTGAACATCCATACTGAAAGTCTCTACCTCTGGCAGTGGACTGAGAGTTAAATACATTAAAATTTTAAACAGATGACTATGCTATAGAGCCAGTTGTGTGAAAGGCATCCAGCTCATGGTATGGATCGCTGCCTGCAATTTAAAAATCAGCCAGTGATTCATCCCAAATGAAGTCCCAGCATTTTTCAGGCATTTCAAGAGATGAAATGTAACCTCCACCAGTGGCTGTGAAAGTCACTGCTCTTTGAACAATAATGTGGATTAAATTAGGATCTTATTAGAAATCTGGTTAATCAAAAGCATACTTGTAATGTTGCACTATGCACTTCAGTCCCCTCATATTGAAGTCGTGATTGTTTGAAAAATCGTTTCTTTAGCAGAAGGCCTCCATCTTTCTGCTGTTGCTTGGCTGAATGAGAGATATTCAATATTTCCATTCACCTTTGCACAGAACATCAATGGAATCACTGGGATAGGACTGTCAGCAACCAATGAAATGCTGTGACATTAGCATTATGCGATATCAACATGTCTAGTTATTTGGCTTTTAATGCGTCAGCTTGTTTTGCAAACACATCAGATGATCCTCTCTGTGCCCAACAAATTTCCTATTGACTGTACCCACCCCCCTCCTTGCATATGCTGGCTGGATCTCACTTAGTCTAGGGAAATGACAAATACTTACATTGCCGTAATCTCTCCTGTTTATAAAACCAATCTTTCCTTTGCATAGATGTAATTCATGCAGGTATACAATGAATTCTTTTGTGCTTCTTGTAGTTTTTAAACAGTCACTATGCAATCAACTGCTGATTGTTTACTAAACCTTATATTAGTCATTCTCGACTGGCTGTTACCAAGACGTGAGAGTATGTCTGTGCTTGAAAACAAACCAAGAATCTGTTTCTGGAAAATTGAGTTGATTGGCCTCGTGCCCTCTTTGGAGTCAAAGAATGAGAGGCAATCTCTCTGGAAAAACATGAGCTGATGAGAGGGGTTGAAAGGGTAGAAGAGGATAGGAGGTCTCTATGGGGAATCTAGAACTGGGCAGCCTAGATTCAGGATGGTGAGATATGTCCTAGGAAGCATTGCGAGAGATTATCAGTGGTGTAGCCTGGGGTCATCGGGTGTTTTGGGTTAACATCAGATACTCTCACCCAGGTGACAGGGGTTGATCCGATCCCAGCTTGTGTCCCAGCAACATCGGTCCACGGGTCACACCCCTAGATCCGAAGCCATATGGAGGCTTGCTCAGTAGTAATGCCAAGGAGAGAGGAGGTTCTGCAGAGCCGGTAGCCATCAAAACCTCTACAGCCCCCAGCCTCTATAGCAGTGGTTCCCAACCTTCTTTTGGCCATGCCCCACCTAATCACCTCTAAAATCCTGATGCCCCCTGTGGTGATATATAATTCTTATTATTCAAAAAGTGAACTCCTATTCACCTGGAGGAAGCCTAAAAGACCATTAACTTGGTTTAAACAAGCTTCCAAAAAACATGGCATTCATGAAACAGAAAAATAAAAGAACCAAAGGACTGTTAAAGTTCTGAGGAAGAAATTATTAAGAAATTGTAAAAAAAAGAACATTAGGTGATATTAAAATAATAATAAAAATAAATAAATAAAACAATGCTGATTCAATGCTGTACAGCATACAAAGACAGATACACCGTTTAAAAGAGATGACGCAATGTACACACCTTCACACCACCAAGAACCGAAAGCTACTGCAAAAAGCAGCATTGGCGCGACCTCGTACGAGTTTCTTATGCGTTTGGACTTGTTCATTCGTTCCTTCCTACATCAGTCAATTCATTAATTTAATTATGAAAGCCATTTGATGGTTGTAATGATGGTGATACACTACATATACAGTACATACGCAATTACACATGTACATAAAAGTATTTTTATGTATGCATACTGTATATACACATATGTATTAACTCGCACACACACTCATACTCACACAGACTTACTAGAAAAAATTCACTGTTAATAACTCATTCTCGAATTGCCCCCCTTAATAATCAAATTACCCCCCTGTGGGGCGTACGCCCCACGTTGGGAACCACTGCTCTATAGGCTTGTGTTGTGAGCTCCACCCCGTCTCTAGCACTGCTCTACCAGCTCTCTTATGTGGGACACCTATTTAAGACAAAAAAAATTAGGAGAAATATCCTCTCCCAGAGGACTGAGATCATCCGGATTTCTCTAACTCCAGAAACACGTATTTAAGACAGAGAAATGAGGCTGTGAACAAAAACGAAAAACGAGCATTATTTCGCACACCCCCCCCCCCTCATACAGTGAGGGCCCACTGTATCAGTAGGATCAGATGTCTGTGTGGGCAGGAGTTAGGAGGAGCTGGTGACCCTCTGACCATCCAGAGTCAATAACGCTGAATTTGAAGTCCCGTCATCAGCGAGTCCAGAGTTTGAGGCTTGCAGTCCAGGGTCCCATCCTCACAGCAAGTTTGGAGTCTCATAAGGAGTGAGTCCTGGGGTCCATACAGATGACTGAAGCCCGAGGATTGATCGGAAGTCCGGACATCGAGGTTTGATGGCCGAAGCTGTAGATCTGTGCGTCTGTGAGTCCAGTGAGAAAGTCATGGGACGATGTCTGTGAATCCACAAGTCCACTGGAGGCTGGCCTGCCCTGCACTTGGAGGACTGTCAGTGGGTGGGTGGAAGGGAGGAAAGGAGCTTATTTTGCCGTTGATCTGCTGAACATGGTGGGCGTGCTATGCTGGCGTCAAGGTGTACAGCGACACGTGCAGGCGTCCCTCAAACAGATCCTTAGGTTGCACTGGCTGTTAATACAAACGATATATTTTACTGTATGGTTGATGCATATGTGATAATAGATTAATCTGAATCTGAATCTGGCCTTGACAGCACCCCGTCACATAAATCAGGTTTAACGTACAGATTGGAGCCCAAAGGGGGTGTAAGGTGCTCCTTCCCTTTGCTAGTCTGCAGGTCACCCTCGGGCAAGGCGTAGCACCTGCTTAGACCCCCAATCAGGGCCACTTGAAGCCAGGGGAGTGGGTGGTGGATGGTCGGATGAGCAGCCGGTGCATATCACAAGTCCTGGTTATGCGACCACAGATGCCAGGAAGACAGACTCTGAAGAGTACTGATAATGACTGGGGTCACCCGTCTTGTAAAGGCACCACCCAGAAGAAGGCAGTGGCAAATTAGTTCTGTAGAAAAATTAGCCGAGAATAATCATGGTACAGATGATGATGAGGGCTCATTACCCCAGTCTTGCATAGGATGGCAAGAGATCTAACATAGTCAGAACAGCAAGGACTGGGAAAATACTAGAAAACAAACTGGATACTGAAAATACTACAATACTGGGATATACCAGTCAATAATATTTCAGCTAAATGCTCCCACCTCCCAATTAATCAAAATCCACTTGATGCAATCTCTGCCAGAAGCACAATTGTTATACTGCTATGATTGTCCGATATCAGGTCACAGCAGATTGTTCATTGTTCCGCAGGGGAAATCACTCAATCTGTGGATAATCGGATGCCGGTGAGTTACACCACGAATCACCAACAACAAAATAACCTTTCATCAGGATTGCTTTATTACCTCCTGGGCTTCTACTGAGGCAGGCTGCTCAGTTCAAGTTGCTCTTAGGGAGGGAGGGGTAGGGGAGGATAACAGGTGGGTCGCTTTGGTCAAATGTCCCTTAGGTCGGATTCATGTTTTATTTTCCACTTGGTTAACGAAACACAACCGCAAATGGCCGATCAACAGGGCCCTCTCCTAATGACCAGCTCATGCCAACCCCCCTGTCACCTTTCACAGGCTCACTCTCATCTGGCCCCTAGATTGGGAGTAGACTACAGTATAGGCAAACTGGGCTCGCTCAAAAAATGGGAAAAATGGGAAAAATAAACCAGCTTGCTGTGTTAGAGTTGGGCAGTGCTGTACAAAGACACTGCCAAAATTATTCCAAAGTTACATTTTTTTTGCATTTGTACAGTTTGTCCTCTTTTGCACATTGGTTGACGTGTCATTTTTCAATGATTCTATTGTTTTACATTGTTCTACTGTGAATGCCTGCAAGAAAACAAATCTCTTGGTAGTATATGGTGACATAAATGTACTTTGATAACAAATTTACTTAGAAGCATTTCAGATTCAGACTCAAGTTTATTTATCGCACGCTCATCAACACGTAGCATTGGGATTAACAACCAGCATACCCAACGATTTGGTAACCCAACGGTTACCACACATTCTGATGCCAAAAGTGCAAGTCCAAAATGCTCCACAGAACAACACAAGCTGCAAGAGCAACAGCAAAACAAACCCCTTTCCCATCACACACACACACACACACACACACACACACACCCTCCCCCCACCCCGCAGTCCTTGACCCCGACACCTAAGCTATATCAAGTGGAACTGTGATTTTTTTAAAAATTGGAAATAACTTTAAGTGAGTTTCCCAGTTGCTCCAGTTTAATTTGATAAAGCTGTGAAGAAAAGTTATTTTCAAATACATCTTACATTTCCATTTTTTAAAATCAATCCACTTCTATGGCTTATTAATTTGTGACATACAGTACTTATAATCTGTCAATTATTTGGGCTGGGTGCTTTGTTTTAACTCCAGTGCAATACCTGAAATTTATTATCCCTCTCAAACCCCTTCTTCAGCCCTCTCCCCATAACCTTTGACACCTGAATAATCAAAAACTTATCAACCTCTGCCCTAAATATATCCAATGACTTGGCCTGCACAGCTGTCAGTGGCAATGAATTCCACAGCTTCACCAGTTTCTGGCTAAAGAAATTTTTCCTCATCCCTGTTCTAAACGGATGGCCCTCTATTCTGAGGCTGTGTCCTTTGCTTCCAGATCCCCCTCCCCACAGGAAACATCCTATCCACATCCACTCTATCTAGACCGTGCAATATTCAATAGATTTCAATGCGATCCCCCCTCCCCCATTCTTCTAAATTCCAACGAGGGCAGACACTCCTCACATCTTAACTCATTCATTCCCAGAATAATTCTCATGAACCTCCTCTGGAACATCTTCAATGTCAGCACATCCTTTCTTAGATAAGGGCCTCAAAACTGCTCACAGTACTCAAAGTGAGGCCTCACCTGGGCCTTATAAAGCATCCTCTCTATCCAGGCCTTTCAATATTCGATAGGTTTCAGTCAGATTCCTCCCCACCCCCCCCCCCCCCATTCTTCTGAACTCCAGTGAGTACAGGCCCAGAGCCATCAAATGCTCCTCATATGTTAACCCTTTCATTCCTGGGATAGTCTCATGAAGCTCCTGAGGATCCTCTCGAATGCCAGCCCATTATTTCTTGAATAAGGGGCTAAACTGCTCATAATACTCCAACTGTGGTCAGACCAATGTTTTATGAAGCCTCAGCATTACACCCTTACTCTTGCATTCTAGTCCCCTCAAAATGAAATTAACGTTGCCCTATCAACTACGGTTCAGCGTATGTATCTGTGGCACTCTTATCTCCCATTCCTGAGGCTTCAGTCCTGGGCCATTACATCGCCGCTTCACTACAAAAATGTCCGTAAGACATACAGTACTGTGGAAGAGTCTTAGACACATCTATATAGCCAGGGTGCCTAAGACTTTTGCACAGTACTGTAGTAATATGTGAGTAATGATAAACCTGATTCCGATGTGGGTCTCTATTGTGGACTGAGAGTGGGAAGCGGGGCAGGGAGAGGGGAATCATGATTGTGAAAAGGAGAAGGGAGAGGGAAGGGAGTGGGAAGCACCAGAGAGACGTTCTGAAACGAAAAAATAAACCAATCATTTGGAATCAAATTACCTTGCCTGGTGTGTGCAAGCAGGCCAACCCCACCTCTGGCATTCCTACTTCACATCCATCCCGCGGCACTCCACCCTCACCATCCCCAACCTCCTTTGCTCACGCCAAATTTACAAGCTTGCTCTCTGCTCCAAGTTGACAAATACAGTACTGTGTAGATAGACGTCTTAGACAACCTGGGGGGGAGTGTGTGTGTGTGTACGTGTGCGTGCGCGCGTCTAAGACTTTTGCACAGTATTGTGGGAGTAGAATGAGGCCATTTGGCCCAGCGAGTCTGCTCTGTCATTCCACCGGAGTAGATTTATTATCCCCCTCAACACCAATCTCCAGCTTTCTCCCCGTAACCTTTGTTACCCTTTCTAACCCCCTACCTAACAAGATCTGCATTAAATATACCCAATGACTTGGCCTACACAGCTACCTGTAGCAATGAATTCTGCAGACTGACTCCCTAGCTAAAGAAATTCCTCCTCATCTCTATTCTAAAGGGACGTGCTGTTTAAAAGTGCAATCGTTTGGATGTGACATTCAACGTATTTTCCCAGTAAGTGGATAAGAGAGAACATATCAATGACAAAATCATACAATACCATATAAAAAAGATCAAAACTGTCATCCCTGCCAACTTTTAACCTTAACCCGTGTTGTGAAAACAGTCTGCCGGATAATTAAAGCATTCTTGCTGCGTACAATATACCTGCTGTATTCCTTAAGTTAGGACAGACAATAACTTCACTTCAGAGGTTATTTTATGTGTTGTAAAGTGCTTTGGGATATCCGAAAAGGATATGAAAGGTATTACAGAAACACAAGGCTTTTCTTTTGGGAACACTACCTCATTGACTAGTCCTCTTTGGGTCACCTCACCCAGTCTCCCCTTTAGATTAACCAAAAGTTTTGCTTGATAGCATACATTTGATACGTCTTGGGATGCTTTTTCTATGTTAAAGCGTTTCTGCAAATGCATGTTAGATTCAGTTCATAGTAACCTTCTCTGCATTTCAAAACTAAATAATTCGTTCTTTTTTGCTCTCTGTATAAGATGATGAGAGCCATTGATCATGTAGATAGCCAGAGAGGCTTTTCCCCAGGGTTGAAATGGCTAACACGAGGGGGCATAGTTTTAAGGTGCTTGGAAGTACACACAGAGGAGATGTCAGGGGTAAGTTTTTCACAGAGTGGTAGAGTAGGTGTGTAGCATGCACTGCCAGGTATAGGCAGATATAATAGGGTCTTTTAAGAGACTCTTAGATAGGAACTTAGAAAAATATGCAGTAGGGAAATGCTAGGCAATTTCGAGATTAGGATACATGGTCAGCACAACATTGTGGGCTGAAGGGCCTGTAATGTGCTATGGAGTTCTGTGTTGTACGTTTTATGCTCCCCACTTTTGACAAAGGGTCTTCAGCTTGAAAAGTGAACTCCTGTTCCTCCTTCACAGGAGCCCTCTGACCTGCTGAACATTTCAGGTTTTACTTGAGATTTCCAGTGACTGTAGTTGCTTTGATTCCCACTTTATTTCTTACAAGCTCGAAAATTCTCACTGCCGCAAACTATTCAAGATGCTTTAAAATTTGGTCAATATTGTTACCACAGTTTGCAATTTTATGAGATGTGCTTACAGACTTCACGGCTTTGTTGTAAGAATTTTCAACCCAGAAGATGATGCTCATCCTTTATGAGCAGTGGCTTCATTCTTTGTGGCGTATCAGTGAAAAAGGACAGAGCTACACGGGAGTAGGGTTCATATTCTCAACCAAGGCCTCAGAGAGAAAATGGTTGTTAAACAGTCCTGATGAAGGGTCTCAGCCCACAATGTCGACTTCATTCATTTCCATTGATGCTGCCTGACGTGCTGAACTTCTCCAGCATTTTGGCTGCGTTGCTCTGGATTTTCAGCATCTGCAGAATTTCTTGCATTTAAGTTTTAATGCAGTTGCAGGGCTGGGATTTTATTCATTTTATTTATTGCGATACCGTGCAGAACAGGCCCTTTTAGCCCTTTGAACCTTGCCTGATTTAACCCTAGCCTAACCACGGGACAATTTACAATGACCATTTATCTTACTAACCAGTACGTCTTTGGACTGTGGGAGGAAACTGGAGCACCCGGAGAAAACCCATGCACTCCAAGGGGAGGACATACAGACTCCTTACAGATGATATTGCAACTGAACTCCGAACTCTGATGTTTCGAGCTATAATAGCATCGTGCTAACCACTACACTACCATGATGCCAAATGGCCTCGCTCTGCCACTATGTCTTACAGTTTTATGGACATTTTCTCAGTGCTGTGGTGATGTATCAGCCTAGAGTTTGGACTGAAGCCTCAGGAGTGGGATTTGAACCACAATCATCTGATAAGAAGCAAAAGTGCCACCTGCTGAACCATGGCTGGTCGGGCAAAGACATTTGGGAGGTGATGCTGTGGAGGATGCAAGGAATTATAAAAGTTGGTCCATAAAGCACAAAATACTGACAATGGAATCATCTCCAGTTAACTGTTCAAGCACAAGGCAGCTATCTCTCAGCTCACTGCACAAGTTGACTAATAGGATCTTCACGATAGTTCAGGAATCCCATTGTTAAACTATGCAAACGATTGCAGGATATACCATACATTAGACTCTTCTAGCAGTCTTTTTTTTGAGTTGAGATAAATTGACCTGCATGCAGTTTTCCTACAAGTTAGTGGGCAGTTCCTTACGGAAATCCATGAGATTTCTGTGTGGAAACAAACTTCGGCTCATGGCCAAGTCCAGACCCATCCTGTAAAGTCTAAAGATGAAAGCGGACAAAACATGTTGGATCCTATCCACTTTAAAATGAGATTCCTGGAGTTGATACATCAATTATAATCTGTCGGGACTCCAATAATATGAAAAGAACAAGGTATCCTTACGAGGTATCTCCTGTACCTAATAAAGTGGCCACTGGGTGTATATTCATGGTTTTCTGCTGCTGTAGTCCATCCACTTCAAGGTTCGATGTGTTGTGTGTTCAGAGATGCTCTTCTGCACACTGCTGCTGTAACACGTGGTTATCCGAGTTACTGTTGCCTTCCTGTCAGCTTGAACCAGTCTGGCCATTCTCCTCAGACCCCTCTCATTAACAAGGCCTTACACTCACTAGATGGTTTTTTTTAAGTTGTATTTTTGGAACCATCCTCTGCAAACTCTAGAGATTGTTGTGCATTAAAATCCCAGGAGATCAGAAGTTTACCAGATACCCTAATCACCCTGTCTGGCGCCAACGATCATTCCATGGTCAAAGTCACTTAGATCAAACTTCTCCCCCATTCTGATGTGTGATTTGAAACACAACGGAACCTCTTGACCATGTCTGCATGCTTTTCTGCACTGAGTTACTACCACAAGATTGGCTGATTAGATTTTTGCACGAACAAGCAGATGTACGGGTTTACCTAATAAAGTGACCACTGAGTGTAGTTATAAATGTGCCCATTTAATTGTTTGTTTGTTCTCTGGGCTGGGCCTGCCATGTTATTTGGTAAAAGAACCTATTTATAATTTGCAGTACTCACAAGCTGACAGATCAGAAATAACCCAGAGCAAGTCATATCTTGTCACTCGCAAGGTTTTCTAACCATTTATCATTGTGACCCCGGGAAGCCTGAGGGCAGCTCAATGCTTTTCAATAATTCTATTCTTTTGTCTGGCAGAGAAATATTGATCAGCTGGTAAATTGGGCAGAGCAACAGCAGATGGAATTTAATCCTGACCAGTGCAAGGTGATGCACTTTGGAAGGTCAAATAAGTGTAGGACATATACAACCTAATGGCAGGGCCAAAATGAGTATTGACCTTGTTTTACATTTTAGGATCCTTGAGCATGGCAGCATAGGTATATAAATTGGTATAAACGGCATAGGCGCCTTCATTAGTCACAACATAGGAAATAAGAGATGGGGAGTTACATTATTTATTTTATTTAGAGACTTCTTTGGACTATTTTTACTGTGCCCATGGTCTTTTTTTTATCAATTATGGTATTGTTTGCACTGTTGAAACTTTATGTTAACTATAACTATATGTAACTATGCAGTTTTGTGTAGGTCTTGTAGCTTTAGTTTTTGGTTTTTTGGGTGGTAGAGTTGGTCTCCTGACTTGGTGTGTCTGGGTAGTCTTGTTTTATCTGGTGGTTTGGAGCTCCTTTCCGGGGAATGCGCTAAGACGGTAGCGCGATATTAATATGCAGCAGCCTCTCCGGACTCTTGGTTGGGGATTGCCAAACGTTATGTGGATTTTCTGGTGTAGTCTGTTTTGTCGTGTGCTTTTGTGATATCATTCTGGAGGAACGTTGTTTCAATTTTTAACTGAATTGCAGTTGTGGTTTCTAAATGACAATAAATCGAAATTCAATTCAATTCAAATTCAATTTACTACAGTACAGTATTGGGCTCTTCCAGCCCAGCAAGCCTGTCCAGCCCAAATACATCATGTGACTAATTAACCTAGCAACCTATACATCTTTGGAATTGGAGAGAAACTGAAGCACCCGGAGAAACCCACACGGTCACAGGGAAAGCATACAAACTCCTTACAGGCTCCAGCTGGAATTGAACCTGTGTCACTGTAGTAGCGTTATGTTAACTGCCATGCTACAATGCTGCCACCTCCATAAAGCTCATAATACAGCTTTATAAAACCAGGGCGAGGCCACATTTGAAATGCTATGTGCAGCTTTGGTCACCACAGTATTGAAAGGATGTGATTGTTCTGGAGAGAGAGCAGAGGACATTCACCAGTATTATGCTGGGAGGGAGTTGACACAGTTCTGATAAGAAGTAAAATAGGCTGGGTTTGTTTTCCTTGGAGAAGGCTGAGGGAGACCCTGACAGAAGTGGATAAAGGTGTGAGGGATGTAGATAGGATAGACACTCAAAAACTTTTCCCCATAGCAGTGGTGACTATAAACAGAGCACATTACTGTAAACAATATGAACAGCAGAGGAGACAGAAGAATCGGTGGACAATCCAAATCAGATTTACATCACTGAGTTGCAGTGGTGCTAGAAAGTTTGTGAACCCTGTTGAATTTTCTCTATTTCTGCATAAGTATGACCTAAAATGTGATCAGATCTTAACGCAAGTCTTAAGATTAGATAAAACAAAAAAGCATTATACCTGTTCATTTATTTATTGAGAAAAATTATCCAATATTACATAGTGAAAATTCTACAGTGTTAACAAACTTTCTAGCACCACTGTATATGAAGTGAAAATTGTTGTTTTATGGCAACAGAGCAGTACAAAGACATAAAAACATGACAAACTACATACTGTCTTCTCAATACTTCCACCAGAGAGGAGGTACAGGAGACTGAAAATGCATACTTAACTTTTTAGGAACAGCTTCTTCCCCTCCGCCATCAGATTTCTGAATGGTCCATGAACACTACCTCACTGTTCCTCCTTTGCACCATCAATCAATCACTAAAACAACTAATTAAACTAATTATGCATTCTGGTCATTTATTATGCCTGCGCTGTATTGCTGACACAAAACAACCAATTTCACGACTAACGTCAGCGACAATAAACCTGATTCCAAAATAAATACAGGAGTGCAAAACCAAATGACTTGACAAGGTAGTGCTCACAGAAATCGGATGGCAAAGTTGTTCCTGAATCATTAAGGCATGACTTCAGGCTCCTGCATCTCCTGCCCAATGGCAGATATCAGAAAGCACATGGTTTCCCAACCAACAAAGTTCTGATATTATTATACCACACACTATACATCAAAGTGGGCATGGATCCTTACTGTAGCTACTGTATGTAACATATTCAGGTTGCTTTTTAGCTGTGAAACACACTGCTTGCTGCTTCTACCGACTGTATTTCCAACATATTGCATGCAATTGTAAAGCCCCCGGATATTAACCATTAGATCTGGAAACACTTTAAGCTTCAACATGGCAACACATTTTAACAACTGTGTCACAAGCAGAATAAAAGGTGGAACACATACAGAGGTTCAGGGATGAACACATATTCAACTAACGAGTCATGTTCTGATAGTTTCAGATTGAGCGCTGATCAGTCTATCTTCAGAACAAATTCCTGTTTACTGGGGAGATGTTTCCTTAGATTCCTGATGGGATAGCTTGCACCATCTCAGCTCTGAAAGGACTCAGGAGCTGAGGCCTACAGCCGTCAGGCTCCTAGATTGGCCTCACTTGCCTCAGCACTGAACTGGCTTCTTGGCTGTGGACTCACTTTCAGGGACTTTGTGATTCATGTTCTATGCATTATTTGCTTATTTTTAAAGATTATTTGCACGATTTGTTCTCTTTTCACAAATTGGATGTTTGTCCATCTTTGTTGCATGGGTTTTTTTGTGGATTCTATTGCGTTTCTTTGTTTTGTGGCTGTTCATAAGAAGATGAAACTCAAGGCTGTACATGGTATAATAAATGTACTTTGAACTTTGAAACAAGATGACACGGAATACTACAGAGATCTGTCAGCTGAATTAGGCATTGTTGTAGCTTAGAGATACTCCTTGCTATTCACACCAACACACCCCACCCTCCCCACTCTGCCTCACAAGACAAAAGGCACAGTGAATCTCTTTGCGGAATAACAGAGCAAAAAGCACTGGAAATTCCCCCTGCCTTCGGGAAGACAGAGAAACGCTCAAAGGACATTTGGTCAGACATGCCTGAAGCAATAGAGGCCCCTGGTAGGAAGTAGGGAGGTGGGGGTGGGGAAGCGATGGAAGGAAAAAGAAGGGAAAGAAAACAAGAAAGCAAAAAAAAATGACAGTCTTGCGTTTATGTGGCATCGTTCTCAATTCCAGGATGACCCAAAGATTCCAGCAGCCAATGAGGTAATTCATTTAAAGCACATGGATAGAAGAGAAAAACGGAGGACTGTGTGACAGGGGAAGGAATAGATTGATCTTGGAGTAGGTTAAAGGCTCAGCACAATATTGTGGGCTGAATGGCCTGTACTGTGCTGTATTGTTCTACGCTCTATTTTATTTTAATTTTAGTTTTTTTATTTGGCGATACAGTGCACTACAGGCTCTTCCTGCTCATGGGAGGAAAACACAAACTTTCGTACAGGGGATGCTGGATTTGAACTCTGACGCCATGAGAGTGTTGCAATAATTGCGATGCTACCGCAGTGCCCTGTCTGTTAGGAATACAATAAGGTGGATGACACAACTGCTTATTTTTCAACACAAAATACTGATAACATTCTATCAGCCAAAGAGCTGGAGGTCTGACCCACAGCAAACTGCCAATTATGCAGTTAATAATCTACTCAAAGGGTAATCTATTTAAAGGGAAAAGAGGACACTGTAACTACAGCAATATCCCTTAATGAGAGCCGGGGAATTTCTCCAAACAAAAGCAACAAGGAGGAAAATTACAATTAAGTTTAAAGTCTTTGAATCGCGGAGCATGGAGACAATCTCTTTACCTCACTGAGTCCAGGTTATCAACTGCTTATATTCACCAATCCCACTGCACTCTCCCCAGATTCTATAATTCACAAGGGTAATTAATAGTGATCAATTAATCTATCAACATAGAAATTAATTTTAGCTACTTGCAGCAGTGTGACCAGCAAGATTAATACACAGGGAACAGATTTTCATTCACTACCAGGAACTGGACTTCCCTGGCCGAGTTAGTAATTATTGCCCACGTGAGCCAAAACATTGACTGTTTATTCCTCTTCATCGATGCTGCCTGGCCTGCCGTGTTTCTTGGTGTGTTGCTTCAGCTTTCCAGCATCTACAGAATCTGTTGTGTTTACCTACAGCACAACGGTTAGCGTAACAGTGCTGCTGTCCGTAAGGGGCTTCTACGTTCCTTCCACAACCCAAAGACGTACGAGTTAGTAGATTAATAGGTCACATGGGTGTAGGTTCATTGGGCCTGTTAGCGTACTGCATCTCTAAATAAAATTAAAACAAGAGCACAAATTCCTTGCTCCTCCTGAACTGGATTGCCTGGCTATTTCAGAAGGCTATCATCACCACCTTTTTAGTGGGCAAGTACAGCAAGCAGTATGCACTGTGAATGAGGTAAATTAAAACCACATGCAAGGTACTCAGCCAAACAGAGTAAGGACAGTAATATGCCGAGTTATGAGAGCCGACCACAGAAAAGCAAGTACAAACTCGTGAAGTACAACCCCTTCACACAAAGAGGCCTCAGTTTTACCGATGGTTCAATAGAACCAAATTCTGTGGTACGATACAATCCGCAGCTTAAATGAACAAGGTGGACAGGAAGGTGTGTACGTTTCTACTGGAGGAGGAGCTGGAATGTCAAGTGTCACTTCTCACTTTAGCGTCCTGATCTGCCTGAATGCATTGCGACACGGAAAGAATAATAAAAAAAAGTTTTTTTCTGTTGAGAGAAAGGGGGGCACAATGCGTCTATGAAGACAGGGTACAAATTAAACCATGTTCTTTGCTCCTAATTTCTCAATGGCAAAGCTCAACTGACAATGCAATCTTCTGTACATTTCAGAATTGGGTTTATTATTACTGTCTTATGTCTTGGAATTTGTTTTGCATCAGCAGTACAGTGCAATACATTATATATAAAATGTAATATATGTAATATATATATAAACACACACACACACACATTATATATATATATATATATATATAAAAATATATAAAAGTAGTGCAAAACAGAACAAAATAGTATGTTAGTGTTCATGGGTTTGTCTATTGTCCATTCAAAAATCTGACGGCAAAGGGCAAGAAGCTGTTCCTAAAATGTTGAGTGTGTGTCTTCAGGCTCCTTGACGGTAGCAGTGAGAAGAGGGCATGTCCTGAATCATGGGGATCCTTAATGATAGAAGCCACCTTTCTGAGGCACCACCTTATGAAGATGTCCACAATGCCAGCAAGGCTAACGCCTACAACGGAGCTGGCTGAAAACTCTCCTCAGCCCTAGCCTTGGCTTCCGGAGCCCACAGCTCACATTGCCCACACTCACGGACATTACCCTCCAGTCCAGAATCACTTTAGTGTTGGCTTTGTCATTAAGGTGCCAGCTCACCATTTAAGGGAACCTTCTTTATCGTTTCTGACACCTACAATGTCATGGCACTGACAGTCACATCCTTTTTCAGGACTCTGGTTCACTGCTGCATTACCCACAGGCCCTGCTCTCCTGCCCACTGAACTTTGTTGTGTAACTGCTGGGGAAGGTGTAACAACTGCTCTTTTACTTCCTCATCTCTACCCAAACATTCAGTCCACTTCCTTCCTGTCACTAAAATGCATTGGTGCTCACAATTTGGCCTCATCCACGTTGGGCATGACCACAGGGATTCTGGGAGGGGCTGCAATGTGGAACACCTCCATTCAGTCCCTCAGTTAGAACCTGACCCTCTCTTCACCAGCCCAGTTAACTCGTTGTCCCATCCTGATCTCTGTCCTTAGGCTCTTCACTGTTCCAATGAAAGCTTATCAATATGACAAGCTACAGCATTTAGGAATCAACACTGAATCCAACAATTGCAGACTGTAAGCACCACCCTATTTATCTCCTGAAGTTTCTGTTTATAATAACAAGAATAGGGTCACCAGCCTATCTCTGCCCCCAGGGTCCCCTCCTCCTTCCTTTTCTCCTATAGTTCACTCTCCTCTCCTATCAGATTCCTTCCTCTCTAGCCCTTTATCTTTCCCAAAGCCTGGCTTCATCTACCACCTTCTCCCTCCATCTTTTTATGCTGGCATCTTCCCCCCTCCTTTCCAGTTCTGAAGAAGGGTCTTAACCTGAAATGTCAAATATTTATTCATTTCCATCGATGCTGCCTGATCTTTTTTTAATTAATATTTTTATGCGTTTCTACAACTACAAACAAAAGACCCAACTACAAGATGAAGATTAATACAGTGCAAAATAAGTGTATCAAATATATGCCTGATTTGTTGAGTTCCTCCAAATTTTGTGTGTGTGGCTCTGGACACAAACATCTGCAGACTTCCTTGTGTTTATGATCTGGCTGATGATGTTGTGCTAACTAATTAAGCTAATGACACTTCTGTCTGCACATGTCCCTATCCCTCCATTCTCTCATTTTCATAAGCCTATCTTAAATGTCTCTTCCTGAAATTGCCTCCACCACCATCCCTGGCAACATCGACCACGCTCTGAAATCCTTACCTTGCACACCTCCACTTGAATTTTCATTGCATGCCCTCTAGTACAGTCGGCCCTCCTTATCCGCGGATTCCGTATGCACGGATTCAACCAACCGCGGAAGATCTCTCTCCAGCACTCGTTGTTTGAACATGTATAGACTACTTTTTCTTGTCATTATTCCCTAAACAATACAGTATAACAACTATTTACATAGCATTTACATTGTATTAGGTATTATAAGTAATCTAGAGATGATTTAGAAGTACAGGCAGTCCCCCGGGTTATGAATGAGTACTGTTTCTGAGTCCGTCTTTAAGTCAGATTTGAAGTCGGAACAGGTACATCTGGTATTATTTAGTGTCAGTAATCAAATGTTTGTCTTTGTATATAGTGTATATTTTACCTTTCTATGCAAATAAAACACTTAAGTATAATATGTATTTCAATAATTAAACCACGGCCTTGCTTAGTAATAATTGTAGCTTTCATTAGGGCAGGGCCTTTCACATGCTCCATTAAAATTGTTCCGATCGTTAACCAGTTGCAGCCTAACACTTTTCCAATGACCGATGGCGTTTCACCTCTTTCTGATCACTTTATTACTTGCACTTTATTTTTAATCGTGATCACTTTCGTGAACAGAAACACTGTGGATTCAGAGTTGTGCTGGGTCCTAAAGTCCAGCGGACTGAGACGGGTTAAATAAGGGACTTGAGCATCCGCATTTTTTGGTATCCGCGGGGGGGTCCAGGAGCCAAACGCCCACGGATAAGGAGGGCCTGTAGCGGTGTGCTACATGCAGCGCTAAAATTACGACACGGAGTCGGTAACTGCAATCGAAGGAAAAAACTTTATTCGAAATCCTCAGCCTCACTTTTAAGCCTCCCTCAACCTGCCCCCCGTGGCGCAGAGGCTCCAAAGCTCTGTGCTCACAAACCCCCGTAGGCTATCTAATTGTGAGCCAGTTCGGATGCGCCAGGAAATAGGTCGCCACATAACCCCCACCCCCCCACAGAACCGGCGATACACCCCCCAATGTCCACAGTCTGGGCCAGAACCTGCTTGGGAGGTCGGCCTCTGTGCCGAGGTGCTGGAAACTCGGCCGGTTGTGCCAGGTCCACATGGGCCAGTTTGAGGTGGTCCACCGTGAAAACCTCCTCTTTCCCCCCAACGTCCAGCACGAACGTGGACCCGTTGTTCCGGAGCACCATAAACGGCCCCTCATATGGCCGCTGCAGCGGTGGCCGATGCCCGCCCCTTCGTACAAACACAAACTTACAGTTCTGCAGGTCTTTGGGTACCTGCAGGTCGGGTGCCGCCCATGCTATGAAGTGGGTATGGGGGCTAGGTTACCGAGCTTCTCGCGTAGTCTGCCCAGGACTGCTGCGGGATCTTCCTCTTGCCCCCGTGGGGCTGGTAGGAACTCCCCGGGGACGACCAGGGGCGCGCCGTATACCAACTCGGCCGACGAGGCGTGCAGGTCGTCCGTGGGTGCTGTGCGGATGCCGAGTAGGACCCAGGGAAGCTCGTCCGCCCAGTTGGCTCCTCACAGGCGGGCCATGAGGGCCGACTTCAGGTGACGGTGGAAACGCTCCACTATGTGGGTGGTAGGCAGTTGTGTGGTGCAGCTGAGTCCCCAAAAGGCTGGCCATAGCTGACCACAGGCTGGAGGTGAACTGGGCGCCTCTGTCGGAGGTAATGTGGGCCGGTACACCAAAGCGAGATATCCAGGTGGTGATCAGGGCTCGGGCGCAAGATTCGGAGGTGGTGTCGGTGAGCGGGACCGCCTCTGGCCACCTTGTGAACCGGTCCACGATAGTCAGGAGGTGCCGCGCTCGGCGCGACACTGGCAGGGGGCCCACGATATCCACATGAATGTGGTCGAAACGCCAGTGGATGGGATGGAACTGCTGCGGTGGGGCTTTGGTGTGCCGCTGCACCTTGGCCGTCTGGCAGTGCATGCACGTTTTGGCCCATTCACTGACCTGTTTGCAGAGTCCGTGCCAAACGAACCTGCTGGAAACCATCCGGACAGTCGTCCAGATGAAGGGATGCGCCAAGTTATGAATGGAGTCGAAAACATGGCGCCGCCAGGCTGTCGGTGGCGACATCACAGAGTAGGGTCCTCTCACCTGGGCCTACGGGGAGGTCCTGGAGCTGCAAACCGGAGACTGCGGTTCTGTAACTCGGAATCACCTCATCCGCCTGCTGCGCCTCTGCCAGTGCCTCAAATTCTACCCCTTGGGAAAGGGCATGAACGGTAGGGCGAGAGAGCGCATCCGCCACGACATTGTCCTTACCCGAGACGTGCCGGACATCCGTCGTGTATTCAGATATGTAGGACAGGTGGCGTTGCTGGCGGGACGACCAGGGGTCGGACGCTTTCGTAAACGCAAAGGTAAGCGGTTTGTGGTCCGTGAACGCAGTGAAGGGCCGACCTTCTAGGAAGTACCTGAAATGCCAGATTGCCAGGTAGAGCGCCAACAGTTCCCGGTCGAAAGCACTGTACTTGAGCTCGGGTGGCCGCAGGTGTTTGCTGAAAAACGCCAGGGGTTACCAGCGACCCGCGATGAGTTGCTCCAGCACCCCACCGACTGCCGTGTTAGATGCGTCCACTGTGAGGGCGGTAGGGGCGTCCATTTTGGGATGTACTAGCATTGCGGCGTTCGCCAAAGCTTCCTTCGTTTGAACGAAAGTGGCGGCGGACTCCTCGTCCCAGGTAATGTCCTTGCTCGGACCCGACATCAGGGCGAACAGGGGGTGCATGATCCGGGCAGCTGAAGGGAGGAAGCGATGGTAGAAATTGACCATACCTACGAATTCCTGAAGGCCTTTGATCGTGGTGGGTCGGGGGAAGTGGCGGACCGCATCTACCTTAGCGGGCAGAGGGGTTGCCCCGTCTTTAGTAATTCTGTGGCCCAGGAAGTCAATGGTATCGAGTCCGAACTGGCATTTGGCGGGGTTGATTGTAAGACTGTACTCACTCAGTTGGGCGCAGAGTTGACGGAGGTGGGACAGATGCTCCTGACGACTGCTGCTGGCTATGAGGATGTCGTCCAAATAGATGAACGTGAGGTCCAGGTCCCGTCCCACCGCGTCCATTAACCGCTGGAACGTCTGTGCGGCATTCTTCAGGCCGAATGGCATGCAGAGGAACTCGAAAAGGCCAAACGGGGTGATGAGAGCCGTTTTGGGGACGTCGTCAGGAAGCATCGGGATTTGATGGTATTCCCGGACGAGGTCTACCTTGGAGAAGATCCGTGCGCCGTGCAGGTTTGCTGCAAAGTCCTGAATGTGCAGCACAGGGTAGCGGTCCGGTGTGGTAGCCTCGTTCAGCCTGCAGTAGTCGCAGCACGGTCTCCAGCCTCCCGTCGCTTTGGGCACCATGTGCAGGGGGGAGGCCCATGGGCTGTCGGACCGCCGGATGATCCCCAATTCCTCCATCCTCTGGAACTCCTCCTTCGTCAGTTGGAGCTTGTCCGGGGGAAGCCGCCGAGCACGGGCGTGGAGGGGTGGTCCCTGGGTCGGGATGTGGTGCTGTATGCCGTGTCGGGGCATGGCCGCTGTGAACTGCAGTGCCAGAACCGATGGGAAATCCGCCAGGACCCTGGTGAAGTCGTTGTCGGACAGCGTGATGGAGCCGAGGTGAGGGGCTGGCAACTGGGCTGCACCCAGGGAGAACGTCTGAAAGGTCGGCGTGTACCAGTCTCTTCCTGGGCAGGTCGACCAGTAGGCTGTGAGCCTGCAAAAAATCCGCACCCAGAAGCGGTTGGGCTACGACAGCCAATGTAAAGTCCCACGTGAACTGGCTGGAGCCGAACTGTAGCTGCACCTGACGGGTGCCATAGGTCCTTACTGTGCTGCCGTTCACGGCCCTCGGGGGGGACCCGGTGCCCTGCTGCGGGTGTCGTAACTCGTCGGAGGTAAAACGCTGATCTCGGCACCAGTATCGACCAAAAACCGGCGTCCCGACCTTCTATCCCACACATACAGGAGGCTATCCCGATGGCCAGCTGCCGTAGCCATCAGCGGCAGCTGGCCCTGGCGTTTCCCAGGAACTGGCAGGGCGGGCGACAACGGCGGGCTTCTGCGCCCCACCGCTGGTGGTAGAAGCACCAGTGTTCCTTGGGCCGGGGGTTGGCGGGCTCTGCGGCCGGGCCTGGACTGGTTTGCTGCTGGGAGCGTGGCTGGGAGATCTGTGCGATGGACGCCCCGCTCACCTTTTTGGCGTTCCACAGCAAGTCCACCCGGGCTGCCACCTTCCGGGGGTCACTGAAATCCGCGTCGGACAGCAGCAGGCGTATGTCCTCGGGCAGCTGCTCCAGGAATGCCTGCTCAAACATGAGGCAGGGTGTGTGTCCATCGGCTAGAGACAACATCTCATTCATTAAAGCCGATGGAGGTCTGTCGCCCAAGCCATCCAGGTGCAGTAAACGGGCAGCCCGCTCGCGCCGTGAGAGTCCGAAAGTCCTGAGGAGCAGGGCTTTGAATTCCGTGTACTTGCCGTCTGCCGGGGGCGACTGTACGAACTCTGCGACCTGGGCCGCTGTGTCCTGGTCGAGGGAGCTCACCACGTAGTAGTAGCGGGTGTCTTCTGAGGTGATCTGGCGAACGTGGAATTGGGCTTCGGCTTGCTGAAACCATAGGTCCGGGCGCTGTGTCCAGAAACCCGGCAGTTTCGACGAAACCGCATGAACAGAGGCGGCATCGGTCATTTCTGGTCCAAAAATCGTTTGGACCGTTGGGGAGTCGGTAACTACAGTCGAAGGAAAAAACTTTATTCGAAATCCTCAGCCTCACTTTTAAGCCTCCCTCAACCTGCCCCCCGTGGCGCAGAGGCTCCAAAGCTCTGTGCTCGCAAACCCCCGTAGGCTATCTAATTGTGAGCCGGTTCGGATGTGCCAGGAAATGGGTCGCCACAGGCCGATTATATTAGGTATTTCAACCTTGGGGAAGATATACCAGCTGTCTACTCTGTGTAATGCTCTCAAGGACTTGTAAACTACCATCAGATCTCCCCTCATCTGCTGCTGCTCCAGGAATTAAAACCCAAGTTTGCTCAGCTTCTTCTAGCACATATACTCTAATCCAGGCAGCATTCTGGTAAACCTCTCCTTACATTTCCTATAAAATTCAATATTCTTCCTATAATGGGGCAACTGGAATTGAATGCAATGCAACAGATGCAGCCTAACCAGAGTCTTACAGAACTGTGACGGAACTGCCTGATTCTTGAACTCAGTGCCCTGACTAATGAAAGCAATCATGCCATATGCCACTTATACTTCCTCCATGGCTGGCTCTTGTTCTGATCTGTTCTGTCACCACACAGTTGAATTAGCCATCGACCCTTTGCTCTCTCTCCTACCTTCTCCCCATCTCAGACACTCATTTGTCCCTCTACACCTTCACCCCTCATTTCCTTTTCTCTAAGGACTCAGAACGTTAGCTTGTTCCTCACCTCGCAAGTAGTGCTTGGGCCTCTCAACATTTTACCATTCTTGGACCACAAAAATCCACCAGTCAGCTTCAATGAGTTGCATCGAAAATAAAAAAGAGTTTGATGAGTGAGGGAAAACCACAATAAAGGAACCCACTGCACTGACCCTTCACTGATCATACCTCAAAATAGTACTTACTGTTTTTAATTTATAGTCAGCAAGTTATCTGCAAGTCCTATGAATATTCATTTCCTTCAAACATGAAATTGCTTCATGGTATTTCTCCATGTACTTCATAACAATACTGTCCAGTATGAATACCAACACTGCAAGGATTAGAAGAAGGAACTGCCCGCCCTCTTAAAACTAGAATACTTCCAAGAAATTCAATCTCCATTACCACATAGATAAGGCAAGGCTGGTGGGATTGGCAGGAAAGGAAGACTACTTGTGCATTATTTTAACTATTCATAGGATGTGGGCATCAGCCGACATTAATTAATTAATTAATTTCTTCATATACAGTGTGGAATATGCCCTTCCACCCCCCCCCCCCCCCCATGCTGCCCAGCAATCCCCCAATTTAGCCCTAGCCTAATCATGGGACAGTAAACAATGACCAATTAACCTGTCAACGGGTACATCCTTGGGACTGTGGGAGGAAACCAAAGAACCCAGAGGAAGCTCTGCAGTCACGGTGAGAATTTACGCAGTGGCGGGAATTGAACCTGGCTCGCTGGTACTGTAAAGCGTTGTGCGAACCACTGCGCTACCATGCCACCCTCATTTACTGCCCTTAATCAGTATTTACTACATTGAACTTGCTGTGTAGCCCGTCTCAGTGCTGTGTCACCAGCATGACGCTATTACTGATTCCTCTTCCGTAACTTATGCTCCTACTTTATATTGTTCTGAGGAGAATACGGGGGAAAGGGGCCGAGAGGAAAAATAAATCAGCCGTGATTGAATGGCGGAACAGACTCAATGAGCCGAGTGGTCTAATTCTGTTTATGGTCAAAGAGGGCCGAATCAAGGGTTTTATGCCCTTATATTTTCCTTGTGGAATGTTAGGCACTGGCGCTACATGCCTGTGAAGTTGTTGCGGGTAGGCTTTTCATTGCCCTTGTGCATATGACCATAAACCTGACTTTGACATTGAGGCTCTTGTTAAGCCAGAAGGTGAATTTTGCCGGCAGTAAGAGAGTGAGGCATTGAGGTTATAACCACATTAGTCATGCTTCTATTTCTTCTGTTCCTCTTCCGACAATTAAATATCTCTTGCCCAAATACATTAGTTTCTTTGAGATAGTTGTTGGTGAGTCTTACTTCACTGGCCACTTACTGATCACTTCCACAGTATAAAGGTAACAGAAAGACATCGTATCCTTTATGACACAGATGAAGGCCATTTGGCCCATTGAGTCCATACCAGTTGACAAAGTAATCCACATGGGCTAATGTCCCGGCAAATTATTCTCCCCTCACATGCCAATCAATTCTCCTATCTGCAATCTATTAACTCACTTCCATGGATTCCACAACTCGTGTTCTCCATATTAATTACTTACTTCTATTTTTGAAATTTGCACAGCTTGTACTCTTTTGCACATTGGTTGTCTGTCTGGCTTTGTGTGGAGATCTTCACTGGTTCCATTGTACTTCTTTGTTCTTCTGTGAGCGCCCACAAGAAAACAAATCTCGAAGTAGTGTATGATGACATATATGCACTTTGATTTTGAATTTGTGTTGAGACTGTGACCTGCTGAGCTGCGGCAGACACCAGACACAGCTCGTCCGAGCCGGCTGTCTCTAGGCGTTACACTGCCAGTATAACAAAACGCAAGGGGATAAGCAGCATGAACTCAATTGGAAAGGATGAATTTTCCCTATGTTTCGCACATCTTTTGTTTCTGTGTGGTTGATTGACAGAAGGCAGATGATGTGAATTAATAAACAGATAAAATATAAGCCCCTTGTAGCAGAGACATGACAGCAAGTGGTGGCTGACAGTAAGCTCCTCTTAGATAAGTCCTACTAGAATAGATGTGGAGAGGATTTTTCCAAGAGTGGGGGAGTCTAGAGGCCAGAGGGCACAGCCTCAGCGTAGAAGGATGTTCCTTTAGAACAGAGATGAGAATGATTTTTTTTCACCTGAGGGTTTTCAATCTCTGTGGAACTCATCGCAACAGACAGCTGCAAAGTCCCAGTCATTGGTATATTTAAAGTGGAGGTTGTTAGATTCTTGATTAGTGAGGGTGTGAAAGGTTACGGGGAGAAGGCCAAAGGATGGAGTTGTAAAAGATAATAAATCATCCATAATTAAATAGCAGAGCAGATTCGACAGGCCGAATGGCCTAATTCTGCTCGTGTCTCATGTTCTAAAAGCGCCAAATCATTAGTTATAGTGGTTTAAGAATTTGAATTTAAAATTTTCAACAATCAACAAAACTAATGAATGCTGAAGCATAGGCCTATTCCTGCGATGTATTGTGAAACATCATGAAACTGCATCAGGGAACCCTGGGCCAAGCTGAACACACTGAAATCTGGGTGTCAGCACATGTCCTTTGTGGCTTCCACCAAGCAAGGCAACTCTTCACTGTAATCTGAAATGCAAAGACTGGAGCAACAAGACAGACTGCTGGAGGGTCTCGGTCAGCCCAGCCATGTCTGTGGGGGCAGAGGCTCAGAACCCTGCATCAAGTCCCTGTACAAGGCCTCAACAATTCACTTCCCACCGACAGATGCTCCTTAAGCTCCTCCCGCAGTCTGTTTCTGGAGTAGGCCCTTCCAGATGAATAGGCTGCACCACACAGCAACCCACCTATTAAACACTAGCCTAAACACAGGACAATTTACAATAACCAATTAACCTACTAACCGGTACATCTTTGGACCGTGGGAGGAAACCCATGTGGTCATGGGGAGAACGTACAAACTCCTTACATATGACGTCACATTTGAACTCTGGATACTGATACCCTGAGCTGTAATAGTGTCGCGCTGACTGCTACGCTATCGTAGTTTCTTTTTAACAAATACCTCCCCAGTTTCAAGCAAGCCACTCAACAAGGTTGCATGGGTTTAAAACGTCGTGACATCTGTAAGACTGTAATATGTCTGTGCATTATCCATTTCTGAGCATCCCTCCTACATGTTACAAGCTCAGACCATATTGCACTCCACAGCAATTTGAGATTGGTGGCAGTGGGTTAACATCACATCACACCAGCTGGGATCATTCTACCATCAAATGAACCCTCATCTCCAGATCCAACTCAGCAAAGTTACTTTGCGTGTGGTTTGGACATACTGTTAAGGCTGATTGATACTTCTGCGTACGGGCTAGTTTCACTTCTGCATAGGCTCTACGCCACAGCGAGCATGCACTGGTATGCGCCAAAACGCTAGTTGGCGGTGGGGTTTCTAGGCCACTGTGTTGAGTTTCTCCGTGAGAGACATAGACGAGGAAATGCGCTTCAAACACTTACGCCTGGTGGCAGGTAGATTCGGTTCATCTACTTCGCATCGGTGTGCAGACATGGCGAAGAAACAACCGGAAACGCGATGCTACAAGTGAACCAATCACAGCCGTTGCAGTCTGCGTTGCCGCGACGCCTGAGTGAGATTCTTGGGGAGGTGCACGTCACCCTACAGCGTAGGGTACACGGTACCTACGGCGTCGATGCAACACACAAGTATAAATCAGCCTTAAGGAGGGCCACTGAATTATAAACTAACCCCAAGACACTGCTGAGAGCCAGCGGAGTGAAGGATTTAGCGCCCCCTATCTTAGAAAGTGCATGCTGACATTGGAGAGGGTTCAGAGGAGATTCCTGAGTATGATCCCAGAAATGAAAGGGTCAATTAACGAGGAGTGTTTGACGGCCCTATTGTTGGTGGAGTTGAGGACGGATCTCATTCAAACCTACTGAATACTGAAAGGCCTAGATAGGGTGAAAGCAGACAGAATATTTCCTATAGTGTGGGAGTCCAGGACCAGCATACAGTATAGAAGGAATTTCTATGAGGAGGAATTTCTTTAGCCCGAGGGTGGTGAACCTGTGGAATTCATTGCCACACATGGCTGTGGGAGCCAAGTCATTGGGTGTGTTTACAGCACAAGTTGATCGACTCTACTTGACAGGGTGTCAAAGTTTACAGGGAGAAGGCAGGGGAATGGGATTGAGAGGGATCATTAATGAGAGCAGACTCAATGGGTCAAATGGCCTAATTCTCCTTTGTCTTATGGTTTTATTAAGTTAAACTAATAAAAGTATCTCAGCTGATGAAAATGACCCGATGTCTAGATGTGGGTGAATACGTGAATAAATCATATCATCAAGCAGCGATTTCAGAATTTCAACCCGATGCTTTTTTAGCTTTACTTTTCAACATTTTACTTTTCCTTGCCTCCTACTGGGGGAGGGGGCAGAGTAGCATACTGGTTAGCACAATGCTTTACGGTACCAGTGACCCGGGGTTCAATTCCTGCCTCTGCCTGTAAGGAATTTGTACGTTCTCCATGTGACTGCGTGGGTTTACTCCAGGTGCTCCAACTTCCTCCAACATTTTAAAGATGTACCAGTTGGTAGATTAATTAGTCACTGTAAATTCTCCTGGGATTAGGCTAGGATTAAATCAGGGTATTGCTGGGCAGCGTGGTTCAAGGAGTCCAACGGGCCTTTTCCGCATTGTATCTCAATGCACAACCCTCAACTCAAGAGATTGCCCAGTTGCCGGAAATCTTGAGGAGCACACACAAAATGTCAGAAGAACTCAGCAGGTCAGACAACATCTACGAAGGGGAATTTACAAACAACGCTTTTGCCAAGACCCTTCATCAGAATGAGTAACCTGCCCATTTTGCCCATCTTTTTGGAATTAGCACACTCTGTACCTATAACTCCTGGCTGATCATGTCCATGAGTGATCCTCTGCAAGAGAGGTACAGAAACTTGAGTGGAGCATCTTCTTTAGAACTTATTAATTGTGTAACGAATCTAGAGACACAAACCTTGGCTGCAACAGAAAATGCTCTTTCTCTTTAACCTCTGCACTGATATGTTGGGCCCAGGATAGATCCTCAGAGATGCTGACACCCAGGAACGTGAACGTGCTCACTCTTTTCACTTCCAATCCCTCTCTGAGAACTGGTGTATGTGTTCCCTCGTCTTACCTTTTCTGAAGTCCACAATCAGTTCTTTGGTCTTACTGATGTTATATTTCAGCATGGGCTGAAGGACCTGTTTCGGTGCTGTAGTGCTCTAGGACTGGAGATTACCCCAGTCAGTGGTAAAATCTAGGGGAGAGTTGCTGAAGTACGGAGAGAATAAAATGGGTGAGGGTAGGATTAGTGCCTACTGGGTGGTGTATCTAAGGGTTTGCTTCCACATCATAACTCCCTACGACTCTATCACAGTTGTCATTATAGTTTTGCTGCTTGTAAGGCCTCAGTATAATCAAATTAGTTCCCATTTTTCCCACCACACTTCACAAGATGGTCTCCTTTGCGTGGGAGACACTTTGAGCCTATGAAATGCGCTGGAAAAATGTAAGTGCAAGGCAAGGCAGTACAGCAGCAATTGTTACTGCCTGTCAACCCAGCGATCCCGGTTCAATCCTGACCTCCAGTTCTTCCAGGATAGAGCTTGCACCTTCCCGCCACTGTCTGTAAGGAGCTTGTACGCTTTCCTCGTGACCGCGTGGGTTTCCTCCAAGTGCTCTGGTTTCCTCCTACAGTCAGGGTAGTAGGTTAATTGGTCACATGGGTGTAACTGGGCTGTGTGGGTGTATTGAAGGGCCTATTACTGCACTGTTTCTCTTAAAAAAAAGTCTCTGTGACAATGTGAGCTTCTCCTATAGATTCCCCCCGCATCCTAAACATCTGCTGGCCGCTAGGGAAATTGGGATACTGCAAATTATCTCAAATCAGTTCAGAGCTGATGTGAGTGATGTTATCCATGCTGGTTCAGGAGCCTGGTGGTTGAAGGGTAATAACTGATTCTGAATTTGGTGGTGTGGGACCTGAGGCTCCTGTACCTCCTTTCCCAATAGCAGCAGTGGCGCCTGAGATCAGAGTTCGATTCTGGCATCCTCTCTAAGAAAGTTTATATGTCCTTCCCGCGATCACTTGGGTTTCCTCCCACAATCTAAAACTGTACCGGTTAAGAGGGTAATTAGTCATTGTAAAAATTGTCCTGTGGTTAGGCTAGGGTTAAATTGGTGGGTGACTGGGCGAAGAGGCTCTGTTCTGTAGCTCTAAATAAAAGAAAGAGATCATGGCCTGGCTGGGGTGGGGGGGGGGGGGATCGTTGACGGACGCTGCTTTCTTGTGGCGGCACTCTGCTGAATGGTAGGAAGGACTTCTGCCTGTCATGACCTCTCTTTGTAGGCTTTTCCATTATTGCACATTGATGCTTCGCTGCTGTCATGAACTCACAATTCTAAAGGCTGACAAGTTCACCCCAACCAGCGAGCACCTATTCACATTATTCCTAGTTTATTTTCTCCCAACAACTCCCTCTACATTCTAGGACTCACTGACACGCGAGGAGCATTTTAAAGAGTAAATATTAGTTTTGCTTGTCACATGTACACCTTTGCGTCAACAGCCAACGGAGGATATGCTGGGGGGAGCCTGGAGGTGTCACCATGCCTCCAGCACCAACGCAGCGCACCCATAACCTACTAACCCTAACCCATATATCTTTGGACTGTGTGAGGAAACTGGATCACCTAAAGGAAACCCACAGGGTCACGGGGAGAATGGGCAAACACTAACCACCTTAGTTTTTGGGATGCAAGGGGAAACCGACAAAATTCAAAGTTTGAAATGAATTTATTATCACCTTGAGATTCATTTTCTTGTTGGCATTCACAGGAAAATTATTAAACACCTTAGAATCAAAGGAAAAGGACACACAAAGACTAACAGTGTTCAAAAGAAGACAAATTGTGCAAATAATAAAAATGTAAATACATTATACCGAGCTGCAGCATCCTTGAAAGTGAGTCTAAGGCAAAGGAGCTGAACTAGGCCAATCATCGAGTCTGTTCCCCCATTCAACACCAGCAAGCACAGGTCCAGAGCCATCAAACGCTCCTGATAGGTTAACCCTTTTAATCCCGGGATCATCTTTGCGAACCTCTTCTAGACCCTCTCCAATGTCAGCCCATCCCTTCTTAGATACGGGGCCCAAAACTGCTCACAAAGTGCAGCAGAACAACACAAGCAACAACAACAAAAGAATTCCCCTCCCTCCCTACCAACGCAGACAGTTCTCCTACCCCAAGACAGCAGATTTGAGGTCAAAAAGTACAATGAAAATGCAAATCTTTGGTTGCGAAATGAAAAACACGAGAAATTCTGCCGATGCTGGAAATCCAAAGCCACACACACAAAATGCTGGAGGAACTCAGCAGGTCAGGCAGCGTCTGTGGGAAAGAGTAAACAGTCTATGTTTTGAGCCGAAACCCATCTTCAGCACTGGAAAGGAAGGGGGGAAGATGCCAGAATAAAAAGGAGCGGGAGGGGTTAGAGGATAGCTAGGAACAGATAGGTGAAGCCAAGTGGGTGGGAAAAAGGCTGGAGATGAAGGAATTTGATAGGAGAGGAGAGAGGACCATAGGAGAAAGGGAAAGAGGAAGGGCACTAGGGGGGAGGTGATAGGCAGGTGAGAAGAGGTAAGAGGCAAGAAATGAAATGAAGTGTTGTTTCTCTTTAATCCTTTCCAACTCTGGCTCCTAAAGTCTTTCTCCTTGTGGTGACGTGCTCCCTCACCAGCTTAGCCACGGCAAGAATCAGGTTCAAAGCGAACAGCTGCAGAGGGCTTCAGTGAGCACATATTAGTCGCTAATACCTCAATAAACCCCAGAAACAAAAGCCTCATGGTTTCTCCCCAAAAACCATGGAATGTTCCCCCCCATTCACTTTGCCATCTCAACTCTCCCCCCCCCGCCCCCCACCGGCCTGCCCCTCCCCCATCAGACGGAGAGTTGAAACGCTGCTACAGAAACAGATTGTTCACTGGAGTGTAACCGTGACGAGGCACAGACAAACAGCAGCCACCCAATGCTAGCATCTGCACAACACCACACACAATGGACTGCTTTCCGAGTGGGAGAGGCAGGGGGAAGGGGGTGGGGGGGGTGGGTAGGGGGTTGGGAATGAGATGAAATGCAAACAGAACAGCTTAAACCGCAGATCCAATGGAGATTTCAAAGTTTGCTCCAGTGGCTGGTCGCAAGAATCGCAACACGGATCCCTTTTAACAATGGTCCATCGAGCAACAAGACGATCAAACCATACTACTCGCATGTTAAGAGTCCACTGCAGGTGAGCTCCATGCATGGCCTTAGGCATACAATGCATTCCACACTAAATGCTGGAGGAACTCAACAGGTCAGGCAGCATCCGTGGAAATGAATAAAAAGTCGACATTTCGGGCCAAGACCCTTCTCCAGCATGGAGAGGAACAGGGAAGGTGGGGGAAGGGGAAGGAGGTTAGCTAGAAGGCCCATTGTCAGGTAGCAGTCAATAAAGAGCAAGTGACGATCCCAGGTTTAGCCCTCGAGGCCACCAGTAGCTTCCTCACCATAGAATTACACAGCTGAGCCCTGATAAACCAGTACATACAGTAGTACCAGTGGATTTCTCACAGCCCCCTAGAATTCTCCACTGCTCTGACTTTCGACCAAGTGGCCCTGGAGTAAAGGACAAAGGGCAACCAGGTTATCATGCACCTGAGCAGGTTGCTACTGAGCCAGAGAGCAATGAAGAGGAGACAAGACTCTGAGAGTATGGTGGGCCTCCAGGTTCCCTATGGGCCAGGTAATAGCTCAATGCTAGATCATCTGAGGAATATGAGAGCTCTGAGCAGGAGCTCAGATTGACGTGGACCACTGTTGGCGCCCATTCCAACCCATTCAACTGACCAAGTTCTGTCATCCATCGCCAAAGTGGATAGAGCAGGGGGGTGTGGAGGCCAAGTCATTGGGTATATTTAAAGCAGAGATTGATGGGTTCCTGATTAGTAAGGGTGTCTAAGACTACTGCGAGAAGGCTGGAGAATGACATTGAGATGGATAGTAAATCAGTCTGAATGTGTGGGCCAAATGGCCTGAATTTAATCTTCTGCCTTATGATTTTATGGTCTCCAGAAGTTCTAGCTCTTCATAGTCAGGGTAACACTGCTCTACATTACAGTCTTGGGACTGGACAAGGGTGAGAATTCCATAGGTATCCAAAGGAGAGTATCGTAACTGGTTGGGTTGCGGCAAACACCAATGCCAAGGAATGGAAGCCTACGTAAAGTGGTGGACATAGCCCAGACCATCACAGGCAAAACCCGCCCAGCCACTTACCTGGAACTTTGCCAGCCTCCATCATCAAGGACCCCTATCATCCAGGCCCTGCTCTCTTCTCACTGCTGCCATCAGGAAGGGGCTACAGGAGCCTTGGGTCCCACACCACCAAGTTCAGGAACTGTTGCTACCCTTCAACCATCAGGCTCCTGAAGCAGCACATCTAACTTCACTCGCCTCAACTCTGAACTGATTCTACAGTCTATGAGCTTGCTTTCTACAACTCATGTCCTCATTGTAGTTTTTAAAAATTTGCTCAGTTTGTTTTTTTTTGCATATTTGTTGTTTGCCAGTCTTTGTTATGGGTAGGTTTTTCCAAATTCTATTGTATTTCTTCATTTTTCTGAAAATAGCTACAAGAAATTAAATCTCAGGGTAGTACATGGTGACATATACATATTTCAGTAACAAACTGGCTTTGGCAGTGAGATGGCCAAGTGATCCAGGGCTTTTACAGGGACTTTCTACAGGTTACGTGAGCTGAAGCTGGTATGAGTACAGGTATAGATTGTGTATGCTCATTTAATAAATATTGCTGATTTAACACTGTGACCCATCATTACTATGGGTAATGATAGTGAAAAATCAGAACAAAAACTGCAGATGCTGGAATTCTGAAATAAAACAGAAAGTGCCGGAGGCACTCAGCAGTCTCGGCAGTATCTGTGGAAAAAGAAAGTGTTAATGATTCTGGTCCAAGATCCTTCATCAGAATTGTTCCACAGGTAACACCTGACTGCTGAGTGGTTCCAACACTCTTTTTAAGAGAAATTCAGATTTGATATTAAACCTTTTCAGACTTGATTGTGCACGGATTTGCCCTAGAATGCTCAATGACTGTTGAAGTACTTTTTAAGGGTTACAATGGCATTGTAGGAAACATAGAAGCTGATTTCAGCACAGCAAGCTCCCACGAACTAAAATGTCAATGGTCTTTGAGTTAAACAGCAGAGAAATAGGCCATTTAGCCCATTGAGCCCTTATTCTGATTAAATACAATCAGAATCACAATCAGGTTTATGATTACTGACATACTTCATATAAGTATAGGAAGGATGTCAGAGGTAATTTATTTCATATACAGAGTTGTGAGTGCATGGAATGCCTGGCCAGGTGTGCCAGTTACACTAGGGACATTTAACAAACTCTTAGATAGACATATTAAATAATATATTTAATTAAATAGTTTATTTAAAGTCCATGAATGATTGAAAAAATGGGTTGGGGGGGGGCTCTATTTTATTTAGAGATACAGTGTGGAACACGCCCTTGCATATCACTGAGCCACAACACCCAGCAATCAAACTATTTAACCATAGTGTACTCACAGAACAACTTATAAATGACCAATTAACCTACTAACCGGTACATCTTTGGACTGTGGGAGGAAACCACAGCACCCGGAGGAAACCCACACATTCATCCGAAGAACGTGCAAACTTTCTTACAGAGGACGCTGGAATTGAGCTCCGAACTCCAACGCCCTGAGCTGTAGTAGTCACACTAACGACTACGCTACCATGGCAACCTCTCTGGGGCACAAAAAAAGAAAGAATACAATACAATACTACTTATTTTTCAACCCAAAATACTATTAACATTCTACCAGCCAAAGAGCTGGAGGTCAGACTCACAGCAAACTGTCAATTATACAGCTGATATATTTACATTGATATAAAGTAGTTTAGAGGGTTGGCACAGCATCATGGGCCGAAGGGCTTTACTATGCTGTAGTGCTCTGTTCTGAAATACAAGGGGTGATTGATAAATTCATGGCCTACGGTAGAAGGAGTCAATTTTAGAAAACCTAGCAGTTATTTTTCAACATAGTCCCCTCCTACATTTACACACTTAGTCCAGCAGTCGTGGAGCATACGGATCTTGGACCTCCAGAAAGTGTCCATTGATAAGTTTGTGGCCTAAGGTAGAAGGAGATGAGTTATCACTCCTCATATTAACAAATACATTTTCTCCTCATCTGATAATCATTCTTGGTGACATAGGATCAAGACAGGCATATTGGCTGTTGCACACTGAACAATGCCATATACAACCCAAACCAAAAAAAATTAAAACTTTATAATATCCATTTCTCAGCAATTAAAATAAAATTAAATTTGTTTCCTATATTTAAATTATACAAATTTGTCAAATGCAAGTGGCGGAAGGCTGCTTTTCCAAAATCCCAGCAAACTTCTTCATGGGGCACAGTCAACCAACAAAGGGACGTGAACACACACACACAAACCATAAACCAAACCAGTGATCTCAGACAGCATCAAACTACCATCAAAATTTCTGAACAGAAAATAAACCAACCCCCCCCCCCCCCAACACTACCTCAGTATTTTTGCTCTCTATTTGCAGTGTATATGTATGCCTTGTAATTTATAGTTGGTTTTTAGATGGAAAGGGTCGGGATGTCAGGGCCAGCAACAGGGGACAGGCTGGTTTTCAGCTTGCTGCTCCGTGAGGTTTACTCGCCTCTTTTTATTGTTTGCACAACTTGTGTTTTTTTTCTGCACGTTGGGTGTTTGACAGTTTTTTTAATGGGTTCTATTGGCTTTCTTTGTGTGTGGCTGCCCGTAAGGAGACGAAGCTCAAGACTATGTAGTATACATACGCTGATAAAAATGCACTTTATACTTGATGTATAGCACTGTACTACTGCTGTAAAACAAGTTTTGAGACGTATGTGAGTGATACCAAAACTGATTCTAATACTGAAAGAGTTAAGCTGTTGCTGCTTTGTCAAGGAGACCAGTGCATTTGAACTGCTCATTAGTTTTACTTGTGCTCCAAGCCCGCCATAGCGGGTGAAGAGGAGGATTTTTGCAGAAGTCAGCTCAGAATGAAATTGGCGCTCCAGTTCCACATCGGATATGACCTGTCATACACCCCAAAGGATTGGGAAGAGATACAAGATCTATTTGGCTTTGAAAACTAAAAATTACGTTTTGGTTGCTAGGACAAAAAAACACAAGGCAAAAATGAGAATTAATAAACTTTTTCATGCAGATTGTGGTTATATGCTTGCTGTGAGAGCAGACAATAGTGCTTTCAGATAGAAACTGGATGGAAATCACAGGACTATGGGAAACAGAGAGAGTTGCTTTTTAAATGTCTCATTTGCAGAATGGGTTCCTTCTGTGACTCTATTTTAACAATAACATCAATCTTCAATTTCACAGTAAAGCATCCTCAAGAACTGTTTTCAACTCATTTCCTGAATATTATAGTTCTGAAAAAGACAAGAGACACAGTGGTTGGGTGGGTGGGGGTGGGGGGGGGTAACTCATAATTTCTTAATAGTTCACTAGGAAGAGTGAATCGGGTGATAAAGTGAACCTAGAGCCCAGGATACATCTGGAATTAAAAACAAACAAAAAGCATCCAGTGAGCTGCAGTTCTATGGGCAAGGAGGCCTTGTTAGTGATAGTCAAGTAAAATACACTTACTTTGTATATTTATTGAGACACACTGTGGAGCAGGCCCTTTTGGCACTTCGAGATGCGTCGCCCACCAAACCCTATTTAACCCTAGCCTAATCACAGGACAATTTACAATGAATTAACCTATCAAATGGTACACCTTTGCAATGTGGGAGGAAACCAGAGCGCCCGGACTAGACCCACGTGGTCACTGGGAGAACGTACAAACTCCTGACAGGCAGTGGTGGAAATTGAACCTGGGTCACCAGCACTGTGAACGATTGTGCTGACCACTACGCTACCATGCCACCAAACGAATTCGTAATTCATTTGTAGATTTTAATTCTCACTTTCCCAAGTTATTGTGTGTTACATGTACTATGTGTTTTACAACCTGGTCTGGAGAAATGTCATCTCCTTTGGTAGTATGCATGTATGTAGTTAAATGACAATTATCTTGACTGAAATGTGGCAGTCCATGGCTGCATGCCACTAGGAACCAGAATCCTAAGCAATAAACATCTTTACCATGGGAATGTCTAACCATCTACTTTTGATATTTAATGTTACTACCTCTGTTATACTTCAGTTGAATATTGTAGGAGGTGGCATGGTAACACAGTGGTTAGCTCAATGCTATTGCAGTACCAGCTGGAAGGCAGGAGTTCAACTCCCACCATTGTCTGTCAGGAGTCTGTAGAAACCATGTGGGTTTCCTCCAGGTGCTCAGGTTTCCTCCCACATTCCAAAGGTGTATGGTTTGGGTTAGTGACTTATGGACATGCTGTGTTTACGCTGGAAATGTGATGACCTTTGTGAGCTGCCCTGCGGAAGCTACGCTGATTTGATGCAAACGTCGTATTTCACTGTAAGCTTTGTACGTGTAACAAAGAAATAATTTTTCTTTACTGTATTGTCAAGTCAACATCCTGAGGGGTGAGGCGCTCTTAACCAGAAATCCAAATTTGATCAGTCTGTGGTGAGAAGTGCAGGTCAGAATCTGGGTGATGATACCTGTCGAGACTCCCTAAAGGGTTCCCAATCTCTACAAGGTACATGTACGGAGTGCGTTGGGATATTTCCTACTTGCCTAGATAAGAACAGCCTCAAGAAGCTCGATGCGATCCAGACAAGAGTACTTGACAAATGGCATCTGATAAGCCACGCTGAATATTCTCACCCTGGGCCAGCATGCAGACCTGCTGTATCGTCTACAAAGTAGACTGCGTCCAGCATTCACCTGGACTATGTCTCAACTTGCTTAATCTGCCCCCCCCCACCCCCGCGGGCCGTGCGTGCAAGGGAAGGCCATCCCCTGCAGGTCCACGTACTATTCTGACACAGAAACGTACTGTCGGCCCTTCTTCAAGGCTGACCTCAGTCCTAAACACCATTGTGGGAGTACCTTCACCAGAAGTTTAGCACCTCACCACCATCTTCTGCAGGCCAGGGAGAGATGTACAGTCTTGTCAAGCTTCCAAAGTTCAAAATCAATTTACTATCAAAATGCATACAAGTTACCAAATACTTTTCTTAGTCACAGTCATAGAAAAATAAAGCACAGAAACAGGTCCTTTGGCCTATGTAGTCCATGCTGAAGCATTAAACTAGAATAAGAGTTCAAATAGGCCTTGAATCAAGAGTTCAAATAGGTCACTCTTCGCGATCTACAGTCTTCTCTCCAAACCACAGAGCCCTTCGCTGTTCCATTGTCGGCTCAATTTAAATGCTGGCCCAGATAGACTGAAAATACAGGATGTGAGCTTATTTCGCTCGTTGTGATGGTCATCTCCATGGTGCTGAGGCTATGAAGACTGCCCCGGCTGCTGTGTTCCGTGCCTGCTAATATGACAAACTGATTAGCGAGGCTTTGGGCCTGCTCCAGGCTGCTCCGAGATTTGGATCTGAGGACTCAATTTGAGTTCAGAACGCTGTTGCTCGCCTCAATTGTATTTGTATTTTTTTTTCTTTCTCTTGCTCATTGAGTGCTGGTCTTTTATTTATTTTTAATTTTTTCTTTAATTGGATTCTTTTGGGTTTCTTGCTTTGTGGCTCCCTGTTAGCAAGCAAGTCTCAAGGTTGTATAATTTATACTTTCTTTGATAATAAATGTACTTGAATCTTGATTACACCCACATTTATCAACTTAAAAAATGAACCTTTCCAGCTCTGGGGGCTCCTGATTCATTACTGAATATACTACCCATTTGCAACCTAGATGAAATTCATCAAGAATTATATATCTTCCATTGTTAACAAAAACAAGACAAATCCAAAGCAGGCACAGGGAGAAGGATACCTTTAAAACACACAAATACCAAATGTAGTGAATTTTTCTCATTACTCAAAAGGCATTAAATTGTGACCAGAGACACCATTAGTCGCATGGGCCTTATTCCTGATCTTTTTCTTGCAGGAAATTATGGGGGTGGGGAAGAAATACAACAGAATTTTACAAAAAGCTACGCATAAGGGACTGAAGCACAACACAAGTGTAACAATAGACAAACAGTGCAAAAAAAAATACTGCAAGCATGAATTGTAAAGCATCTCTGAAAGTGTGTCATAAACACGAGAGTTAGTGCAAATGCTGTAAATATTGAAGGGCCGAGATAGAGTGGGTGTGGACAGGACATTTGCTATATTGGGGGTGTCCAGGTCCAAAGGGTACAGATGAGAAAGACTTTCTTTAGCCAAAGGATAGTGATTGTGGAAGTCATTGCCACAGATCACTGTGGAGGCCAAGAGATTTGATATATTTAAAGCAGAGGTTGATAGCTTTATGATTAGTCAGGGTGTCAATAGTTACAGGGAGAAAGCAGAATGGGATTGAGAAGATTAATAAATCCACCATCATGGAATGGCAGGGCAGACTCGATGGGCCAGATGGCCTGATTTTGTGTTCCTATTTCTAGTTATTTAATGTTTTATGAAAATCCAGTGCAACACCTAGAAAATGCTGGAGGAACTCAGCAGGTCAGGCAGCTGTTTCATAAACAGTCGCTGTTTTGATGCCACGTTTTGCTCTTAAAGGTGAGTCTGTAGGTCACAGAATCATTTCAGAGAAGTGTGACTGAAGTTATCCAATTGAAATAGTAGTGCAAACGTGAGGATGTATGATCTCCTTTGCCATTTCTACTATTATATCTCGCCTTTGCTTGGAGTACCGTGTAGAGTTTTGTCACCTGATCTTAAAAGAGGATGTATTTGTGATTGAGGAAATGCAGCAAAGTTTCACCACCTGCCAATATCATGACTGTCATATAAGAAAAGATCAGAGAATGTATTTACGGGACAAAACAGGATACTTAAGAGACGATTTTCTCCCGACCAAGGAGAGTGGAATTGGGGTGACAGTCCCGGCCAAAAACAATTGACAGGTCATTTCATAACAAAGAACACTACAGCCCAGTACAGGCCCTTTGACTCACAATGTTCTGCTGACCTTTTAACCTACAAAGATCAAACTATCCCTTCCCTCCAACATAGCCCTCCATTTTCCTATCATTTATGTACCTTAGAATTTCTTAAATGTCTAATATATCTGTCTCTACCAACACCCCGGCTGTGCATTCCATACACCCACCTCTCTGTGTAAGCAACTTACCTCTGACTTCCACCGTATACTTTCCTCCAGTGACCTTAACATTCTGCCCAGGGAACAGCCACTGACTCAATCTTATCACCTTGAACACCTCTATCAAGTCACCTTCCATCCTCCTTCGCTCCAAAGAGAAGAGCCCAAGCTTGCTCAACCTATCCTCGGAAGGCAACCACATACAGAGGGAGGAGACCCGCAAGGTGACCAATCTTTGCAAACCCCTGCCCTAGCGGGTCACGGAGACTCTGTTATTGGATGTGTGAGGAACCAAGGGAAACAGTCTTGAGAGAAAAGGTCAGAGGTGACCAATTGAATTTTGCAACAGACTCGAGGGACCGATAGCTTCCTACTTTTGAACCCATCAAGTTTGTGCCAATCATAAAACCGAAGTCTGCTCATGATACCTACTCTTCCAAGACACGTACGTGTCTAAACGCCTCTTATCATATCTGCTTCCCCCTTTGAATTCTATTGACTTGCACTTCTTTGGTTACATCGACTGAAGAAACGTTTTCAAGCTAATTATCAAGGTCATGAACACCGCAACATCAAACTACCTAATATTTTCCTCTTTTTTGCATTACTTATTTATTTTTTATATTTTTATTGTAACTTAGGACAACTTTTTTGTGTTGCACTGTACTGCTACCAGAAAAAAAAAATTTCATGACATGTCAGGGATAATAAACCTGATTCTGATTCTAATTCTGACCGAATATACAGGGAATGGAGGGAGATGGCGACATGGTAGCGTAATGGTTAGCACAACACTTAACAGTAGCGGTGACCCGGAGTTCAATTCCCACCGCTGCCTGTAAGGAGTTTGTACATTCGCCCTGCGACTGCATGGGTTTCCTCTGGGTGCTCCAGTGCCCCAAGTCCAAAGACGTACCAGTTGGTAGGTTAATTGGCCATTGTAAAGGTCAAGTGGAATTTATTGTCATATGCACAAGTTCATTGAAAAACATGCTTACAGCAGCAGAAGTATACATTCCTCCCAAAAGAAAAGGAAGGCAGAGGTTTTTAAAAGTCTCAAAATATTGCCTTAAGACATATTAGCAGAATTAGGCGATTTGGCCCATCAAGACTGCTCCAGGGGTTAATACAGCAGCAAACCTTCTCGCAATTACTCAAACCAGTTCTAAGAGTAAGTGTGTGGAATCACCTGGATGAACTAGGCTACAGACCGACTTCCTTCTGCAGTGAGAATTCTCCCCCTTTCGAGGTGCTGAACGAGGCAGCTCCCTGTGCCGGGAAAGCCCGGTGAAACTGCGGGAGCTGAACCCCGAGCAGAGGTCACATCCGCGCAGTTTGCACCAGGTGCCGAATCTCTCCAGCAACGTGCAAGATAAAGCAAAATCCTCTTTCCCGTCACGTGACGGGATGACTGCAAATGTCAACACAACAATTGCTGCCTGTTGATCAGTGGTTTAAAGATAACACGATTCAGCAGAAAACCTTACTGATATCCGAAGAAGTAACGTGCAACAAATTCAAGAATCTATCAGAAATAGTCTAGGAGAATCCTACACTGCAACAATTTTTTGATGTTATTCTTGACCCAGCTCATCTCAACCTGAAGACAAGTCTCTACTGTGTCAAATCAGTATTATTTAAATTTAATTATATAGAGATACAGACCGGAATAAGACCTTCCGGTCCAACAAGCTGCACTGCTTGGCAACCCAACTATTTAACCATATCATAATCACGGGACAATTTACAATGACTAATTTACCTACTAACGGGTACGTCTTTGGACTGTGGGAGGAAACCAGAGCACCCGGAGGAAAGCCAGGTGCTTCGGTACTAACAATCTTCCAGCTGCTAGAAATCCAGGAAGCAGAGGGCGGGTATGGACAGCGTCCGTACTTGGATCCCGTGCAAGCTCACCTGCCCCCGGCCCCCTTGCCCCTGCTCACCCCTTCTGGGACATCCCACTACGCGAGCCCCCTTCGACAGAAGAGCAGGTTCACCAGCCAACCTGAAACGGCCATTCTCTCCGCCTGTAATGACCCCATGTTGACAGCATATTGTGATGATAACTGGTTAAACTCTAGATCTCAAAGAGGGATATGCACATCTTCAAGGAGCATGTTTGATTATAAATGAGGGAGGCGGTACGATTAAGATGTTTTTAGCTCTTTATTTTAAGAATCAAACGTTTCCTGTTTTCTCTCTGGCTCAGAGCATTCTGCAGTTTAACAAATGCCAACAGCTTTCTGGTCGAATGGGGCAGTTATCTCATACATAAACGCTCCTGAAATGGGCTATTTTGATGCTGATGGATAAATATTATACACACTCCTCCACTGAGCAACCGCTCTAGTGACACAATATCCAGCCAAGACTTTCAACATGAAATTGCTCAGCACCAGCGGGAAACCAAGTTGCTCAGATTAGTATTGTAACTGAGTTTGCAAAAGTCTAATGTATCAATGCATAAACTCCTGATTGACTCATTGACTGCTGCCCAATGATGATTCCTTATTTAACTTACTTGGAACTCACTGGGAAAATGCCTGTTAATTATTCCTCAAAAAGGACCACAAACTTATCATAGGGTTTGGGGACTTGCGCACCTCAATGATCTGGAGAGCTATGCTGACTGGAGTCAGGGCTTTGTGCTTTGGCTCTTAGTAGGGTAACCCATGGCAAACAGGTCAAAGAGGAGAAGCCAAACTAAGAGTGGTCCATCGGTCCTCCAGGTTTGTGGGTTCAGCTCAGGGTGAACAACCCTGACAGGTGAAACAAAACGGTTAAGGAAACAACCATGAAGAATCCTTCTGCATCTGAATGTGATGGTATTCCTGAGACTGGCCTAAGACAGCAGTGAAAACCAAGCTACTGACATGATGCAGGAAGCCCTGAACACCACCAGAGATGGAGGACCTTCATGGCGGCCCGAAACGCCAGTGGTGTAATGGCGGTAGAGTACTGTTAATTACTGGCAACCTCTATCAATTTAAGACTATAAGACCATAAGATATAGGAGCAGAATTAGGCCATTTGGTCCTTCACTTCTGCTCTGCCATTTCATCATGGCTGATCCAATTCTCTCCTCAGCCACAATCTCCTGCCTTCTCCCCATATCCCTTCATGCCCTGACCAATCAAGAATCTATCAACCTCTGCCTTAAATATACGTAAAGACTTGGCCTCCACAGCTGCCCGTGGCAATGAATTCACTACTCTATGGCTAAAGAAATTCCTCCTCATCTCCATTCTAAAAAGACACCCCTCTATTCTGAGGCTGTGGCCTCTGGTCTTATTCTCTCCCACCATAGGAAACATCCTCTCCACATCCACTCTATCAAGGCCTTTTACCATTCAAAAGGTTTCAATGAGGTCGCCCTCATTCTTCTGAATTCCAATGAATACAGGCCCAGAGCCATCAAACACTCTTCACATGACAAGCCATTTTAATTATGGAATCATTTTTGTGAACCTCCTTTGAACCCTCTCCAGTTTCCGCACAGCCGTTCTAAGATAACGGGCCCAAAACTGCTCACAATACTCCAGGTGAGGCCTCATATAATGTCTCAAAATTACATCCTTGCTTATATATTCTAGTCCTCTTGAAATGAATGCTAATATTGCATTTGTCTCCATCAATGTGTGCAGTGCAGGAAGCTTCCCCACTAAATATTAAAATTTACTGTGAACATCACTGTCTTTGTGCACTTTGATTTCCTGCTTCCATTTGTGTACAGAAATCATAATATCAGCTAGTCAGAATCGTAATGCACAGAAACAGGCCCACGATGCCCATGCCAGCCATTCAGTACCTACTCCTACTTATCCCATATACCGGCACTTGTTCCCTACTTTCAATGCCTTGGTGATTCAAGTGTCATGGTGTCATGGAGTCACACACCAGGGAAACAGGCCCTTTGGCCTAAGTGGCTCATGCCAATCAAAACGTCCATCTAAGCTAGTCCCATTTGCTTGCATTTGGCCCACAGCCTTCTAAATCTTTCCTATCCATATACCTCCTGCCATTCCATCTGCCTCAACCACCTCCTCTGGCAGCTCATTCCATATACATCCCAAACTTTGTCTGAAAAAAAGTTGTACCTCGTCAGTTCTAAATTTTCCCCTCTCACCTTACTTAAACATTGATTTCCCAAGCCTGATAAAAAAGATCACTGGGTGCATTCAGTCTGTGTCTCTCATAATGTTGTACACAGTGTTTCTACAAGTACTCTAACTGTGAGAGGATCCACTTTGCCTTCGGGCAGGTCACACCAGATTGCAATTGCTCTTTGGGTGAAGATATTCTTACTCAGATTCCCTCAAAGTCTGTTCCTACCTCTTACCATAAATCTATACACTTTGAAGGCACCACAGCACTGTATTTCATTAGGAGTTTGAGGAGATTTGGTTTGTCACCGAAGACAATTGCAAATTTCTACAGATGTGCCATGGAGAGTATTCTAGCTGGTTGCATCACTGTCTAGTATTGTTGGGGAGTGGGAGTTGCCACTGGACAGGATCGAAATAAGCTGCAGAAAGTTGTGAACTCCATCATGGGTACTAGCCTCCCAAGCATCCAGGATATCTTCAAAGAGCAATGCCTAAAAAAGGCAGTATCCATCATTAAGTACCCCATCACCCAGGACATGCACTTTTCTCCTTGCTACTGTCAGGAAGGAGGTACAGGAGCCTGAAGGCATACACTCAGCGATTCAGGAACAGCTTCTTCCCCTCTGCCATCAGAGTTCTGAATGTACATTGAACCCATGAATACTACCTCACCATTTTTAACTCTTTTTGCACTACTTATTTAAATTAACTTTATATGTATATATTTGCTGAAATTCACAATTTCTTTCTTACGTATTGCAATGTACTAGTGCAGCATAACAACAAATTTCACAACAGATGCCAGTGATCTTAAATCTGATTTTGATTCTGATTAGAGACATTTCAGCTCACTTTCTCCCCTGTCTATTCAGCTGATGATTTTGTATGCCTCATTTGGGTCTTACGTTCTATTCTTTGACTAATGAAGGCAAGTAGCCGAATGCCTTTGTAACCATGGCAACTACTTGTGCCATTGCTTACAGGGATAGTTAGACCTTCAGCAAAGGTACCTCTGTTCTTGAGTACTCAGTTCTACCTTTCATTGTGTATATCATAATCTTATTATTCCTCCGAAATTACCCCACAGTGTTAAAAGTTGAATTCCATCTGTCTCCTTTCTCTGTCCATTTTTGCAACTGATCAACATTGTTCTGTAGGCAAACACTGCCCTGCTCTGTATCAACAACACCACTAATCTGCATATCATTTGCAGACTTTCTATCCGTAACTCTTACATTCACATCCAGGTTTACTAATGTATCTAACAATGTGCAAAGATCCCACAACCGATCTCTAAGAAATACAACTGTTCACAAGCTTCCAATCACAAAAACTTCATCCTACCCTCTGCCTTTTATGATCAAGCAAATTTTGGATCCAGTTTGCCAAATTGACCTAGATGCAATGAAGTCTTACCCTTGAGCCAATTCCTCATGAGGGAATTGTTGAGGGACTTACTGGGGTCCATGTGAACTTCATCAACTGCACTACCCTCATGAAATGCTTAGTCACCTCCTCTACTGTGCCTATTGTCTTGTTTATTATTTATTGTAATGCCTGCACTGTTCTCTGCACTTCATGCAGTCCTGCGTAGGTCTGCAGTCGAGTGTAGTTTATTGTGTTGTTTTACTTAGTTCAGTGTAGTTTTTTTATTGTTTCATGTAGCACTATAGTCCTGAAAAACATTGACTTGTTTTTACTGTGTACTGTACCAGCAGTAATGGTTGACATGACAAAAAGAGACTTGACTTGAAAAACTGATCAAATTAAACAGACACAATCTCCCCTTAACCAGGCAGTGCTAACAATCTCTGATCAACAATCAAACTACTTTTCCAAGTGCAGATTAATCCTGCACTTTAGAAAGTATTCTGATAACTTACCCAATACCATTGTGAACGATAACATGATACAGGAGCCTGAAGATCCACTCTCAACAATTCAGGAACAATGTCTTCTCCTCCACCATCTAATTCCTGAATTGTCCATGAATTCTTGGGTGCCAGCTCATTATTCCTCCTTTTTGCACTTCTTTTTGGGCATCCGTTAGTCTCGTGAGACCATGGACTTGCACCTTGGAAGGTTTCCAGGGCACAGGCCTGGGCAGGGTTGTATGGGAGACCGGCAGTTATCCAAGCTGCAAGCCTTCCCCTCTCCACACCACCGATGTTGTCCAAGGGAAGGGCACTAGGACACATGCATTTTGGCACCGGTGTCATCGCAGAGCAATGTGTTGTTAAGTGTTTTGCTCAAGGACACAACACGCTGCCTCAGCTGAGGCTTGAACCAGTGACCTTCAGATCACTAGACCGATGCCTTATCCACTAGGCCACACGCCAACACTTTTTGCACTGCTCATTGATTAATAATTTAGAATAATGTTGATGACTTTGCAATGTACTGCTGCAAGAGATGATCTAAGTCAGTGGTAATAAACCTGAGGTACACACACAAAATGCTGGAGGACTCTGCAGGCCAGATGTACTGTTTTCCATAAACGCTGCCTGGCCTGCTGAGTTCCTCCAGCATTTTGTGTGTGTTACTCGGATTTCCAACGTCTGCAGATTTTCTCTTGCTTGTGATAATAAACCTGATTTTGATTCTGGTAGTGTCTTTATTGGTTTAAAGTTGAGTAGCTATTTCATAAGCTGAGCCAAGGGCATGCGATTTAAACCTGCCTTGGCAGCTACTGAATTTACATTCAAGTAATTAAAAGACAGGTTCCTTGTCACTGACTGAAGCATCACAGGAGACAGAAACATTGAGACGGAGACAGGCTGCCAGAAGGCCCCTATACTCACTTCTTTTTTCTTTTCTCTCTCTCTCTCCCCCTCCCTGAGTGAGAGCCTGTCATTCGAGTCAGGCGACCCTGAGAAGCGATGAGGAAGGTTGTAACATTGAAACAGCGACTTACCCGGTCTCTGCTCCTGTTGCAGGAGTGACCTCTCTCTCCCTTGCTAGTGAGAGAGTCTGCTTGAGATACCAAATTGTTGGGAAGGACTGTAGTTTTTGATTGACTCTAGATTAAAGTTACTTTAGGGCCTTTGCGATTGCCTGCATGGTGAGGGGAGGGGGAGGTGCTTTCGCTGGTGCAAGTGGGGAGAGGGGTCTTTCGGGTTCTGATGCTTCTGTCATTCATTCTATGGGTTTTATTTCTGTTTTGTGGATGTCTGTGATTTGTAAGAATTTCAGGTTGTATACAGTATACATTCTCTGATATTAATTGAACCATTGAAGATAAACTAATTTTAAATTGTCAGACTGTGGTAAAAATCTAATTTGCTTGATCTGCCTGCTTTACACTGTGTAGCCCCAATCGATTCCAGGCCATTCAATGAGGCTACCTTAAATGACCACATCCTGTGCATAAATAATTAGCAAAACCATTGTTGTTAGATTGTCAGCCTGACCACAACGCCATGTCAGATAGCTGCACACTCCAATTTCCGATCAAGTGTGAAAATAATCAATAGAGCGGGGCACTTGATATACCTGAACTCGTACTCCAACAGGTTCCACCACCTGGGAGAACTAGGTGTCTCGTGAGAATGAGGAACTAGGCAGCAACTGTAATCAAGGACCCCCACCGCCTGGCTCTCTTGCCGTTGTCTTGCTGCCACTGTCAGGCAGGAGGGACAGAAGCCAGCGGTCCCACCTCACCAGCTTCAGGAGCAGCTACATTTTTACAACCATCAGATTCTATACAAACCAAACCCCTACCTCAGCGATGGGACATTACACCTCTTGCACGACTGGACGAGTCCATGTGACTGCCTTGCTTTTGCACTAGTATCTTGTTTTTGCACAATCTCATCAGCAGGCACAGGGAGAGCTTCTTCCCTGAGGCTGTGACCCAGCTGAACCTCACATCACAGCGCTAAGCAGTATTGTGCCCATATTGTACTGTCTCAGTACTTTTATATTTGTGTGCTGTAGCACTTACTTTTTATTCGCAGTTATTTTGTAAATAACACTATTCTTTGCATTTCTCGTTAGATGCTAACTGCATTTCATTGGCTTTGTATCTGTACTCAGCACAATGACAATAAAGTTGAATCTAATCTAATCTAATATATATCATCTATATTCTGTGTCTGTACCTACGTGCTAGTAATGCTACAGATAGTAAATTTTTAATATTATCTGTGCCTTATTTGACCACTACCCTTAGTTCACTTTTCCCCATACATCAAAGGAGTCCAATATCTATATTAAGACAGCTGGGTGCCAGCTTAAATGGGCTCTGGGGGCGATCAAGCAGGCTAACTGAGGAACGAACACACACACACACACACACACACACACACACACACACACACACACACACACACACACCACCCCCGCGCGCTGGAGAAACTCAGCAGCATCTAGGAGGGGAATAAAGAGTCGATGCTTCCGGCCCAGACCCTTCAAGCTCTCTACTTGCTTGACTGACCATCTTAACCTCCTTCCACTGCAATTTATCACTCCCTAAACTACCTTAAAATTACGAAAACTGTCAGAGACCTTGATGAAGTCTTCAGCATAGTCAGTATTTAAAATGAATGGAACAAGCTGAAAAATTTTAAAAGGTCAGTTTTAACTGCGTAAACCCAAAAGCTGATAAATCCCAAAGACCTGATAATTTGCATTCCAGGATTTTGAAAGGAGCGGCTGTAAAGATAACGGATGCTCTGGTTATTATCTTCCAAGATTCTGGAATTGTTCGTATAGATTACAGGGAAGCAAACATTTCCCCACTATCTAATAAAGGAGGTAGAGAAAAAACAGAACTGCCAACCTAGCAGTATACTGGAATCTAAAATGAAAGAACTAATAATGAAACATCCAAAGAATAATAGGATTAAAGAGCATAGGAAAAGCCAAGATCAATGAACCCGTGAACAATATCTCACTATTCCTCTTTTGCACTATTTAGTTATTTTAATTTCTATTAAGTTTATTGTAAGATCTTATGTCCTGCTCTGTACTGCTGCCACAGAACAACAAATTTCACGGTATGTGTCAGTGATAATAAACCGGATTCTGATTCTGATTCCCCTCTCACCTGGGTTCACCCCCCTCATGCCTAGATCCAACCTCTCACTCAATGTCAGCAGGACCAAGGAGATGAATATTGATGTCAGGAGGAAAATAGAGGTTTATAAGGCAGTGCTTGTTGGGGGGGGGGGGGTCAGAGGAGGAAAGGATCAGAAATTTGTAATTTTCCAGTGCTATCATTTCAGAGGATCTGTCCTGGGCCCTGCATTTAAGTGCCATTATGAAGAAAGCACAACAATGCCTCTACTTCCTTGGAAGTTTGCGAAAATTTGGCATGACATCTAAAACTTTGACAAACTTCCACAGATGTGTGGTGGAGAAGATACTGACTGGCTGCATCACCACCAATGCCCTTGAACAGAAAATCCTACAAAGAATAGTGGATGCGACCTAGTCCATCGTGGGTAAAGCCCTCCCCACTACTGAGCACATCTACATGGAACACTATGCAGGATAGCAGCATCCATTATCAGGGACCCCCACCACCCAGCCATGCTCTCTTCTCACTGCCACCGTCAAGAAGGTACAGGAGTCTCAGGACCCATTTCACCAGGTTCGGGGTTAGTTTCCTCAACCATCAGGCTCTTGAACCAAAGGAGATAACCACTCAACTGTACTCATCCCAACACTGATCTCTTCCCACAACTTGTGGACTCACTTTCAAGGGCTCTTCATCTCAATAATTATTGCTTAATTAATTATTTATTATATTTTTTTCCTCTTTATATTTGCACAGTTTTTGTGATGTGCACTTTGGTTGTTTGTCCATCCTGTTGGGTGAGGTCTTTCAGTGAATCTATTTGTTTCTTGGATTTACAGTGAATGCCCACAAAAAAACAAATCTCAGAGTTGTATATGGTGACATACAAGTAACTTGATAATGAATTTACTTGAACTTTCAGCTTTAAATCTATCAACATAGAATGGACTTCTAGAATGGATAATGGATAGTAGGATGGATAATGTTTCCTTTAAGTATCTTTCTTAAGGAAACATCCAGCTTCCTAGGGCACAGCCTCAGAATGAAGGATGTCCCTTTAAAACTGAGATGAGGGTTGCTTGGATTTCCAGCATTCCGCAAATTTTCTCCTGTTTGTGGTGAGGAAAAATTTCTTCAGCTAGAGGGTGGTGAATCTGTGGAATTCATTGCCACAGACAACCGTGGAAACCAAATCATTGGGTGAATTTACTGAAGAAATTGATAGATTCCTTGTCGGTAAAGGGGTTAAAGGTTATGGGAAGAAGGCAAGGGAATGAACCTGAGAAGAAAAGCAGCCATGCTTGAAAAGCAGAGCAGATTTGAAGGGCTGAATGGCCTAATTCTGGTCTTGTGTCTCATTCTAAATTCCATCCCACAGATTTGAGCATGAACACAAAATCATTTAAGGATTAGCTGTACACCTTTTGTTAAACTAAGGCCCCATCTGTCCTCATACATGTCAGTATTTTATAGAGTAGGGTTTGCCAAGTGTCCCAGGAGGAATATCTGCCCTTCACACGAAATATATCACCTGATCAGGTGTCTGTGGGATATCACTGTGTGCAAATTGATTTTACTTAGAGAGACAGTGCGGAATAGGCCCTTCTGCTCCAAAGAGTCATGCAGCCCAGCAATCTACCATAGTAACGTAGAGGATAGTGAGATGTTATTACAACTTGTGGCATCGAAGTTAGATGTCCATTTCTAATGTCACCTGTAAAGAGTTTGTACGTTCTCCTCGTGACTGCGTGGGTTTCTTCCGTGTGCTCCAGTTTGCTCCCACAATCCAAAGACGTACTGGTTAGTAGGTTAATTGGTCATTGTAAATTGTCCCGAATTAGACTAGCACTAAATCAGTGGGTTGCTGGGCATTGCAGCTCAAAGGGCTGAATGAGCCTATTCCACACTGCATCTTGAAATAAATAAATAACCCCAGCCTAATCACAGGACAATTTACAATGGCCTACTAACCAGTACGTCTTTGGACCGTGGGAGGAAACCCATGCAGTCAAAGGGAGAACATACAACCTCCTCACAGGTGGCGCTGGGACTGAACTCTGTCCTCTGACACCCTGAGCTATAACAGCATCATGCTAACCATGACATTACCGTGGCGCCTCAATTGAACGTTCTGTTTCATAAATCGCAATCATCACTACGCCCTAAACTATTTCACTGGCTATAAATTATGTGGGGGTGGTGCAAGAAATGCTAAATTTTCACTTGTAAAGACGGTGACCATTTGAGGGTGTCCCCCTGTACAAACTGCAGACTCCAGTTGGGGTGCTAACTAATCTACACATTGCACCACACTTCCAGCAGAACTTGTTTACACAGTTCCAAACAATTCTTTGTCATTTTCTACCAACCGAGTGTTGGTGGAGTTATTAACTGACAGTGAAGTCAATAGGATGAAATCTGGAAGAAGTTTGTCATGGAAAGGAAACACCTGTACGCCCTGCTCATTGCTCTTCCCTTAAATCTAATGTGGATGCAGCTGCCTGTATGTTTCCCACAGCCAATTCCCACGATATTCATTAATTTGCCCACTGAGTCTTGGATCGCATTAGCAGTGAAAAGATTATCTTGCATACTGTTCCTACAGATCTGATCATTACACAATGCACTGAAATGGAACTAATTAAAACAATAATGCGGAATAAAGTGTAACAACTACAGAGAAAGTGCAGTTCAGGTAAACAATAAAGTACAAGATCATAATGAAATGGAGTGTAAGGTCAAGAGTCCATAAGACCCAGGAGCATAATTAGGCCATTCGGCCCATCAGGTCTGCTTCGCCGTTCCATCATGGCTGATTTATGATCTCTCTCAATTCCATTCTCCTGCCTCTTCCCCAGCCTTACGAATCAAGAACCTATCAACATTTGCTTTAAATATACTCAAAGGCTTGGCCTCCACAGCCATCTGCGGCAAATAATTCCACAGATTCACCACCCTCAAGCTAAAGAAATTCTTCCTCATGTCTGCTCTTATCACACTAAACAACCATTTAATAGCAGGGTCAATGTTGAGGCCGGTGCTATATGCTTTTAGGCTCTGGTATCTCTGCCTCATGGCAGAGGAGAGAAGAAAGAATGTCTGGAGAGGGTGGAGTCCTTGATCATACTGGCTGCTTTACTGAGACAGCGAGAAGTATAGAGTCTATAGTTGGTGATTTTCTTTGGAATATTTTACAAAGTGAGGTTCCAAGTCAGCCAGTCTGTAGCACAGACAAAAAGAGTCAGTAGTCTGGAACAAATAAAGTAGCCAAAACAATACTCTTACCTGCAACTTACGTAATGCAGCGAGCCAAAAGATTTATTTCTGTTGACTAGAAATTGAATTCTCCTCTCTTCGGGTCAATGATGTTAATGGGTACATGGTGTTAGCAACCCACAAAAATGGTGGAATTGGGACAAACTATGTTAGACAACACTCTGGGACCGAGCCATGTGTTAAAGTGTAACCGTTTTGGTTCCCATCAAGAATTCCCTCGGAACCTTGCAGCTGCCACATTATTGCCGTATTGAAGACGGTCAGGCTTTAAGTAAACTCTCCTCTGTGGCAGATGCAGAGCTGGAAGGATGGCCTTGGTGGACATAGAGAAGGGGGACACAGCAAGTGTGATTGTCTACCTTGATCAAGTTGTCAGTCACAACTGTTGAATTGTTATTCTTATGCTTGTTTGTATTTTTATGTGATCACCTACATGCATATAATTATTCACTGAGCCCCCACCCCAATGGTTACAGTTGCCCCAGGTTCCTTAAGGTTATTATAGCTGGGTGTGGCAATGGGGATAAGCTCCCTGTATCTATTAAATGCTCCCAATGGTGTGCGTCTTAAACCGCCTCTGACAACCAAGTCCAGCTCCTGGCCTTCACCTGCGGCTTAGCTACTAGGCCTGGTGGAACTGTTTCTGCTGACAGGAGAAGGTGCAAAGGCGGGTTACCGGTGCTTTAAAACCATTCACTTCGGACATATGGGGTTCATCAGCTGTGGTTGGCAGCTTATCTGATCTTAAAGCTCCACTGGCTTGTGGCCATACCCACACATGGGGAAGGCTTTGGGAGTAAACCCCGAGGGAAATATCTGGAGCTGGAGTTCCTAAGGCCGTCCTAAGTTGAGTACAACGCTAACTGGCTGGTGCCAAACTGTATCGGTTTCTGCTGTTCACTTGTGTTCATCAGATGTGTGGAGAGGGGATGCCTGCTACATGGGGAACAGCTTGCTCTCCATATTGTACTGCTCAGGCTTGCGTACCAAGACAGGTAGGATGCAATATCCATGGTAGACACTGGCTGACAGAAGCTTAAGATGAGAAGATAGTTGCTAGTGTATTTTTCTGAATACTTTGTTTCATTGGTGGGAGTCATATTACTTGAACCTGGCTATCCTATTGGTTAACTGTTCTCAATGGAATTTTCTCCTATCAGTATGAAAAAGCCAAATACTTTTTATCTTTCTTTTCCTTTGTCTCTTGCCATGCTCCTCCTTCTTCCCTCTTAGAACAACGAAACAATTGTAAGCAACACATTTTATGCCTCATTCTTGACTTCCAAGGAACTTTTCGATCAGAATTGAACAAGGAGGACCTATGTAGCTCTGCAGGGTGCAGGACAGTGAAGCGGATTGTCATCGTGGCTCTGGTGGGGTTTGCCCAAGAGGCTACAGACAGTGAAGGGACAATGGCTTCCATTATCGTGAACACTGCAGAGTAACAGGTGCTTTATCCCAGACACCCACGTTACAGACCAAATCCTGTAACGAGTCTCCAAGGTGGCAGAGCTCCAACCACCCAGGTTCAATCCTGACCTCCAGCGCTGTGTGTGTGGAGTTTGTATGTTCTCCCTGTGACCACCTGGGTTGCTTCTGGGTGCTATGGTTTCCTCCCATATCCCGGAAGCGTGCTGGTTGATGGATTAATTGCCCATCGTTCAATACACCTAGTATGTAGGCTTGTGGTAAACCTAGGGGGCGTTTAACAGTGCATGGGGAGAAAAAGCTACAAAGAGAACAAAATTGGGGAATACAGTTGACATGGGAGGCAGCATAAGAAGACAAGAAATAGGAGCAGGAGTCGGCCATCTGGCCCATCAAGCCTGCTCTGACATTCAATAAGATCATGGCTGATCTGACCATGGAGTCATCTCCATCTACCTGCCTTTTCCCCATAAACCTTAATTCCCCCACTATGCAAAAATCTATCCAACCTTGTCTTAAATATATTTACATCACTGACCTGCTAGACTAAATGACCACTTTCAAAGTCATACAGATACATGAAATATTGCTGACTTTTGCACAATGTGCTCCTGGGTTTTGTGTGAGTGTTCAATAATGGTTTTGCGCTTCACGTCCAAGTTACAATTCACACCAGAAATTGAGGAAATATTCAGTATTTAACTTGCGATGCAATTGGATGTGCAACAGATGGTGCAATAATGTGAAATACATGAAGGTCAATCGCCCATGGAGGTTCCTGCACAATTTGCCACTGAGCACCAAGAGAGACAACAAGCACCAAGTGCTGGAGGAACTCAGCAGGTCAGGCAGCATCTATGGTGAAGAATATACAGTCAACGTTTCAGGCAGAGACTTTCATCAGGATTCCTTGATATGTTTATTCCTGTCCATTGATGTTGCCTGACTCCCGACAGTGCTAACCTAAAGTTCTTGTCCTTGAGTCTCTGGACCAGATCAGAACCAAGTACTGTCGTCCCTCGGTATCCACAGGGGAATGGTTCCAGGAGCCCCCGCGGATGCCAAAATCTGCGGATGATCAAGTCCCTCATATAAAATGGCGTAGTTTTTGCATATAACCTACTCACATCCTCCAGTAGACTTTAAATCATCTCTGGATTACTTACAATAAGTAATACAATGTAAATGCAATGTAAATAGTTGTTATGCTGTATTGTTTAGGTAATAATGACAAGAAAAAAGTCTCTACATGTTCAGTAGACGCAAACATCGTAGCTCTTCTGGGAACGCTGATACTGCCTCGGCATCAGCCGATCCCGATTCTCCCGTGATCTTTAAGTTCTTGAGGCTGTAGCGCTTTACGTAGCTAGCCGGCCATCCCTTACTAGGCTTAAAGTCCTTCCTCTCACTCACAACACAAGTAGTGAACGAATGAGACATGAGGTGAACAATGCTCAAACAATGAGTGCTGGAGAGAGAGAGACTGAGGATCTGTGAAATGGCAGGAGGCTACAGCAGGGTATGCCTACACATCATTACATCAGTGTAGTGCTCGGCGCGCGGCAAATTCGAGTTTTGCTTTTTGGAACTTCCTGGAATTTTTTTTTCGAATATTTTCGATCCGCGGTTGGCTGAATCCGCGGATACGGAGGGCCGACTGTATTCAAATGCAAAGCTGAGAGTGCTCCCAAAATGAGGGGTGGGGGGCTGGCATAAGAAGGTGAGGGGGCTGACAAGGAGTGATAGGTGAAGACGGGTGAGAGTAAAGGTGGGTGGGTGATGAAACGAGAAGCTGGCAGGTAATAGGTAGAAAAGGTAAAGGACAAGAGGAATCTGATAGGAGAGGAGAATGGACCTCGAGAGAAAGAGAAGCGGGACAGATCCATTGGAAAAAGATTACTAGGAAAGGAAAAAATATCTTTTATGTACAATTTCATTATTGGAACTATGAATAATGTATCTAGCCTTGTATTTTTTCAGTGATGCAGATCCTAAATTAAGAACATTAAGTAGCATGGAATATTAGTGTAAAAACTGCTTGGGTTTTTAAACTGTAATTTTTTTTAAATTTGTGGATATTATGTTTTCCAGAACCTTTTAGATCTGAGGAAGTAATTTTCATAAAATAGTAGCTGGCTGCATTTTGTTAAGTTGTCTGTTACAGGGTTGTAGAACAACTATAATTTAATAAACAGAAATAGGTTCTGGAACAAGATTACTAAGAATTGTAAACTGGGCTCTCATCTGTCTATGTAATGTTACCTACTGTATGCCACTAGGATCAATGCTGGGGTCTTAAATGGTTACAATTTATACATTCTGCAGCCATTTTATTAGATACATCTTCTGGGTAACCTAAATACCTAGTTAACCAATCATGTAGCAGCAACTTAATGCATAGGAACATGCTGACATGGTCATAAGAGCTTCAGTTGTTCAGACCAAACATCAAAATGGGGAGGAAATGTGATCTAAGCAATTTTGACCATGGAATGATTGTTGATGGCAGATGGGGTGGTTTGAGTATCTCAGAAACTGCTGATCCCCTGGGATTTTCACACACAGCAGTCTCTAGAGTTTACAGAGGATGGTGCGAGAAATAAAACATCCAGCGAGCAGCCATTCTGTGGGTGAAGATGCCTTGTTAATGGAAAGGTTAGAGGAAAATAGCTAGACTAGTTCAAGCTGACAGGAAAGTGACAGTAACTCAATTGACTATGTGTTACAACAGTGTGCAGAAGAGTATCTGTGAGTGCATGACCCATTGAATGTTGAAGTTGTTGTGTTACAGCAGTAGAAGACTATGAAGATACACTCAGTGGGCACTTCACTAGGTACAGAAGACACTTAATAAAATGGGCACTGAATGCATACAAGTTAGAAGGCAGCAGAGAAGTACATTTGCTAAATTTGCTGATGTCACAAAAATAGGGAAGGTAGCAAGCTGCAATGTGGCCAATAGGAAGTTGCAAAAGGATTGCAGATAGTAAACTCTGCAATTACTGGTAAATTTGGAGCAACACACATCTACGGGGAGGAATAAACAACTGACGTTTTGGGCCAAGGGCCTTTATCGGGATGCAGATACATTAAGTGGTTAAGTGAGTGGACTTAGTTAAGGAATATATTTTAGAAATATAAAACAGCCAACTTGGAAGAAAAACTTAATAAATGTTTTAAATAGCAAGAGACTCCAGAGCTAGGTGCTTGATTTACAAAAGATCAGTATGCAGGTGAAATATATCACTTGCAATCTAGTACTTTATAGTGAGGGAAATTGGACATAAAAGTTAAGAGAATATGCCACATTTATTTAGAAATTTTGTAAGGTCATATCTAGATACTTTGTGCAGTACTCGTCTGATTTAAGGAAGAATATAAATACAATGAAAAGAGTTTCAAAGAACATTCACTAGATTAATGCTTGGTATCATCAAGTTATCTTGAAGGGACAAGTTGGCCAAGCTAGTCTTGTATCCAATGGAATTTAGAAGATAGAAAGGATACTTTATGGAAACAAATAAAATTCTGAGGGAATGAACATCAGGACACAATAGATACTGGAAATCTGAAACATACAAGTTCTAACAAAAAGTCTTTAATCTGACATGTAAACTGCAATGTCTGAATTATTTCTTTGAGAGCAATGACGCACTCCACTTAGTACTATATATTGTTCTATTGTCTGTGCATGCACTGTTGCCTACTCATGCACATTGTTCTCTCTCTCGTTACAATGTGAATATACCAGTTAAAGCCATCTCCATGCATGCTTTTACTTAATCGATATGTAGTTGTGCACAGACATTATTCAAGAAAGGCAGTAGAGATAGCCCAGGAAATTACAGACCACTGAGTCTTACGTCAGTGTTTGATAACTTGATGGAGAAGATCCTGAGAGGCAAGATTTATGTACGTTTAGAGAGGCAATAATATGATTAGGAATAGTCCGCATGGCTTTGTGAAAGGCAGGTCATGCCTTATGAGCCCGACTGAACTTTTTGAGGATGTGAAGCACATTGATGAAGGTGGAGCAGTAAATGTAGTGCATATAGATTTCAGCAAGGCATTTGACAAAGGTACCCCTATGCAAAAATTTTTTTACGCAGAGAATGGTGAGTGCATGGAATGGGCTGCCGGTGATGGTGGTGGAGACAGATGTGATAGGGTCTTTTAATAGACTCCTGGACAGGTATATGGAGCTCAGAAAAACAGAGGGCTATGGGTAACCCTAGGTAATTTCTAAGGTAAGGACATGTTCAGCACAGCTTTGTGGGCTGAAGGGCCCATATTGTGCTGTAGGTTTCCTATGTTTCTATGAGTACGAACCTGAATGTCAGAAAATATCATGAACTGCGCCGACAATTACTGGATGAAACAGCGAGAGTTAAATAACACGAGAAAGTCAAAGGACCCACGAGTAACAGTAAAAGATGCACTGAATTTAAAGTGAAAATAATGTGGCTTTGGTCGGGAAAATTGATGACTCTGACAGCACTAATGAAGGCTGGGAGTCATATATCGAGAAGGTGGAACTGTAATGAAATGCAAACAATGTGGAGGAGCAAAAGAAAGCCCCTGAACTTCTTAGCTCAATGAGCCCAAGAACATACAACCTCTTCCACAACTTAGTAACCCCTGTGAAGCCATCAAGTAAGATGGTCGAGAAAATTGTTACAATTTTACAAAATTACTTGAGCCCTAAACTGCTGGTAATAGCTGGGAGATACAGATTTTACAAAAGGTACCAGTCAAAAGATGAAAGCATTTCTCAATACATTGCAGAATTGTGCAAACTTTCCCGGTACTTTAGAGATGAACTTTACGATGTATTAAGGGACAGTTTTGTATGTGCCATGTATAGTCAAAGCACTCAAGAGAGGCTACTGGCAGAAAGAGACCTAACCGCAGAACGGGCATTGACCATTGAAGTATCGTTAGAAACTGCAGCAAAGGATGCAGCAGAACTAGAGAAAAGGAGCTTAGAATGTGAAAAGCACAATATGTCCTGAACGGTGCAAAAAGCCAAAGATGTTATCGATGTGTCAAATCCTCCCATGATGCAAATGACTGTTAGTTCAAAGAAAAACTCTGCAGAAAGTGTCACAGACAAGGTCACATAGAGAGAGTGTGCAGGACAGACAAAAAACACAACAAAGTGAAAAATCTCAAACACAAAACTAAGCAAATACATAAAGATACCCAATGCAAAACAGAATCAGACAACATAGAGTCTGACAAAGGTGAACTGTCATGCCCAGAACTGCACAGTTCAACTGAAGCGGGTCACAAAATCATCTGGATCACAGCAGATGTGTCCAGTGTAAAACTGAAAATGGAGCTGGATCCAGATCCATAATTCCAGAGGCTGACTACAACAAACTGTTTTCTAAGATAACATTAGAGAAGACCTCAATGATGCTAAAGACCTACGCAGGTGAAAAAGTGTCTTCCAAAGGCAAACTGAAGGTAAATGTGACATATGGAGGCCAAACACAACAGTTAGAGCTTTATGTGTTGAAAAATGGAGGGCCAGCACTTTTGAGACATAAATGTTTTGAGAAAAATCCAACTGGACTGGCACTCCATCAAAGCTCTCAGTGTGGCATCAACAGGCAACTGCAACCCAAATGGTGGCACTAAGCAAAGGCTGTCACATCTGCTTAATGTTAATCAGAAGGTGTTTGAGAAGGGAATAATAAACAGATCGAAGACTTGGCCAAAAGCTGTTGGGAATGCCAAAAGGTTCAAAGTACACACCGACAGGCACTGTTACACCCGCGGGAGTGGCTGTCGTCACCATGGCAGAGTACATTTGCTGGGCCATTCACGGACTCCATATTTCTGACTGCTGCGGGTGGTCATTCAACGTGGCCGGAGGTTTTACCAGTGAAGTCAACCACCTCAGCCAAGACTGTCTCTGCTCTGAGGACTATCATCACCAGAAGAGTCGTACCAGGACAAAGTGTCAGTGACAACAGATCATAATACACATCAGGAGAATTCCGACTGTTCATGAAGAAAAAGGGCAACAGACATTTCAAGTCAGCTCCTTATCACCACCCAGCAACGATGGATTAGCTAAAAGGTTTATTCAAACCTTCAAGAAGTCCATTAAAGTGATGGACAAGGAGAACATTTCTTAACAGCACAAGGCGGACAACTTCCTTTTTGCATATTGGAACGCTGTTCATGTAACAACAAATCAAACACCTTGCAATGCTGTTCATGAGCAGGAACCTGAGATCTCGCATGGACCTCCTGAGACCAGATCTACGGAGGGAAGTGCAGAATAAACAGTTCAGCCGGTTGCCAAGTGAAGACAGGAAGTCCCAGCACTTGATCATCGAGAAGGTAAGTGGATACCCAGTAGGATAGAAACTGGGCCACTGATGTACACAGTGGATGTTGGTGATCAGACATGGAGGCGTCACGTGGACCAGATACTGGATGCTTAACCAAAGAACACACCTGCGTGGACTGCATCCAACAAGACGGACACACTGCAGTCACTGGGCTTGCCTCTCAATGATGATGTCACTGACAGCCATGTGACACCGGAAACCAATAACATTGTCTTAGACAAGACCCCCGCCAAACCTAATGCCACTCCGTAGGTGAGAGGTGCTATCCTGATAAAAACAGAGCGCCACCCAAGAGACTGAACCTTTAGGACTGTGAAGTTAGTTATGGATTGTTATTATGAAAGCATGCATACTCAGAATCTGGGTTTATGGAAGGGAAATTTAATGTTTTGTACATATACAGTTTTATGTTGTTTTAATCTAAAGTTGGGGGGGAGTGTAATGTATGGATCTATTTCTTTTAGAGCAATGACGCCCCCTCCTTAGCACTCCGTATTGAACTGCTGTCAATGCATGCGCATTGCTCTTTTTCTCTCATTGCAATGGGAATACACCAGTTGAAACCATCTCCTGCGTGTGTGCTTTTATTTAGTTGGTACTTGCAGATACATTAACTTTTTTCTCGCCCCACAGATACTATGTGGTCTATTGCGCGATTCCATAATTTTCTGTTTTAGTTAGGATTCTGAGGGATATTGACAACGTAAATGTGGATGAGGTGATGTTTTTTTCTCTCTCTCTCATGAGTTCTCAGATCTCACAATCAATTCAGTAATGATTTAAATGGCAGAACAGAGTCAAAGGGCCAAGTATCCTACCACCTGGTCCTAATTTATAAGTTAAGGTACATTGAAACACAGGCAATATAAAACATGGTTGTCAGAAATTCAAGGTTATAGCTGTAACAATCCACCAATTCACATTAAATATTCACAAAACTCTGGAAACACGTTAGGCAATCAACATCTATGAATGGGAATAAACAATCGACACCTTGGACCCCTTCTCTTCTCTTCACATGACCATCACCTCCCTCCTGTGACCCGCTCTTTCCCTTTCTCCTATGGTCCACTCTCCTCTCCAATCAGATTCCATCTCCTTCAACCCTTTACATCTTCCACCTATCACGCCTCAAATTCTCACTTCATTCTCTTCTCCCCCTCCCACCCACCTCCCCCCTCATGCAGTTTCCGCTATCACCTGCCAACCTATACTCCTTCCCTCCTTTCCATCCCCGTCTCCCACCATCTTATTCTGGCTTCTTCCCCTTTCCTTTCCAGTCCTGATGAAGGGCCTCAGCCTGAAGCGTCGACTATTCATTCCTCTCCTTAGACGCTGCCTGACCTGATGAGTGCCTCCACCATTTTGTGCTTATTGCTGAGATGGATAGAGCTCTGCACACCCAGTGCCACGACGTGCTCAGCCTGCATAATACAGCCATTTCTGTTTGCTGTAATTCTGTAAAGTCTTTCAGCAGATGGGAAATTGAAAATGATGGTAGCAGAGGTGACAGGAAAATCAGTGAGTCAGCTGGGACGGGAAGGTCTGACTGACACTGAGGATTAAGGGCAAGAGTGAGGTATCTCACCAAAGAGAGAGAACAGTAAGGAATAAAATTCATGCAGTCTAGTGATTAATAGTGAAAATGTACACCAATTCATGTGACCTCTCCTAATGGAATCCCATATATGGAACTGCAAAACAACTCCAACTAAGTGAAATGAAAGTGCTGTATATGTAATTCACACTTCCATTTTTTTGATTTCGTGATTGTGTTTTTGGCGGAAGTATTTCACATTGGTTCCTTTGGTCTTTAGCACATGTTAACATACAATGGGATTGTTGTGTGAGCCAGCATAGACTCAATGGATCAAATAGCCACTTCTACATCACACAATCAAATGAACTACATAAATGATAATCTTACTCTCTTCTCACCTGCCTATCACCTCCCCTTGGGTTCCCTCCTCCTCCTCCTCCCCTTTCTCCTATGCTCCATTCTCCTCTCCAATCAGATTCCTTTCTCTCTAGCCCTTTACTTTTCCAACCCACCTGGCTTAATATATCACCTTCTAGCTATCTTCCTACCCCTCCCCCCACCTTTTTATTTTGGTGTCTTCCCCCACCTCCCCCCTTCCTTTCCGGTCCTGAAGAGGTCGTCAGCCTGAAACATCGACTGTTTATTCATTTCTATAGATGCTGTCTGACCTGCTGAGTCTCTCCAGCATTTTGTGTGTGCCGCTTTAGATCTCCAGCACCTGCAGAATTTTTCATGTATATAATTAACTTCCCACTTCCAAGGAAGTGGTTGATAGACTGTATCAAGTGCTTAAGGAAGGCTTGAGTCTAGAAATTCTTCCGCAGCTGATCTGCCAGATGGTAGGAGCAGTGTACCTCACTTCACATCTGAAATCTGGTTCCATTGGAACCAATGTCACAATCTGTGGAACTACACCTTAGCCCAAAGAAAGGTCAAGGTCAAAGATAAGGGAAGAAGCATTTAGGCTGACCTTCCCTTTTCTACATTCAGTCTTCAATCGTAGTCATAGAGAAGTACAGCACAGAAATAGGCCCTTCAGCCCATCTAGTCTATGATGAAACCATTAAACTGCCTACTTCTATTGACCTGCACCAGGACCGTCACCCTCCTTATCCTTACTATTCATGTACCTCTCCAAACTTCTCTTAAATGTTGAAATCAAGATCTGCTGAGTTCCCTTCACTAAGTGTAATCTCATCCATGCTTCCTGCCATTGAGCACATCTACATGAAACGTTGTCGCAGGAAAGCAGCATCCATCATCAGAGACCCCACAACTCAGGACATGCTCTCTTCTCACTGCTACCATCAGGAAGAAGGTACTGGAGCCTCAGGACTCACGCTGCAAGGTTCAGGAACAGTTATTACCCCTCAACCATTAAGCTCTTGAAACAAAGGGGATAACTTCACTTGCCCAAATCACTGAAATGCTCCCACAACCTATGGACTCACTTTCAAGGACTCTTCATCACATATTCTCGATATATACTGCTTATTTATTTATTGTTCTTTCTTTCTTTTTGTATTTGCACAGCTTTCTGTCTTTTGCAAATTGGTTGAACACCCAAGTTGGTGTGGTCTTTCATTGATTCTATTATTGTTGTTTATTAGGTATGCCCAAAAGAAAATGAATCTCAGGCTTGTATGTGGTGACATATATGTACTTTGATAATAAATTTACTTTGATTGTTGATCTTCAATCTAAATCCGTAGAAGGGAAAGATCCCAGGAAGTTGGATGTAAGTCAGAAGAACAGAAAATAAAAATCAAGCCATTGGGAATGGGACCCACTCTCGGCCTACGAACTCCACTCGCCTTTGGAGGACCAAGCTTTCGTGGTTCCGGAGATGGGAGGGATCAGAGGTCGGTGTCCGGGCAGAAGACCAGTGTGTTGTGGGAGATGGAAGATTTCTGCCGGTGGGGGGGGGATTGTTGCTTGCTGCCACTTAAGCACAGGAATGAGAGGAGCTGGGGGGGGGTGACTTTGGGGTTCTAACATTTAGCTGTCATTCATTCTTTGGGAGCAGTCCTCTGTTTTTGTGGATGGTTGTGAAGAAAAAGCATTTCAGAATGTATATTGTATACATTTCTCTAACATTAAATGTACCTTTGAATACTTTGATACTCTGAGGTAAGTTGCTTGGGAATTTGAACTACTAAATTAATATACTTCTTTAATATCTGTTATTCTAATTGATAGAGACAAGGTCAATGGGATGAATTTAAAACTGTGAAGCATCAATCCAGAATATTCTGCTGGCCTGATGTAATCCATACAGTACAATAATGGTTAAGTCACTATCAGCCATTGATGTGAAGGCACAAGTTTAAATCTCACCATGGCAACTAGGGAATTTAAATATGAGTAATTGAAAAGAAAGCCTATCTCAATAATGGTAGCTTTAAAACTACCAGATTGTAATGAAATCTAGTTGGGGACAAAAATCTACTCATATCTTGAGACTCACTCTTAATTGCCAACTCAAATCAGGCACCTTTAGTGATGGATAATATGTAACACAAAACAGTACAGCACATGAATAGGCCCTTTGGCCCAAGATGTCTGTGCCAGCCATGATGACCAATCAAACTAAGCCCTTCTCCCTCCACTCCCTGCATTTTCATGGCCTCCTGAACTCCACTATCATCTCTGCTTCCACCACTGCCCCTAGCATCATTGCCAGCCAATCTGTATAAATATTTAAAAGTAAAGTGGAAGCCTCTTTATTTATCAAGTGTACATCAAAACATCGGAACATACAGTTGCTTGCGTCTAATCAAATTGGAGAGGATTGTGCAGCCCACAAGCAACTGACACATCTGACACTAACATAGCATAACCACAACTCACTATCCCTAACCCAGGTGTCTTTGGAACGTGGCAGGAAAGTGCAGCACCCGGAGGAAACCCATGTGGTCACAGGGAGAACCAACAGGCAGAGGCGGGAATCAAATCCCACTTGGTGATCACTAACCGCTTTGATAACGTGTGAGACCATTGAAAAGAAATGACCATTCAACCCTGCAGGGTAATTTTGTTGTTTAATAAGAATATCAAACCAAAAGAAATAAATCCCATCGAAGAGCAACTTTCCCATTCACAACTGATTCTTTGCTTCGAGGCTACCTTCCTGCTTAAAGACACACCACTTCAAGCCATAACGACTAGCAACCCCCAATTTAACTCCAGCCCAACCACAGGACCAAATAATCTATGAATCTGTCAGCACAACTATTGTTGGCAGAATTTCAGATGGTGGAGAACAGGCGTACAGGAAGGAGATTGATCAGGTTGAGTGGTGTCACATTCAACATCTGTAACACCAGGGGAATGATCGTACACTTCAGGGAGGGGATATCGAGGAAACACATCAGGAGATCAGAAGTGAAAAGAGTCAGCAGGTTCAAGCTCCTGAGTGTGAGCAATTGCTGAAGATCTATCCTGAGCCTAATACATTGATGCAATTACAAAGAAGGCACAACAGTGACTCTATTTCATTAGGAGTTTGAGACACTCACAAATTTCTACAGGTGTACCATGGAGAACATTCTAACTGGTTGCATCACTGTCTGGTATAGAGGGGCCACTGCACAGGGTCAGAAAATGCTCCAGAAAGTTGCCAGCTCAGACAGCTCCATCATGGCCACTGTCCTCCCCAGCATCCAGGACACCTTCAAAAGGTGATGCCTCAAAAAGGAGGCATCCATCATTAAGGACCCCCATCAATGAGTTCATACCCTCTTCTCATTGTTACCATCGGGAGCTTGAAGACACACACTCAACATTTCAGGAACAGCTTCTTCCCTTCTGCCATCAGACAAAGAACCAATGTACACCACCTCAGTACTTTCCCCCCTCTTTTTGCACTACTCATGTAATTCATTTTTTTAATATATACTTTTTACTGTAATTTATAGTTTTTATTAAGTGTTGCATTGTATTGCTGCTGCAAAACAGTAAGTTTCTCCACAGATGCCAGTGATATTAAAACTGATTCCGATTCAAGACTTATAGCCTTCTTAGCCTTGGGGATCTGAGCATTTTCCCAGATGCTTCTGAAGTATTGTGAGAGTACTTGTCTCCACCTCCCCATTTCTGTCTGCTCTGGAAAGGTTTTACAAGACTATGAAGCATGAGGCCATTTAGTCCATCAAATATACTCTGCCATTCTATCATAGCTGATTTATTTTTTCTCTCAACTCCATTCTCCTGCCTGCTTTCTCCTCACAAGCCTGATACCCTTACTAATCAAGAACATATCTGTCTCCACTTTAAAATATATGTATTGACTTGGCCTCCACAACCCTCAGTGGTAATGAATTCCACAGATTCGCCATCTTCTGGTCCTAGACTCTCTCACTATTAGAAATATCTTCTCCATCTCCACCCTAACCCGAGACCGTATCCCCTGGTCATAGACTCTCCCACTATTGGAAAGATCTTCTCCACGTCCACTCATGTCCAGACTCATTTCTTTGAGAACAGTCTGGCTAGGCCTAAGTTGCTTTCTATGAAGACAAAGGGGAGATATAATATAGGTGTGCAAAATGATGAGAATACAGAGTGTGAAATAAAAGACTCAGTTCTCTTAGCAGAGAGAATAATATCCAAGGAACCCAAATGTTTAATTATTTACTAGTTATTAAAAGTTACAGATTGAGAGCTGGAAAGCAGGGTTACATAATTTAAGCTGGTCTTTTTAAGGTAGGAAAGATGGTTCAAGGCGCTCCTTGAATTTCCATAATTCATTTCTAACAATGAATACATTTTTTGGAGTGGCTCAATAGCAGAGTAGTTTGTGTAGCACTATTACAGTACCAGTGATCACTGACCAGGATTCAATGCCCATCACTGCCGGTACGGAGTTTGTACATTCACCCGATGACTGGGTGAGCTGGTTTCCTACCACATTCCAAAGACGAACAGGTTAGGTTTAGTGAGTTGTGGGCATGATACTTTGGTGCCAGAAGCGTGGCAACACAATCCTTGCTGATCTGTTTTGATTACAAACGATGCTCTTCCCTGTGTGTTTCAATATGCATGTAACAAATAAAGCTAATCATCTGATAAATGAGTCCAAACAGGCGCCCAGAATTCAGTAACTGTTGGATAGAAATCAGAAATAAAAATCAACTCTTTCCAAATCATCATCTACTGCATCTCAACAAAAAATGATGAATATGCACTGTCGCTAATTCAAACCGTGCCCAATAACCTGAGAACAACATGGGCTTTATCTAGGCCTACAATCTGTGGCCACCTTATTAGCAACACATGTACTCTTGCTTGTTAATGCAAATATCTAATCAGCCAATCATGTGGCAGCACCTCAACACACGAAAGCATGCAGACGTGGTCAAGAGGTTCAGTTGTGTTTCCAGATCAAACATCAGAGTGGGGAAATAATGTGATCTAAGTGACTTTGGCCATGTAATGATGGTTGGTGGGGTGGCTTGAGGTTCTCAGAAACTGCTGGTATCAGATTTTCACACTCAATAGTCTCTAGAGTTTACAGAGAATGATGCGAAAAAGCAAAAAAAAACATCCAGTGAGCAGCAATTCTTTGGGCAAAAGTGCCTTGTTAATGAGGGAGATCAGAAGAGAATGGCAGAACGGTTCAGCTGACAGGAAGACAACAGTAACTCAAATAACCACACATTACAACAGTGGTGTGCAGAAGAGCATCTCTGAACACACAACACATCAAACTTTGAAGTGGAAGGGCTAAAGCAGCAGAAGACCATGAGCGTTCATGAGCATGAGATACCTAATAATACAGCCACCATGTATATTTATGGACTGTATTTGCACACTGTTTCATTCCCGTTGAGACAAGGAGAGAAATATGATGCAGGAAGATCATCAAGAATAAACTTTCTCTTCCTGCACCTCATGGTCTATCATAAATCCTCCCCCACCTTGCCCTCCCACAGCTTATTTTTCAGGCCTTGAATGGTTTAATCAAAAGCAATGCCGTTTCTAAATATTCCAAAATTAGCAATTTTTAGGAAGCAACAGTCAGCTGCTATGGTTAAAAGTCATTTAAAGCCTCTGGCCAAATAAAACAGCAACATGTTCCTAGATTGGTGAATCAGGCATGTTAACATCCTTTCTTCATCACTTCGCACTGCATCCCTTGGCAACATTGAGCTCTGAGAAATCACAGGGCAGGTCACTTCTCAACCTTTAGCTTCCTGCCTGGCGTTATACAGCTGTGCTGACATTCTTTTCCACCACTGGCCCATGTACGTACCAGGGTCGTGGAAAATACTCAAGGAAACTTGCCAAACTTTGCTCCTCTTCTAATGTAAAACCAGAATATTTTCTGCTTTTTTAAAAAAATTTTGTATTTCCAGCATCTGCAGCTTTCTTTGTGGTTACAGTATTTCTCTTATCTTGGATGGAATGAGCGAAAAAAAAACTAATGCGGATGCCCGTTTAGAGGGAACCAATCCCACAAGGCCAGTGGAACCCACAAAAAAGCCCCAGACACTTCACAGCACAACTTCCTTTTAATAATGTGTTTCCTCATAAAACCAGCTTCATCACAGTTTGATTCAAGTCGAAAATAAACTTCAGCCAAAATTACGGAAGTATATAAATTGTAAAACTGCAGATGTTATTCTTAGTTATGGCAATTTTATCTGTGACTCTTGCATACGTTTCATTTTTTGCTTTTTCATCATGAATTGGTGGGCTATAAAGTGAAATGTAAAACTTAGTTTTAGCTCTTGAATGTACAAAGGTACAAAAGACCCTTTGCTTCCAATTGGTATGCTCAAATTAAACTGTCGATTCCATCTGTACAGTGGTACTACAAAGTTTGTGAACCCTGTAGAATTTTCTTAATTTCTGCATAAGTATGACCTAAAATGTGATCAGGTCTTCATGTAAGTCCTAAAACTAGATAAAGAAAACCTAATTTAATAAACACAAAAACCATTATACTTGTTCAGTTATTTTTTGAGAAAAATTACCCAATATTGAATGTATTTGTTTTAGTCTAAATCTAACTGTTTCTCCATTCACAAGAAGGACTATATGGGTACTTATTAACAACAACTGTTCCTGTCTCTTAAAACATAGACCATTTAGTCAAGAACTCCAGTACCATATCACTGCCAAGATGCCTAAAAGTTAATAATTTTTGGTCCATTCCAATCTATTTAATTTTAAAATCGTTGACAAAACTTTGGCAAGAAATCGCATTTCTCTTAGGCAGTGATGTACTTCCTTAATCAAAGATGTAGGTTCAAATAAAGGGAACAAATTGCTGACCAAACAGAAAATTTTTCTATTGGAAATTTAGAAATTAGTGAACTTAGTACAATATAATCACAGGAAATGGTGGAAACACTCAGCAGGCCAGGTAGCAACTTGGAAAGAGAAAAGAGAGGTAACGTTTCAAGTTGAAGCGACTGGGAAAATTCTGACAGAGTCTTGGACCTGAAATGGTGATTCTGTTTCCTCTTCCACGGATGCTGGCCGACCCACTGAAAATTTCTAGCTTTTTTTTTAATTTCAGATTTCCAGATACGCAATTTTATTTTGTTCCTGAATTTTGGACTAGCAGGTAGGGTTAGCACAATGCTGTTGGACAGCCAGCAACCCAGCCTCAATTTCTGCCACTGCCTGTAAGGAGTTTACACGTTCTCCTTGTGACTGCGTGGGCTTCTCCCGGGCACTCTGGTTCCCTCCCATTTTCCAAGATGTACAGACGGGTTAGTAGGTTAATTGGTCACATGGGTGTAAGTGGACAGTGTGGGTAACTTCACTCTGGACTGATTCTACAGCCTACAGATTCACTTTCATGGACTTTCTTACTACTCATCTTCTCAGCGTTAATTGCCCGCTTGCACAATTTGTCTTTGGTACATTGGTTATTTGTCAGTCCGGTTATGTGGAGTTCTCTTTATAAATTCTATTGTATTTCATTACGTTCCTGTGAATCACTGTTAGAAAATTAATCTCAAGGTATAATATAATAACATATTCGCACTGTGATAATAATTTTATTTTGACTTAGTCTTTTGACTTTGAGAAGGAATGCTTGGAGGACACGAAGTGGAATTGACATAGGAAGGAAGGTTCTTGATGGCCTCCTTGAGCTCTGACTTTTCATACACTTATGGTATAAGCAAATGCACCAATTGTATGCATGAGGGACGCCCCAATCAGCACACTATTCAATCTCTTTATTGCTATCATAATTAAATATTGACAATGGGTCATTTCCCTGGCATGTAATGATATTTCAGAACTGCCCAGTATTGCAGTAGACAAGGCCTTCAACCCCCACCCCACACACAAGACAGACACACACACACGCATGCAGCATCCATGAAAAAGAATAAACAGTCAACATTTCGGGCTGAGGCCCTTCATCAGGACTGACTAGAAAATGATAGGTGAGGAGGGTAGGTGGGTGGGCGGTTGAGGGGCGATGAAGAGAGAGGCTGGGATGTGATAATTGGGAGAAGTAAGGGCTGAAGAAGCAATCTGATAGGATAGGACAGTAGACCATGGGGGAAAGGGAATGAGGAGTGGAACCAGAGGGAGTTAATGGGCGAGTGAGGAATTCTTGTGCTTCAGCATTCGAGTCAGAAATTTAAATTTCCATTCTGCTCCCACTGTTTAAAAATAAATTTACAAGCTAGCATTGCAATGTATAAAGCACTCATTACATTTTTATTGGATAGCAGCTGATTTCCATTCAGTCCCATGAAATGTGAATAGAATAAGTTGAGAAACATGTGCCAATTATCCAGAAACTCTTTGAGCAGGACAAAAATACCATCTTTGCAAAGTACCAAGCACTCAGGCATTGTTTTCTGAGGAGTGCTAACAGTGTGTGAACCATTCTCAACCTCTTTAGAGAGGCCAGTAATGAAAGCAGACAGATTAACCCAGTTACAATGCTCTGTGGGGGGGATGGGAGGAAAGTCAAGAATTAAAGGACAAATATACAGAAAGGTGCCAGAAGAGGGTCAGTAACATCATGAAGGATCCCATCCACCCTGCTCGTGGACTGTTTGTCCCACTCCCATCAGGGAGGAGGTTATGTAGCATCTATGTCAGGACCACCAGACTCAAAAACGGTTACTTTCCCCAAGCAGTAAGACTGATCAACATCTCCACCCATTAACCCACCGCACCACTCCTCCAATCACCATTACTTTATCATTCCCTGTCAGTCACATTGTGTACAGACACTCCTGTGCCTACTGTCACTTTGTGAACATACAATCAATGCATAAGTCATTAAGCATTTATATTTATTATGAGTTTTTATTGCCTTCTTTATCTTATTGCGGTTTTTTTTGTGCTGCATCAGAATCTGCAGTAACAATGATTTCATTCTCCTTTACCTTTGTGTACTGGAAATTACATTAAACAATCTTGAATCTTGAAAAGGTGAGAGTCAAAGTAACTAATATTTATATTAGTGGTAATATGGAGCGTTAGTGGTAGAAGGTAAAGGCCTTGAGGACAGCTCAGCCCCACAATATAGCACATGAGGCAAGACACAAAGTGCTAGAGGAACTCAGCAGACGTTGCAAAGAGATGGTCAAAGCTGCAGGCCAAGACCACTCATTGGCATTTTGCGTGTTGCTCCAGATTTTCAGCAATCTCTCTTGTGTTTCGGTGTCGGTGCAGCACGTGGAGTTGATTCTGTAATCGGGAACCACCTTGATGATGAGGAACCCTGGCAGCGGTTTGGCACCAAGGCCTTGGAGTGACAGTGCAATACGGGAAGAAGCACAGGCATAGATTGAGTGGAGAGGCAAAGATTTTTTTTCCCCCAAGGATGGAAATGGTTAATAGCAGGGTGTGGGGGGAGGGGCATAATTTAAGGTGATTGCAGAAAAATACAGGATAGATGACGAGGTAGGTTTTTTTTACACAGAGTGTGAGTGCTGAGTTCGGGGATGGTGGTGAAGGCAAATACACTAGGGGCATTTAAAAAACTCTTAGATAGGCACATGGATGATAGAGAAATGTAGGGTTACATAAGGGGGGAGGTTTACATTCATCTTAGAGTAGGTCAAAACATCAGGGGCTGAAGAGCTGTGCTGCAATGTTCTAATTTCTATGTCCTATAGGTAATCAGCCCACCAATTGACACCAGCTCTCAGAACAATACCATTCCTCAGCTAATTTTTCCAGTAATCTATTCTCCCATTTCCATAAACTCATGAACAGTGTCAACTAACGAATGCTCATAGAGCAAAGAGCCTCAGAGATACAAGGGATTCTGCAGGTGCTGGAAACACACACAAATGCTGGAGGAACTCAGCAGGTCAGGAAGCATTTATGGAGAAGAGTTAAACAGTCAGCTGATGGAGGGTCTTGGCTTGAAACGTCAGCTGTTTATTTATTTCCATGGATGCTGCTCGACCTGCTGAGTTCCTCCAGTGATTTTCGTGTCACGCTTCAAAGACTTGTGTACAGGGATCTCAGCTGAGGTTCATGTGTAGACTATTACATTATACTGCCAGATTCAGGTAGTAGAACATTAAAATTATGAAGTTTAATTTGGTGTATGTTGCTCTGCATTTCCAGCATTTGCGTGTCGGTCTGTGGCCTGCTCTTCTGCCACAATGAGACCGCTCTCAGGTTGGAGGAGCAACACCACACGTTCCATCAGGGCAGCCTCTGACCTGATGGCATGTACATCGATTTCCCAATCTTCCGGTAATTTCTCCCTCACCCCCTTTCTTTTTCCATTCCCCATTCCAGCTCCCATCTTATCCCTTCTTTTCTCCTTACTGCCCATCACCTCCTTTCCTTTCTCCCTTTTGTCCACTGCCTTCTATCAAATTTCTTCTTCTTCTTCAGACCTTTATATATCTCCCACCATTCACCTTTCAGCTTCTTACTGTGTCAGCCATGGCTATAAGCAGCACTGGGGCCCCACAGGGGACTGTATTGCATCCCTTCCTGTTTACTCTGTATACCTCAGACTTTAGATACAACACTGAGTCATCTGCAGAAATTCTATAATGACTCACCAATAGTTGGGTGTATAAAGGGAAGATGGGTGGATGAATACAGGGCACTGGTGGAGGACTTTGTCAAACAGTGCAAGCTGAATCATCTGCAGTTCAACATTAGTAAGACAAAGGAGATGGTGATGGACTTTAGGAAGACGAAGCCTGCACTGCTACTTGTTACTGTTGATGGTGAGGACGTGGATGTGGTGAGGATCTACAAGCACCTGGGGGTGCACCTGGATGACACACTTGAGTACAGCACCAACAGAGAGGCTGTGTACACGAAGGGCCAGAATTGCCTCTACTTCCTGAGGAGACGGAGGTCCTTTGGAGTATGCAGGCCTCTCCTTCACATGCTAACCAGTATAATCTTCAATGTGGTGGTGTGCTTGGGCAATAGCATCAACATGGGTGATGCCAACAGGCTCAATAAAATGATTAGAAAGGCTGGCTCTGTTATAAGATTCAAACTGGTCACACTATGGTAGAACAAAGGACTCTACGGAAAATCCTGGCAATTCCGGACAATGTTTCTCACCTTTTGCATGCCACCTTGGCTGAACAGAGGAGCACTTTTAGTAAAAGACCAAGACAACTGCACTGCTCCAAAGAGCGCTATATGAGGTCATTCTTACCCTTGGCCATTAGGCTCTATAATGAGTCAAACTGGGAAGTGATGACCCCGTCCTGTTAGACTGCTTGAGGTAACTTATTTTTTAATCTTTTCTACTTCTCTTCTAACATTTATAAGTGTGCACTTGTATCGCTACTGCCACACTGTAATTTCCTTTGGGATCAATAAAGTATCTACTTAACTTCAGGTGATAGGTGAGACCCTTACCTGGTCTCAGCTATCACCTGAATCTTGTACTCCTCTGCCTTTCCCCACTCCCCAACCCCCATCTTATTCTGACCCTTCCTTTTCAGTCCTGAAGAGTCTTGGCCCAAAATGTCTCTCTGTAGACGTTTCCTGAACTGCTGAGTCCCTCCAGCATTTTAACGTGTGTTCATTTGAAGGGCCTGGTCCCATCTGTACTGTTCTCTATGCATTCTCATGTGAATGTAACGACTCCCAATGGTAACTTTTCCATAAAATGTCAACGACCCAACACATTGATGTAATCACCAATATAATGTTACTTGGGTTTCAGTACCTAAGTTACAGAGAAAGGTTGAACAAGTTAGGTCTTCATTCATTGGAGTGTAGAAGGTTGAGGGGGGACTTGATAGAGGTATTTAAAATTATGAGGGGGATAGACAGAGTTGACATGGATAGGCTTTTTCCATTCAGAGTAGGGGAGATTCAAACAAGAGGACACAAGTTGAGAGTTAAGGGGCAAGAGTTTAGTGGTGACACAAGGGGGAAGTTCTTTACTCAGAGAGCGGTAGCTATGTGGAACGAGCTTCCAGTAGAAGTGGTAGAGGCAGGTTTGATTTTGTCATTTAAAAAAAATTGTATAGGTATATGGACGGGAAAGGAATGGAGGGTTATGGGCTGAGTGCAGGTAGGTGGGACTAGGAGAGAGTAACCTTTCGGCAGGGACTAGAAAGGCCGAGATAGCCTGTTTCCGTGCTGTAATTGTTATATGGTTATATGATCACACCAGGCTAATACTTCACTTGGAGTTTGAGGAGATTTGGTCCCTCATCAAGAACTCTAGCAAATTTCTGCCTCTATACAGTGGAGAGCATTCTGAACGGGCATATCACTGGGTTAAACGATGCTGCAGAGGGCTGTAAACTCCATCACGGGCATATGCCTCCACACTATCAAGGACTAGTGTCTCCAGAAGGCGGCACCCAACATTAGAGACCGTCCCCATCTGGAATATGCCCTGTTCTCACCTCTGCAATTGGGTAGCAAGTACAAGACACCCAAGACCCACACTCAAATTTTAGAAACAACTTCTTTCCCTCCATCATCAGATTTCAGAATGGTTCATGAATCCCATAAACACCACCTCACTACTTCTCTTCTATGCTATTTATCTATCTATTATAATTTTTACTTTTTTTTACATATTGCTGCCATAAAACAAATTCCACAACATGTGTTAACGATAATAAACCTGATTATGACATTGTGCTCACCATTCTGGGTAATATCTCTCTCTCTCTCTCTACAAATAGAATGAAAATGCTGCAGATGGCAGATATCTGAAATAAAGTGATAGGTCACCAGCCCGAAATTATTAATTGTTTCTCCCTCCACAGAAGCCTGAACATTTGCTGCTGTGGGAGCTTGTTGTGCAAGCTGTGAGCCAAAACGAGCCATTCGGCCCATCGAATCCTCTCCATGTCGGTATCGAGCGAATATACACAACAATATTCATATTCACATCCAATTTACACAACCGTGAGTATAATACGTTATAACATAATTGAACTCGTAAGTATTTAAGGACGGCTGTAAAGTACAATACTGATATTACTTCTTCCCTTCTCTTGTTACAGCCGAGTTCAAACTAACAGATCACTACAGAAAGTCTGCAGTGGAGTGCTATTTTCTAAAGATCTGTATCAAATTTCAGTGCACAGTCATTAATGTCATGCAGGCGACAAAGTAAAATCAGCCCAGCCTGCAACCAACTGTGCCACGCTCTGGCCAAAATATCTGCGCAATCAATGAAATTCAGCTTCGACCCACAAACATCAATTGCATCCGAAACTCCGCATCCAGCGTGTGCACTTTTGCCTTAAAATCCTGTTCGTTCAGTCGCACGCAAGATATCAACGGAGACGGTACAGGCCTGGTGACCATTCTTCGTTAATACACGCCGTTAACTAGCCCGGTATGGGCAAGAGCTTACCTGCTTTGCGATCTGAGCGTTCCCCTCCCTGGTAGATTTTGCGGGAGGTGCACCTAGTTACTCGCAGAAATAAACCCGAGCGTCTCCAAGAGAGAGTGAGTGAGTGCGAGAGAGAGAGAGCAAATGAGCAAATGCAGGAAAGCCGCAACAGGAAGCAACTGACTACTACCCTATTTGCACTCCAGAGGAAGTAGGAGAGCGTGTGGGGACTCTCGACAATAGCAAGCAGCCCTATGTCAAAGCCTCATTGAATGAGAATCCCATTCAAGAGGGCAGGCAGCATGTGGGAGGATCTGTTGGTCTGATTCAACGCAAGTAGACGCACGTTTAAAAATAATGCTCAGATCAGTGCCGGCGAAATCTCTTCCTTTTAGATCGAAGGGAAAGGGGGGCATATCATCAAATCTGTGGGAATTTAAATAGGTTTAAGAACGATGGCGCTTTCTACTCCATCTTAATCAAGCGATCGCCATGGAGAGCAGGGGAGACCCTCGCTGTCTGAATGGAGAAGCCTGTTTAGCTGTTCTTATTGTTCCATCTTTGTCTCTACAGTGTAAGAACCCTTAAGAGGCTAAGGCTCCCCACACATTTTCCTTCATGTGCAAATCCGGACATGTTCCCACTAAACCTCCTCTTCTCCCCCCTCCTCCCAGCTCCCCAGCCCCACAATACTGGATGGGAGGTGGTGAAATCTCTGGAAACCTCACATCTTGTTTTCATATAACGTCCAACATTTCCTGTTCATGATTAACGAGCGATGTCCAGGAACAAATTTCCTCCGGGGTGAATATCCGTCTTGTGAAGGGAATGGGGTCAAGTTTTATTCCTTGTAAGTGTTGGAGGATTTTTTCCCCCAAAAAGATATAGGAGCAGAATGAGGCCATTCGGCCCTTTAAGTTTGCTCCGCCATTCAATCATGGATTATGAGGAGGGTAATTGCAAGCAGGTTTTTTTCCATTGAGGTTGGGTGAGACTAGAACTAGAGGTCATGGATTAAGGGTGAAAGTAGGTCAATTTTAATATTTAAGAGAAATTTAGATGGGCACATGGATGGGAGGGGTATGGAGGGCTATGGTCTGGGGGCAGGTCATTAGGACTTTAGACAGATTAACAGTTCAGCATGGGCAGAAGTGCCTGTCTCTATGGGTGTTCTATGATGTATTATCCCTTTCAACCCCATTCTCCAGCCTTCTCCCCAAAACCTCTGACATGGTTACTAATCAAGAACGCATCAACCTCCTCTTTAAATATACCCAATGACTTAGCCTCCACAGCCATGTGGCAGTGAATTCCAAAGATTCACCACCCAGCAATGAGTGATGTCTGCAGTGAAAGCAGATGCTTAAGGAGAGAGATTATTTCAAGTATCTCTGAAATCATTTTACCCGCTGCACTATTAAAGTGCATGAAGTACTTTGAAGTAACACGTACAGAATGCTCTGCAGGTCAGGCAGCATCTAAGGAAAGGAGCTGAGTTGTGTTTCGGGCTGAGGTCCTTCATCAGGGCTCATAAAGGGTCTCAGTTTGAAAGGTCAGCCCCAAAGAAGCTGCCTGACATGCTGAGTTCCTCCAGCGTTTTGTGTGTGTTACTATGGGGTTTCCAGCATCTGCAGGATGTCTTCTGTTAATCAAGGACTCTAAAGAGCAAGTTTATCCCGGGTGGAATTGGGAGGACTGGTTTCGATTAGAGCAGGAGGACTGTACTGAGGATGCGCAGACATTTCCTCTGTTTTTCTCCCCAATTAAACCTCTTTACGGATCAAGTTGCAATCCAGGTAAATGCCAAACACTGAGTCAAAAGCTTAATTGGTTTTGAATTCCTCATCAAGAAGTTGGGCACCACAATCAAGGCAGCCCAAGAGGCCACTGTATGAAGTAACTGCTGTGAGACTTTAATACCCTAATGTGAACATGAAATATCCAAAGGAGGTATTCTAAATAAGTGCTGTGAACTTCTGTCCAGTAAACCAGTGAATATTTATCCCTCATTCAAACGTTATTAAAACCAGGTTATCTGTTCATTATCACAGTGATCTTGCTGTGCCTGTCAAGTTTCCTATATTGCAACAATCATTTCCAATGTGTTTCATTGGCTGGGGAGCTCATTGGGATGTTCCGATACAAAGAGGAAAGATGTTGTTTTAACAAATATTATAACAAGACACAGGTTCCTCTGGTACCCAATGTACAATGCAACTTATTGTCACAATGTAGCCTTGCTTCATTGTCAGCACAAGTCATTGTCTTCACATAATGGAAGGCCATTTAAAAAAAACAGAGTCAGAAACAATTTATGTCCACCCTGTAATCTGTTTGCATTGCTGAGCTGCTCGAGACTCAAATAAAAAGTTAGTTTCAGAAACTTTAAATGCAAGAGGTGAAAATTGTAATTCAGCCTGATCATAGAATAAGGAAAAGTGCGGCATAGGAACAGATCCCTTAGCCCATAATGCCTGTGCCAAGCATGATGCTAAATTAAACTAAACCTATCTGCCTGCACAAGATCCATTGCCTTCCATTCCCTGCATGTTTGTGCGCCAGTCTAAATATCTCTTAAGTATAATCAAAAGAGCACTAATAGTTATTACAAACATTAAAGCATATTTGGGTAATTTTCACCCTATTCGTGGATTCTGAAAATCTAAACAAACAAGCTTTTCAACGTTTTAAGAATAGCTTCTTCCCTTCCGCCATCAGATTTTTGAACAGAAAATAAACCAACCCATGAATACCTCACGATTTTTCCTCTCTTTTTGCACTACCTATTATTGTAATTTATAGTTTTATTATGTATTGCATTATACCGCTGCCAGAAAACAATGCATTTCATGACATATGTATGTTGGTGATATTACACTTGATTCAGACTCTGATTCAGTCAGCATCTGTGGAGAAGGAAACAACTCAAAGAGTTAAGTTTACTGTTTTACAGAAGCTACCTGACCTACAGAGTATTTTTCAAATGTTCTATGGAGGGTAATAGATGGTTGAGGCATTGTGTTGATACGTCAGAAAAATACATGAAGTAGCAACTGCAAGTATTGAAAAAAATGCAATTTTGACCTATAATGTTGTAGTATGATAGTAAAAAGACTCAAGCTTTGTTGTCTCTGGGAAAACCAGTCTCCTTTGCTATATCAAGGAAGAGCTGCCATTTGGCCATTCAATATGCTCATGGCTGATCTTCCCCACACCTTCTCTCCTCTTTGTCAGTTCCCCATCACCCTTAATCTCCCAATCTTTCAAAACCTGGTCTATCTCTTCTTCAAATACTTATGGTGATCCGGTCTCTACAACAATCTAGGTAAGAAAATTCTGGAGTTTCACCACTGCGAAAAAAATTCCAACTTTAAAAGACCACCCCTTTATCTTATACTTCCATTCCCCCATCAAAGATGAGTTCCAGGTAAAAAAGTGCTCTTGGTGAAATAGGACGACACAAATTCACTGGCCTGACATACAGAAAATTTGCACTGTACTCAAAGACCAAGGTATCTGTGCTGACAAGAGGCTATCATTTATAAGGAATCAAAACGAGAAGCACATCCATTCCTCATTTTAGGTGGAGAAACTTAGATGGTGACGAGAAGGTGCAGAGGAATGAGGTAGATCAGCTAATTGAGTGGTGTCGCAACAACAACCTTGCACTCAACGTCAGTAAGAAGAAGGAATAAGTTGTGGACTTCAGGAAGGGGAATCAAAGGGAACACACACCAGTCCTTATTGAGGGGTCAGCCATGGAAAGGGTGAGTAGTTTTAAGTTAAGTGTCAACATCTCCAAGGACATATCCTGGGCCTAATATATTGATGTAATTATGAAGAGTATGTGTCAGTGGTTACATTTCATTAGGAGATTTGATATTTCACTTAAGACACTTGCAGAGCAATCTAACTGGTTGCATCATGGTCTGGCATAGAGGGGCCATTGCACAGGATCATAGGGGTTTGTAAACTCAGCCGGTTCACTCATGGGCACCAGCCTCCCTACCTACGAATACATCTTCAAAAAGTGATGCCTCAAAAAAGAGGCATGCTTGATTAAGAACCCCTACCACCCAGGACATGTCCTCTTCTCATTGCTACCATCAAAGAGGAAATACAGGAGATTGAAGACAAATACTCAACGTTTAAGGAACAACTTCTTACTCTGTAGCATCAGATCGCTGATCGGTCCATGAACCCATGAGCATTATCTCACTCTTTTTGCACTCGTTATTTATATTTTATATTTATAGTAATTTTAATTATAATTGATACTACTTTTTAATGTACTGCACAATACTGCTGCCACAGAAGGACACAATTCACAATATATGTCTGTCATAATAAAATTGAATCTGATTCCAAACTGGGTTTTCCATCTCATCTCCAGTGCAAGAAGGAACCTAGAGAAGCTGTCCCATATGCATGTCAAAACAACTCAATAATAACTCAAGGGCACAATTAGAAGAAATAAGCTCATGTATTCCTTTCATGAGGCTGTTTGAGTTACAGTTTTGCAATCAAAGCCTTGTGGTTTCCATTATCTGGTCCTTTTCTGCAGATCCCACTTTGTTCAACCTATCCCTGCCCTTCAGGGCTTTCCTTCCCTCTCCTTCAGAGCAATCTCAACTCCAGCTCCACCCTTCTGCTCTGCTTTCTGGAAATGGGCAGACTCAAGATCCTGCTTCAGCCTTTATTTGCCTGACTTGGCAAATTCAGTATGCCAGGCCCCATGCCCAGTAAAAATATATATTCTTCTGTGTGGACGGCTAGTCCATTGTTTCCTTGCTACATAAAGCAACAACTATCTGCAACGTCCCCTTTGATCTCTCCCAGCAATGAGGACTAACACAGCTCCAAAATGAACAAATTGAAAACAGAGGTTTTAGATTCTGTAACAGCATGCATCAATGCGTAAAATAAAATATCTTTCCATTAAACAGTGATGCCATCTACTGAACAGAGTAATGATTTCACTCTTTATTCAACAGCTCACTTTACAAGATAGTTTTGGAGATATGCTCCGAGCAGAATATGTGCAAAGCAAAAATAGGGAAGCTGTTCAGATTCATTTGAGATACATAATTATGACTTGCTAATCTTCCTTACTTTTTAAAAAAATATTCAGCTATGCTTTTTACTGAAATAGAGGTTTAACAATAAATTTGTCTGGAATTGAACTGTTATGCTAAGAGATGTACTATTCATGAAAACTGAATTAATGGCATTGCTGAGATTTTAAAATTAGACTGTTTGTTTATTTATTCCATAGAAACATAGAAATACCTACAGCACAATACAGGCCCTTTGGCCCACAAAGATGCCAAACACATTCCTACATTAGAAATTACCTGTGGTTACCCACAGCCCTCTATTTTTCTAAGCTCCAAGTACCTATCCAAAAGTCTCTTAAAAGACCCTATCGTATCTGCCTCCACCACCGTAGCTGGCAGCCCATTCCACGCACTAACCACCCTCTGAGTAAAAAACTTATCCCTGACATCTCCTCCGTACCTCCTCCCCAACACCTTAAACCTGTGTACTCTTGTGGCAACCATTTCAGCCCTGGGAAAAAGCCTCTGACTATCCACACGATCAATGCCTCTCATCACTTATACACCTCTATCAGGACACCTCTCATCCTCCGTTGCTCCAAGGAGAAAAGACCGAGTTCACTCAACCTATTCTCATAAGGCATGCTCCCCAGTCCAGGCAACATCCTTCTAAATCTCCCCTGCACCCTTTCTATGGTTTCCACATCCTTCCTGTAGTGAGGCGGCCAGAACTGAGCACAGTACTCCAAGTGGGGTCTGATCAGGGCCCTATATAGCTGCAACATTACCTCTTGGTTCCTAAATTCAATTCCATGATTAATGAAGGCAATACACCATAAGCCTTCTGAACCACAGAGTCATCCTGCACAGCTGCTTTGAGCTTCACTTAGAGATCCAGCGCAGTAACAGGCTCTTCCATCCCAACGAGCCCGCACCCCTCAGTTACCCCCTTGTGACTAACTAATCTGCTAAGCAGTACGGCTTTGAAATCTGGGAGGAAACCAGAGCACACGGACATGGGGAGAGTGTACAAACTCCTCACAGCAACACAGAGACAAAATGTTGAAGGAACTCAGAAGTCCAGGCACCATCTATGGAAAAGAGTAAACAGTCGATATTTCAGGCCAAGATCCTTCTCCAGGCCTTTCTCATGTTTGTGAAACTCCTGGCAGACTATGGCGGAATTGAGCCCCAGTCGCTGGCATGGTGAAAGTGTTACATTGACCACTGCATCACCGAGCCACCCAATTTATCCATGTAGTATGAACATTATAAACAATGACATCATTTATTCACAATTCTCATTTGCCTTGGAACTGATAGAGCTCTTTTGTTCAGATTTCATCTACTTAATACAACAGTGTAATTTAAATCCTTTTCCAAGATCATTAGACTTGGATGGCAAACTATTTTGCTGCCTTATTTGATTCACACAAGACGAGAAGTTTATAATTGTGTGTAGTGGGTGCACATCTGAAAGGTGGTTGCCGATTTTGTTCTTGATCTTGGGCTATGGCCCTCATTTTAATCCTCAGCAGTGGCAAAGGAGATGAGTGTGGGGGAAAGAAACCGAGATTGGGAAGCGCAGCGCACAAAATGCCGGATGAATCAAGTAGGTCGGGCAGCGTCTATGGAGGGGAATAAACAGTTGAAGTTCCAGGATGAGATCCTTCATCGGGATTGGAAAGGGAGGGAGAGGGCCAGAATAAGAAGGTGAGCGGAAGGAATACAAGCTGGTGATGTTTGAATGATGATTGAATGCTCACTGATGTAGAGGAGGCCACATCAGGAGCACTGGACACTGCAGATTCGCAGGTGGGGTGTAGGACTTTTTGGGGCCTTGATTGGAGGTGAGGGAGGAGTTATATGGGCCGGCGTAGCCAGTTGAGGGGGAAAGGTGGGATAAAGTAATATACTGAGAGGTGATAGGTGGAAAAGGTAAAGAGGAAGACCGTATTTTGGCAAAGATACTGCATGGCATGCTGAGCTCCTCCAGCACTTTGTGTGTATTGCTCTGGATTTCCAGCATCTGCAGAATCTCTTCTGTTTAAAATTGGAAAGAGGGCAAGCAAGGAGCCCAGTTCTAAGTAATAGAAGGGCAGTACAGGAAGTAGAGTGCCAAAGTAAGGGAGTGCCAATGTGGAATGAACTTCCAGTAGAAGTGGTAGAGGCAGGTTCGGTATTGTCATTTAAAGTAAAATTGGACAGGTATATGGACAGGAAAGGAATGGAGGGTTATGGGCTGAGTGCAGGCCAGTGGGACTAGGTGAGTGTAAGTGTCGGCACGGACTAGAAGGGCCGAACTGACCTGTTTCCGAGCTGTAATTGTTATATGGTTATATAGGTTTGTGATTGGTTGAGGTGGATGGGGGGAAAGCAGGAGAACCGTGAGAGAGGTAAAAAAAAGGTTAGTAACTACTCTGGGGGAGGAGGGGTGTAGTGTTCAGGTGTGTTTATAAATTCACCCAAATAATAGATCACAAGATAGAATGTCCCCATTTTTCACAAAATTACACAAACAAGCATGAACATTTAATTTTGCTTAGTGATCACTGGTAATAAATAATTGCTAAACTGTTAAATTTATACCAGAATTGGAGAATACTTCTAAAAAGCAAAAAGGTATAAAGTTACATCCCCTGTGATGGGGAGAGGCTCCTTCTATTCTTAACAACTAACTTGCTTCTTTGCAAGAAGTTTAGAATAATTGCTTTAAAAAGCACAGAAATTTCAGTTTGCCTCACCCAAGCTGACTGTGATACCTATCTACTGTACGTTAATCCTATTTACCTGCATTAGGTCGTGACCCTCTGAGCATTTCCTGTCCAAACACCTTTTGAATGTTGCAGGTGTGTCTGCCTCTAACACCTGCTCTGGCAGACTGTTGCAGATAGCTAGCATTAAAATTAGCCTCTCTGATCTTCTTTAAACTTACCTGGAATAAATTTATTTAACATGAATTAAAGATTAGCACATTTTGTCACTTGCACATTGTAAGCATTGAACCATTCCTGAGGAACAGTCTTGGCCTGAAACATTGACTGCTTATTCAGTTCCATGGATGCTGCCCGACCTGCTGAGTTCCTCCAGCATTTTGTGTGTTACTTTGACCCAATTACATCAAGGACCAACACAATCCAAGGACGTGCTGGGGGCAGCCCACAAGTGTCACTACAATCCTGACGGCAACATAGCATGCCCACAACTTACTATCCATGTGTCTTTGGAATGTAAGTGGGAGGAAACCGGAGCATCCGGAGGACACCCACACGGTCACACGGAGAACATACGAACTCTTTACAGATGATGATACCTATCTACACCCTCTTCTCATTTCTACCATGAGGAAGGAGGTACAGAAGCCTGAAGGCACACACTCAGCAATTCAGGAACAGCTTCTTCCCCTCTGCCATCCAATTCCTAAATGGACATTGAACCCATGAACACTAACTACCCTACTATTTTTTTTTATTTCTGTTTTTGCATTACTTATTTTAACTATTTATATATATATATATACACACACACACACACGCTTACTGTAATTCAGTTTTTTTCCCTATTTATCATGTATTGCATTGTACTGCTGCTGCCACAAATTTAACAACATATAAACTTGACTCTGGTTTTGACGGCAGCAATTGAACTGTGCTCACTGGATGCGGTAAACACCAGCTGCTCTGCCCCCATGCCACCCTACTCTGGAAGTATGACAATTCATGAAATGGCAGGTGGGAGGAGTCCAGATATTGCCATTAAAAACAATTCACAACATAGATTATGATTTATATTTTCGATTCAAATTTCCAATCCGGCATGCTGGATACAGGCAGTTATAGCCCATGAATGAGCCTGCAGGCACTGTCAGTAGCTCAGACCAAGTCTTCCAAATTCCAATGCAAATAGCTGAAGTGCTGACAATTAGTGGAATTCACTGTTCTCCAAGTGGCAGACTGTTAATCGAAAATTACTACACAATGTGCTGGTGACCCTGTTGATGACGGTCAAAAATCAAGACAGCTAATCAGTTATTGCCATCACACCTCTATAATCACATCCTTTCTACTGAATCTTATAACCCACAGATATTTATCCATGTAATGGACCTTACTGGAAAATATTAGGTCCGAACTCAATATACCAATAAACTTGGTTTCGATCTCCAACAGGGAAATTACACAAGAAACATACACGTTCTCGTTAACTGGACTTGCTAATGTTCCAGACAGCTAATCTTCCAATCACATGGGCACTGAGTTTTCCTTTCCCTAGACGCTGACTCAGGCATCAGCAGGATTCAACACAAGCATTTCACCACAGTGCCATGCCTTGTTTTTAGTAAAGCCTCCCTTTTAAAAACTCAGATCAATGCACTTCTTATTATATAAGAACAAATGACAATGGTCCTCGTAATACAATCCTGATTTAAATCAGACTGCTTGGTAATTTTATAGCCTTCATGATAGAGTCGTTGAGTCATACGGCGTTTTGTCCCACTCCATCCATAATTCTATGCCTTGGCTCACTCAGATGCTTCTAAAATGTTGTGAGTACCTGCTTCTATCACTTTCACAGGTATTGCTTGTGATAGACTGCTTGTGCAAAACTATTTTCTCCTATTCCCTCTAAATCTGTCCCACCCCACCTTATTCTATTCGTAAACCCTCCCCACTATTGATATGGAGTGTTGTCACAGGAAAGCAGCATCTATCATCAAGGATCCCCACCACCCAGGCCATGCTCTCATGCTCCTGATACCATTAGGAAGGAGGTACAGGAGCCTCAAGACTCACAGCACCAGGTTCCGGAGCAGTTATTACCCCTGAACCATCAGGACTCTTGAACCAGAGGATATCTTCACTCAACTTCACTTGTCCATCATTGAAATGATCCCACAGCCTTTGGGCTCACTTTCAAGGGACTCTTCATCTCATGTTCTTGATATTTACTGCTTGTTTCTTTCCTTTTGTATTTGCAGTTTGTTGTCTTTTTTGTACATTGTTTTGACTCTCCTGCTGGGTGCGGTCTCATTGATTATATTGTGTTTCTTGATTTACTGTGTATGCTCACAAGAAGACGAATCTCAGGTAATATGGTGATACATGTCCTTTGATAATAAGTTTACTTTGACTTTTAGACCATAAGAACAGAATTAGGCCATTCAGCCCATCGAGTCCACTCCGCCATTTCGTCATGGCTGATCCCGTATCCCATTTAACCCCATACACCTGCACTCTCACCATATCCCTTGATGCCCTGACCAATCAGGAATCTATCAACTCCTGCTTTGAATATACCCACAGACTTGGCCTCCAACACAGACTGTGGTAGAGCATTTCACAGATTCTCCACTCTTGGGCTAAAAAAATCCCTCCTTACTTCCGCTCTAAAAGGTTGCCCCTCAATTTTGAGGCTGTGCCCTCTAGTTCTGGATACCCCCACCAGAGGAAACACCCTCTCCACATTCACAAAGGGCAATTGCCAAAAGCTCTCCGGATAGCATGGTAACCTAGTGGTTAACACAATGCTTGGCAGTACCGGCGACCCAGGCTCAATTCCCACCACCGCCTGTAAGGAGCTTATACGTTCTCCCCGTGACTGCATGGGTTTCCTCCGGGTGCTCTGGTTTCATCCCACAGTCCAAAAATGTACCGGCTGGTCGGTTAATTGGTTGTTGTAAATTGACCTGTGGTTAGGCTAGGATTAAGTTGGGGTTTTCTGGGCAGCACAGTTTGAAGGGCCAAAAGTGCCTATTCTGCACTGTATCTCTAAATTAAAAATCGACATGTGACACCACTGTCAAGGAGTCGATCATAACAAATTTTTGTTATGAACTTGCACTTTATTGTTTACTTGCACAATCCTTTCTCTGTAGCTGTTACACTTTATTCTGCATTTTAGGAGGTGGCTACTGTACAGGATGGAAAGAAACTACAGTAAGCTGTAAAATTAGTCAGCTCCATCTTGGATACCAGCCTCCATAGTATCCAAGGAGCATTGCCTCAGAAAGGCAGTGTCCATTATTAAGGACCTCTATCACCCAGTCCGCTTCTCATTGTTACCATCAGGAAGAAGGTACAGAAGCCTGAAGGCACACACTCAGCGATTCAGAAATAGCTACTTCCCCTCTGCCATCCAATTCTGAAATGGACATTGGACCCTTGGACACTACCTCACTTTTTAAAATATTATTTCTGTTTTGCTCTATTTGTAACCTAACTACTTAATATACATATATTTAGTTACCATAATAGATTTACTTATTTATTTTTTCCTTTCTATATTATCAGGTATTGCATTATACGAAAGCTGCTAAGTTAACAAATTTCACGACACAAGCCGGCGATAATAAACCTGATTCTGATGCACTGTGTAATGAATTGAACAATATGCAAGACAAACTTTTGACTGCATCTCGGAACATGTGACAATACAAAACAAATTCCAATTCCAATTTTTAAATATTTATGCTGCACCCTACTTACGACGACAATTTATAAACCCTCTTCTAACGCTGGTTACATTCAATTGTTGAGTTCAGTCAAAGCAACTGCCAGGAACATATAGCCTCCAAAATGTAGTCACAACCGCAAGTCTGCAGTCCAACGTGGCACTCTCTTTATTTGCTGTTTCTTGTATCTTACCATGTGCTTTGTCCACGGGCTTCTAGAAGAGGCAAGCCATTTTACTTAGAAATACAAAGGAGGTTTCTGTTTGCACCAGGAGTAGCCAGATAGATCACTGGAGGAAGAAGCCCTTCCCAGAGTCTAGGAAATGCAGTAAACCACACCCAAGTTAGTCACGGTGATTTGTCAGTCTATTCCCACCAGCTCCCACAAACAAGAGCATTGAATTTCTCATACAGTTGTCAAACTGAATCCTGTCACTCCACCGATGACCTGGATTTTGGCAAGAGCACTAGATCGGTTTGTGAGGTGTGTAACAGTCCTTCCTCTCCGCTTTAACCAAAAATCACAGTCGTTACTTTCTTCAAGTTTAAGATCAAGACATTGCCCACTTCTCCACTAAGGAAAATCTCATTTGAAGAATTACACTTAATTTTCCTTTGTGATGTGATGTTTCACATTTTCTGTTTCTTGCAAGAGTAGAAAGGTCTTTGAAAGACAGTGAATTTGCAGTGTCCAATATCTGCTCATTATAACCATATAACAATTACAGCAGGGAAACAGGCCATCTCGGCCCTTCTAGTCAGTGCCGAACGCTTACTTTCACCTAGTCCCACTGACCTGCACTCAGCCCATAACCTTCCATTCCTTTCCTGTCCATGTACCTGTCCAATTTTACTTTAAATGACAATATCAATTATTATATTATAACATTATCATTGTTAGACCCTATTTCTGCTGTAAAGTATTTGTTCACAATAGTACTCAAAATGCAAAGAGGTAAGGACACTGTGAGGATCACTGGGTATCCGGGGCCTCAACGAAACAGGGCAAGCACTGGGTACTCCCTTAACTGCTGAGTCAATTGCAAGCCAACTGCAAAAGGTCAGAAGGAGGGTTGGACTGAGTGAACTCTTTGGTAAATCAGGTACAAAAAGAGACATAAACACAAGGGATTCTGCAGATGTTGGAAATCTGGAGTAATGCACACAAAATACTAAAGGAACTCAGGAGGCAAGGCAGTATGTATGGAAAGAATAAACAGTCAATGTTTTGGACTGAGACCCTTCATCAGGACCATTACAAAAAGAGAAATGATTAGATTATTAGAGGGAGCGAGAATAGCAAAATAAAATGCAGTGGCAAAGCAAGAATTGTTTTAAAAAGTGACACATCTGCAAAAATTTCAAAACTTGGATCTGTAGTAGTAAAGCTCCGGCATCATTTTTAGAGATACCACAGAGAGACAGGCCCTCGCAGCCCAATTACACCCATGTAACTAATTAACCTGTACATCTTTGGAACGTGGGAGGAAACCGGAGCACCCGGGGGAAACCCAGGTGGTCATGGGAAGAACGTACAAACTTCTCACAGACAGCATTGCATTAAGATACTTAATAAGGTACTTACACTTGAAGACAAGATTCCAAAAGGGACCGAGGTATCAGCAAGATGTTGGCAATTGAATTTACCAATTAGTTAATGTTCTTCAGCTGTTCTTTAAGGCAGTTATCTGGCTATAAGTACTGCAGTGCTGGTGGTTGGTCTGTTACCTTTAGAGACAATTCTGACCCAGCATTCTAGCAACATCTGTACAATGTTCAAAGTTTATTATAAATTTATTATTGAATTACGTAGATGCCACCTGGGATTCATTTTTAAAAAATTTTATTTATTGAGATATAGCGTGGCTCTTTGAGCAACACCACCCAGCAACTCCCGATTTAACCCAAGCCTAATCACGGGACAATTTACAATGACCAATTAAACTACCAACTGGTATGTCTTTGGACTGAGCACTCGGAGGATGCCGACATGGTTTAATGGAAAATGTACCCTTATAGACATCGGTGGGAATTGAACCTGGGTTGCAGGTACTATAAAGTGTGCTAACCACACACTACCGTCCTGCTCTTCAGGCATACACAATACAACAAAGAAATACTATAAAATTAACAAAAAATTATACACAAAGACTGACAAGCAACCAATGTGTGAAAAACAGATAAACTGCAAATATAAAAAAGCAAATAAGAATAAATAATAAAATATATATAATTTTGAGAACATGAGTTGTTGAGTCCTTGAACATCTTTTTCTTTCAAATCAAGTCCTGCCCTTGAGCCCTGAGGTGCTCACATGCAGTGTTATGGTAACGTCAAAAGACAGGTGGTCAAATCAGACCAGATTGTTTGGAGTCACCTGAGTAATGCAAAATAATTTATATTTCCTCAGGCAAGTAAAAGCTGGCAGCGTTTAAAAAAAAATCAGCTTAAAAAAACAATCAGCAAGAACAAATTAAGTGCTTCCCACAGACCCTAACTTTTACTTCCCTAATTTAAAGCAACCTTCTGTTATTTAATTGCATTGCGTATGTAATGCAATGAAAGCAAGAAAATAATAATTTTATGAAAATAAAAAAAGCCCAAGACTAAACTTTACCACGTCATTCCACTTTGAATCCATTTGTACTAAATCGGTTTCTTGTCTGAATGCAAATGGAAAATTGATTCATCAGGTAAAGATCTTTTCTATCTCAAGAGTTTAGAACGCAGCTGAACACCAGTTAGTTGCCAATCAGATTCTAAATCCAAATAAACCAGTTCCTGATTCATTAGTTCAATGTAACACATGGACAATGTCAGCAAAAACTGGCTAAATTTGCACTTTTCAAAGGTGGTATGAGATTTCCTAGGAGGTGATAGACACAAATTTCCATATCACACCACCAACCCCACAGTGCTCTGATGCAATCTTTATTTGCATAATATATTCAGTGCTCCTTTCTTCAATACCACCAGTCCTAGTGAGAGCATGCATATCTATCAAGTGCAAAAAAGATTCAGTATTCTATTTTCCTTTAACGAGTGGACAATCTAAAGGGGTTGCAAAAACCTGCAGATAGACGGCACAGCTGTTAGCATAATGCTTTACCAGCCGCTGCTGGTAAGGAGTTTGTATAATCACCCCATGACCCTGTGGATTTCGTCCAAGTGCTCTGGTTTATTAATTTATTAATTTATTGAGGCAACAGTACAGAATAGGCCTTCCCAGTCCTTCGAGCCATGCTGCCTAGCAATCCTCCAATTTAATCCTAGCCTAATCATTGGACAACTTACAAACACTAATCAACCTACCAACTGGTATGACTTTGGAATGTGGGAGGAAACCAGAGCACCCAGAGGAAACCCATGCGGTTACAAACTCCTTACATACAGCAGCGGGAATTGAGCCCTGATCACCTGTACTGTAAAGTGTTGTGCTGACCACTACACTATCCGCCCATATTCTGAAGGTGCATGGGCCAGTAGGTTAATTGGTCACATAGATATAATTGGGCAGTGTAGGTTCATTGGGCCAGAAGGTCTTGTCACTGAGCTGTATCTTTAAATAAATAAACACACTGAGGAGAGCGATTTCTCAGGCCCTTTCAGAACACAGCCTATCCCATTCTCTACCTCGGAGGACTGATGAAGCAATATCATTGGGGGTATTTAAAGAGGAAGATGTACAGGACAGGGTTAGTAAGTTGTGGGCATGGTGACACTTGTGGGCTGCCCCCAGCACAAGCTCGGACTGTCTTGGTCAGAGACGCAAACAAAACATTTCACTGTTTGCCTGAAACATGTATATTCCAATCTTCTGATGTGTACTTCGTCTTTTCTTTAAACAAGGCGCGCACGCGTGACACGGCAGCATAATGACGTATGCCGTTTACGTACTTTTAACCCACAATGCATTTTGCAAACAGCAAAGAATTCTTAATCAGGCAATACGTTTACGATATTAGTCAAATATTACAGAAATATTACATGCCTAACGCCCACTGGCCGCTGTCTGTAAGGAGTTTATACATTTTTCCCGGGGATAGATGGGTTTATTCTGGTGTTCCAGTTTCCTTCCAGATTCCCAGGTTAGTAGGTTAATTGGTCACATGGGTGTAAATAGGCGGCATGGGCTCATTGGGCCTGCTACCATGCTGTGTCTCTAAATTTCAAAAAATTAAACCAGAAAGGCCATATACTTAATACGATTAATAGGTTTACTGCAAGCCAACAAATGCTGAGCAGTCAGATTATAATTATTGGTCACTGGCATAACTAGTATGTGGCAGTAAATCTATTTTGTGAGGAAAATCGGGAACATTTACTTAACCTAGAAAGCTGTTGTGATCTGGAATTTACCAATCGAAAGGATAATGGAAGATGACTTGATTGTAACAAAGGAAGTTATTGTGGGTTAAGAAGTAAGTAGGTAAAATGGTGTATTATTGTCACATGTCCTGAGGTACAGTTAAAATATTTGTTTTATATGCTATCCATACAGATCATTTCATCACATCAGTAGATTGAGGTAGTCCAAAGGAAAAGCAATAACAGAATGCAGAATAAAATGTTACTGTTACAGAGACCTATGTAGGTCTGAAGTCTGATGTAGTTTTGTGTTGTCTCACGTAGTCTAGTGTAGTTTTGTGTTGTTTCATGTAGCACCAGGGTTCTGGAGGAACATTGTTTCATTTTTACTGTGTACTGTACCAGCAGTTAAGGTTGAAATGACAATAAATGCGACTTGACTTGACAAAGTACAGTGCAGACAGATCTAAGGGTGGACTGTGAGGTCGAGAATCCATCTTATTAAGAGTTTCATTCAATAGTCTTATAATAGTGGGATACAAACTCTTCTTGAGTCTTGTGGGACACACTTTCAAGCTTTGTATCTTCTGCCTGATGGAAGGTAGTAAAAAAGAGAATATCCAGAGTGGGGGAGGGGGGTCCTTGATTACACTGGCTTCTTTACCAAGGCAACGAGAAATGTAGACAGAGTCTATGGAGGGGAGGTTGTTTTTTTATCATGCGCTGAGCAGTGTGCACAAATCTCTGTAGTTCCTTGTGGTCTTGGAGAAAGGTGAAGGAGACTAACTCAGTGAAGTCCCATCAAAGGGCGAGGACAGTTTCTGTGGGCCAAAGGGCCTTCATCTGATATTTATCATGCTATAAAAGGCTATTTTTATTATCACTATCTTCAGTAATATATTAGCAAGCTATGCCCTAAATAAATGAAGAAACTATGAGATACTTCACCATCATTATATGCTGGAGATCCTAGAAGGAATGAATTACCAACAGCTCCGTGGTCATTTTGAAAACAGATGACTCTAATTTCCAGAAAATCCATGGGGAGATTTGAGTTTCCGAACAATATTGGTAATGGGATTTATTGTCAGCTTTCCCTTATTTTCTGTACTTACAGCACTAAGTATATCTTATTAATAAAATGTAGAAAGGCATGTATAGTCAGTAGTACTATATGCAATCTGGAATCCCAAATATATTTTCAAGTATTGCCTCAGACACTACTTCTACTAACTTTGGAGGAAGTTAATCATGGTGGCTGACGATGCTAAACAATACATTGGTTGCTGTTGACCATACTGATTGGAACTGGAATTGAAATTGGTTTATCATTGTTACAGTGAAAAACTTTGTTCGATCTGGGGATATTGTGATCCTGAAGTTCTTTGGAAGTCAAGAAAGAGGCATAAAACCTGGTGCTTACAACCATTTATTAGTTCTTGCAAGAAAAAAGAATGAACACAGAAAGAAAAGGAACAAAAGAAGACAGCCTTGGTGATCTTATACTAAAAACTAGCTCAGACTAGAGATAAAACAAGATAATCCCCTGCTCTATTCACTTTACGCCTATGACAGTGTGGCTAAGTACAGCTCCGACACTACACACAAGTTTGCTGATGTCACCACTGTTGTCGGCCGTATCAAAGGTGGTGATGAATCAGCATACAGGACGGATATTGAAAATTTGGCTGAGTGGTGTAATAACAATCTCTCATTCAACGTCAGTAAGACCAAAGAACTGATAGTAGACTTCAGGAGAGGGAAGCCAGAGGTCCATGATCCAGTACTCATTGGAGGATCTGAGGTGGAGAGGGTCAGTAACTTTAAATTCCTGGGTGTCACTATCTCAGAGGACCTGTCCTGGACCCATCATATAAACACAATTGTGAAGAAAGCACAATAGCACTTTTACTTCCTCAGGAGTCTGTGGATATCCAGCATGTCATCAAAAACCTTAGCAAACTTCCATAGATGTGTGGTATAAAGTGTGCCTACTGGATGCATCACAGCCTGGAATGGGAACACCAATACCTTTGAGTGGAAAGTCCTGCAAAAGGCAGTGGATTCAACCCAGTACATCACCGGTAAAACCTTCCCAACCATTGAGCACATCTACGTGAAACATTACCATAGAAAAGCAGCATCCATGATCAAGGATAGATTTAAGACAATGTTGGATAGATTTTTACATAGTAGGAGAATTAAGGATATGAGGAAAAGGCAGGTAGGTGGAGATGAGTCCATGGCCAGATCAGCCATGATCTTATTGAATAAAGAGCAGGCTCGACAGGCCAGATGGCCTATTCATGCTTCTATTTCTTATCTTCTTATGTTCAAAAATCCTCACCACCCAGGCGATACTCTCTTCTTGCTGGCTGCTGCCATCAGGTAAAAGGTACAGGAGCCTCAGGGCTCGCATCACCCGGTTCAAGAACAGTTACTACCCCTCAGCCATCAGGCTCTTGAACAAAAGAGGATAACTACACTCATTTAACTCTTTTATCATTTTAGTTCATGCTCATTATTTATTGCTATTTGTTTATTATCTGCATTTGGACTGTTTACAGTTTATAGATACAGTTTACAGTTACTGTACTATAGATCTGTTAAGTATACGCACAGAAAAAGAATCTCAGGGTTGTATGTGGTGACATGTGTATATTCTGATAATAAATTTTACTTTGAACTTTGATCAGGAATAATCTATGAAATCATTGGGTTCAGTGGTGTGACAAGGGCTGCAGAGAAACCTAGAAAAATAAAAAATCAGCTATGCTACAATTACTGAAAATTCACTGAACAATTACACACAAACAGGTGATTATAGATAAAATATAAGCAAGCATGGGGAAGTTAAACTACGTGAGAAATAGTTTAAAAATAATAATTCTACACCCTAATCCAATAGTTTATCTTGCATGCTGTTCATATATTTCAGATCATTGCACAGTGCATTGAGGTAGAACAAGGTAAAACAATAACAAAATGCAGAATACAGCTACAGAGAAATTGCAGTGCAGGTGACATCATAGCAAATTAGACCTTGAGGTCAAGAATCCAATTTTTCATGCTAAGGAACCATGTACCTAAATAAGCCAGAAGTCCAATTTAAATATGATAATACAACAAAACTACCTCAAGAGTTTTAATTAATGTACACCCACCAAGTTCACAGTATCTCACTTGTTGACTGTTTTTGAACATGATTTTATATTAGGAAACATCAGAAACTTGCTCAGCAGAACAGCCTAGTGGCCGAAGTCTGCAACAACACTTTCAGTGCTGACAGAGCACTGAATATTCTACACATCCCCATGAGACCTTTAGCAATGCATGGGTGCTGTGAGAAAAATCTTTGACTTTTCATCTTTTTGGTGCCACATCTCTTCCTGCCAAAATAAAATTCCAATTTATTAACCTTTGCCAAACAGATTACCTTTCACTGTGACATGTGAAACATTCAATTTAATCAGTGTTAATATTAACAGCTGCTTGTGGTATCAATGTTAAGCATGGGGATGTAAGTAGGAACATATGGCCCCTATACGTGCTTCACCATTCAATAAGATCATAACTGGGCCTGAGCCACAGATTGCTCGATCACACATGGACCCTGGTGTCCAAACAGTTATTGACCTCAGCCTTGAATATACTCAAGCTGAACAGTGACCATTTTATATGGTAGAAAATCAAAATATTTTACTTATTTATTTATTTGGAGATATAGTGCAGAACCAGCCATTCCAACCCAATGAACCACATCACCTAGCAACCCACCTCTTTAACCCTAGACTAATCACAGGACTAATGCCCTTCCCTTGGACAACATTGGTGGCGTGGAGAGGGGAGACTTGCAGCTTGGGCAACTGCCGGTCTTCCATTAAAAAAAACCTTGCCCATGCTTGCGCCCTGGAAACTTTCCAAGGTGCAATTCCACGGTCTATCGAGACTAAAGGAGGCCTACAATCACAGGACAATTTACAATGACTAACAAGCACGTCTCTGGAATTTGAGAGGAAACTGAAGCACCCAGAGGGAATTGACGTGTTCACGTGGAGGAATGTACAAACTCCTTGCAGACAACAACAGAATTTAACTCCAAGCTCTGACATCCTGAGCTGTAACAGCACAACGCAACATTCCCTCCAATTTTCTTTTACAGCTGTGCAGATCAGTCAGTGCTTTGAGCAGGAAATTTTGACACGGCCTGAAAACTGCGCAGCACCTTAAATGTTTTTTGCATAAATATGCACATCAAACAAGCACGAACCACAACTCACAATACAAGTAAATGATGTCAGGCAGTCAAACTAACTGACAGGCTCAATGGCAAAAGTGTTTTGACTAGACGGCATCGGCTTATTAACAATGAATAACTGACTTGCATTCTTTATTATAATTTGTAACAGTGTTGAAAGTTGAAACACTGACAATGTAAACACAGTGAAGCTCTAAAATGTTTCAAAGTAAAAGTTACAGTACTTTCATTATTCAGAAAATGTATGTATTGTATTTATTAACACGTGATTATTTACATGGTATTTCACAATTATATTAACATAGATTTCAAAATTATATTAAGATTTTATAAAAGAAAAGTCCAACTGCGTGACAACAAAGGCTATGTGCACGGGAGCATTTCAGTCACTGTGCGGTCAAGCTTCCAGAGAAAACAATGGCATTGTGGTAACTGCTACATTACCTTGGCTTATAACTCTCCACATGAACACAAAACTCCTCCCCATCCTGGTCCCAAATGCCAATCATTTATTCCAATACTTTGGGGTCTACATGTAAACTCCTGAGGTAGCAATTTCTCAGAATCTATCCTATCAATCCTTTGGAGTTAATTTATCCACATTTCTCATATACAGAACAAGACTAAACAAAAAGAGAACACACAATATATACAATCAGTGTTGATTGGATCAGTGGAAAAGTACCTTGTTTATCATGAAATACACCTAGGTGAATGTCAACTCAAATTTGTTGTCAGTTACCACATTAAACAAAGACAGGAGCAATAAAGATACCCTGACTACACTGTGGTAAACTATGTGTATACCTGTCTGGACACGCCCCTCTGCTGACTGCTCCTGTGGCTCCTCCCACAGACCCCGGTATAAAGGCGATTGGAGGCACTGCTCCTCCCTCAGTCTCCAGGATGTCGTGGTCACGTTTGCAGCTAATAAAAACCTATTGTTCGCCTCCCGTCTCCGAGAGTTATTGATGGTGCATCATACGCAAAGGTGAACTTCTTGCATTTACTGCAATAAGCCGGTGTGATCAAGAATATTATGGTGTGTGTGTGTGTGTGTGTGTGTGTGTGTGTGTGTGTGTGTGTGTGTGTGTGTGTGTGTGTGTGTGTGTGTGTGTGAGTGTGTGTGTGTGTGTGTGTGTGTGTGTGTGAGTGTGTGTGTGTGTGTGAGTGTGTGTGTGTGTGTGTGTGTGTGTGTGTGTGTGTGTGTGTGTGTTGGCGCATGGCCTAGTGGATAAGGCATCGGTCTAGTGATCTGAAGGTCGCTAGTTTGAGCCTCAGCTGAGGCAGCGTGTTGTATTCTTGAGCAAGGCACTTAACCACATATTGCTCTGCAACTACACTGATGCCAGACTGTATTGGCCCTTGCCCTTCCCTTGAACAACATTGGTGGCGTGGAGAGGGGAGACTTGCAGCATGGGCGATTGCCGGTCTCCCATGGAGGGTTACAGATGCTTATTTGTCTGTGTGTGTGAGTGGCTGGGAAGGGACTTGTTTTGTTGTTGTCTTGCTTTGTCTTGTTGTTGCTGCTTGTGTTGTTCTACTGAACATTGTGGGCATGCTGTGTTAGCTTTGGAATGTATGGCGACACTTAGATGCGTTGCTTGTTAAAGCAAACGATACCTTCCTCTGTACGTTCAAAGCTCAAAATTCAATGTTCAAAGTAAATTTTATTATTAAGCGTACATATATGTCGCCATATACAACTCTTGAGTCCTGCAGCCCACAGAACATTGCCGACCATCATTGGCACCACCTTACATGTTACAATATACATGTGATAAATAAATCTGAATCTGAGAACTTTCCCATGAATGTAACTAATTTAATAAGAGAATAAGGAATTATCAAATTCATGCAAGGGTCCCTTGATTCTGGGCTGCAAGAGCGACCACTTAATCAAATGCATCTCATATATGCACCATATCAGACTGATTGTGAGAATGTGTTAGGTACGCATGCAGCTGTTTGATAGCACGGTCAATTGATTGGGTATACTACACACAGAGCGCTCTCCCTTTCGGGCGCAGGCTTTCAATTGCCCCAGCGTATGCCATTACTAATGCGACTCAGTAGAAACCTTTAATCGTACCACTCCCTTGTCATTTGTGCTCCGTACATACATAACAAAATATATACGTGATAAATATCTCCCTTTAGTTACGTGTAACTTAATTTCCTGTTAAAAGCAATGTGCCAATCAGTGGGCATATATCTCTAAATACATATCCGGTATATTAATGTACTCGACTATGGTCCTTGCAAGATGCCATTTTTACCACTCTGCTCAAACGGGAAATGGAAATATTTAAAAGATCTGTAAAAAAGAATGGTGTCTAATGTCATTCATGGAGAACAATAACAATTTTTATCTAAAAAGAGGTATTTGCTGATTTCTCATTAAGAAACAGGCATCCTGGTTTGAATCCCATCACCAGTGATGCATAGGACTAGAGGAAATGATTGTCACATTCTCTTTCCTCCCTTGGAAGAACAAAATGCATTGTGCCAAATATTGCTCATTTCACGATATGGAAGAAAGCTGTGGGGCTGCTAAAATATTCCAAGTCAATTTGACAGATGGTGTAATTGTGCATGCACTCTCTTGATAAGAAACCACACTTGGCTAGTTTCTTGCCTCCTAGAAACCAGCAAATATACACTCAATGGCCACTTTATTAGGTACCCCTCTATGTATTAAAGTGACCACTCTGTGTATCGCACCTCCTATACCCAATAAGGCAACCACTCAGGGTATGTTCATGGTCTTCTGCTGCTGTAGCCCATCTACTTCAATGTTTAAGGTGTAGTGCATTCAGAGATGCTCTTTTGCACACCAGTGTTGAAACACAAGGTTATTTGAGTTACTATCACCTCTTTGTCAGCTTGATCCAGTCTGGCCATTCTCCTTTAACTTTCTGTCTACAGAACTGCCACTGATTGCATGGTTTTTGTTTATTGCACCATTCTTTGTAAACTCCCGAGGCTGTTGTGTGTGAAAATCCCAGGAGATATTCAAACCACTCTGTCTGGAACCAACAATCACTTAGATCACATTTCCTCTCCATTCTGATGTCTGGTCTCAACAACAAGTGACCATGTCTGCATGCTTTTATGCATTGAGTTGCTGGCTTGTGATTGGGTGACTGGATATTTGCATTAACAAGCAGGTGTACAGGTGGCTGTTGTGTTTATGTCAGTGATAATAAACCTGATTCTGATATTAGTGGTGCTATGTATATGGAGTTGTTTTTATTTGTAATTTACAGTTTCTATATTTCTGATCAAAACACAATTACACCTGCTGCATATATTGTTCACTACAAAGCCATGCTACTCCAGAAGCATGAATCTATGTTTTTTGATGGACTCTAGATCATGGTCTCTTTGGGTGCTTTGCTATTACTTGCATGGTGGAGGGAGGGGGGTTGGTGCTTTGCTGAGCAAGTAGGGAGTAGGGGAGGGGGGGAAGGTTGATGTTTTTGCACCTGCTTGTGTGAGGGAGGAGGGAGAGGGGCTTTGCGGTTCTGATATTTCTGTCAGTCATTCTTTAGGTTTTTTTCTGTTTCATGGATGTCTGCAATCAGTAAGAATTTCAGGTTGTACACTGTAGACGCTCTCTGATATTAAATTGAACCAGTGAACCATTGACTTGGACTGGAACCTGGATGATTGGCGGCTATAAAAAGGTATTCAACCCCTTGGAAGTTTTCATTGTTTCATAACATTAAATCACAGTGGATTTAATTTGTCTTTTTTGACACTGATCAACAGAAAAGACTTTTTCGTGTCAAAGTGAAAACAGATTTCTACAAATTGTTCTAAACTTACTACAATATTAAACGCAAAATAATCGATTGCATAGTTTACTTCAAGTCAGAATTTAGTAGATGCACCTTTGTCATCAATTACGACCTTGAGTGGATAGGTCTCTATCAGCTTTGCACATCTGGACACTGCAATTTTTCCCCATTCTTCTTTAGAAAACTGCTCAAGCTCTGTCAGATTGCATGGGAGTTGTGAGTGAACAGTCCTTTTCAAGACCAGCCACAAGTTCTCAATTGGATTGAGGTCTGGACTCTGATTTGGCCACTCCAGGACATTAACTTTGTTGTTTTAAGCCATTCCCCTGTAGCTTTGGCTTTATGCTTGGGATTATTGTCTTGCTGGAAAACAAATCTTTTCCCAAGCTGCAGACTGCATCAGTTTTTCCTCCAGGATTTTCTTGTATTTTGCTGCATTTATTTTACCCTCAACCTTCGCAAGCTTTCCAGGGCCTGCTGCAGTGAAGAATCCCCACAGCATGATGCAGCCACCACCATGCTTCACTGTAGGGATGATGTGTTTTTGATGATGTGCAGTGTTTGGCTTACACAAAACATCGTGTTTAGTCTGATGGCCAGAAAGCTCAATTTTGATCTTATCAGATCATAGAATCTTTCAGCTGACTTCTGAGTCTTTTTCTGTTGATCAGTGTCAAAAAAGCCAAATTAAGTCCATGTTGATTCAATGCTGTAAAACAATAAAACATGAAAACTTCTGGGGGGTGGGGGTGAATACTTTTATAGGCACTGTATTTCTGTAATAAACCCAGGGATAGAAGTACATCTATTGTTGTTTGCACAATGTATGGTACCAACATACAGTACTGTGCGCAAGTCTTAGACCCATGTACTGTGTGTCTTAGCTTGGCTGCCTAAAACTTTTGCATAGTACTGGAGTAATTTTATGTATTGCACTGTATTAGACTTGTGTAGTACTTAAGTAGCCAGACCTGTGGTAATGCATGGCTTAGCATGTGTATAACCATATAATCCATGGACTCACTTTCAAGGACTACAACTCATGCTGTTCTTAGTATTATCGACATATCTATCTATATGGCATAATTTGTCTTCTTCTGCACATTGGTTGTTTATCAGTCTTCAGTTATGTATAGTTTTGCATAAATTGTATTGTATTTATTTATTTTCTGTAAATGCAAGCAAGAAAATGAATCTAAAGGTAGTATATGGTAACATTTACAGTATGGGCATTGATAATAAATTTACTTTGAGACTTTGAAACCTCTTTCATGGCTTCTTTGTGGTTACTATCATTGGGGAGGAGGTACAGGAGGCTGAAAACCCACACTCAACACTTTAAAAACAGCTTCTTCCCCTCCACCAACAGATTTCTGAATGGTCCATGAAAACTACCTCGTTATCTGTATTTTGCACTATTTATTTTATAACTTAGCAATTTTCACAACTGATTGTCAGTGATAATAAACTTGTTTCTGATTTGGTGTGGCAAGTGATTAAACAGGAACCAGCAAGAAGCTTTCTCGAGTGGGTCACACACTGGATGAGATATGGAAAAACCAATAGCAAACTGATTTTTGTTTTCCACTTTTACATATCCTGCCTTGATACTGCACTTTAAAAAAAAACACTGGAGTCTGACTAAAAACCTTATTTGGATGACAGAATCAAAATCCATGGAAACATTTGGAATGGCTCCCTGTCTAAAACAGTTATCTGTTGGGTTTGAGGACCGAACACCAGAACAGAGGTGTTTGCTTGCACTGAGCAGAACGGAAATTGAACCTTTGTTCACCTCCAGCAGTTAACTGGAACTCTTTCCTCTCAGCCAAAAATGAAAGTGCAGAGCAGCTAGTACAATTGGGGCTTTATTTCTAAAAGCCTGAACTGCATTTCTTGCATACTTTTCATGAAACTAATTTATGAATCATTAGTGAATCATTAAAGCAGTGAGATACGATGGTTGGGTGATGAAGTTGTGCAGTTTTCTACCCAGGACACATATTATTTTATCAGGCTTCTTTGGATAGGTTGTCGTGACCGACCTTTCACAAGAGTGATTTGAGCCCAGTCCTGATGAAGGGTCTCGGCCCAAAACATTGACTAATTTATTCCTCTCTTTAGATGCTGCCTGACCTGCTGAGTCACTCCAGCATTTTTTTTGTCTGTAACTCCGGATTTCCAGCACCTGCAGAATCTCTTGTGTTTCTGATCTCCTTTCTACCTTTTCTTGGCACCTTCCCTTTGACCTTGAGACGTTGAAATCTGCACGGATATTGCAAACTTGTTAAAGTACCCTCACTGCCTGGACTTTGCACTATAATAATCATATTATTGGGGGGCACAGTGGTTCCACTGGCAGAGCTGCAGCCTTACAGATGAGCTCTTCAACTCTCACGTTGCCCATGGGAGTATGAACCTTCTCCATGTGGAGCTCTAGTCTCCTCCCACATCACAAAGCCAAGAGGGTTGACAAGTTTATTGACCTCCCTAAATTGCCCCTGCTGTGTAGGTGAGTTGTAGAAGTTCCGGAAGGATGTTGATGGAAATGAAGGGAAAAATAAATTGGGTTAAGGTCAGTTTAGTGTAAAAGTGGATAACAATGGTTAGCAGGTACTCTATAAAATGGCCACTGATTGTATGTCCATGGTCTTCTGCTGCTGCAGACCATCCACTTCAAGGTTCAACATGTATGTTCAGAGATATTCTTCTGCACTCCACTGTTGTAATGTGTGGTTATTTGAATTATTGTGGCCTTCCTGTCGCTTGAACTGTCTGGACATTCTCCTCTGATCTCTCATTAACAAGGAAGTTTCACCACCGAACTGCCGCTCACTGGGTGCTTTATTTTGTTTCTCTCACCATTCTCTGTTAACCCGAGACTGTCGTGAGTGAAAATCCCAGGAGATCAGCAGTTTCTGAGATACTCAAACCACCCTGTCTGCCATTATTCCATGATCAGAGTCACTCAGATCACATTTCATTCCCAATCCGATGTCTGGTCTGAACAACAACTAAACCTCTTGACCACGTCTGCAAGTTTTTAGGCATTGAGTTGCTGACACATGATTGGCTGATTAGATATTTACATTAATGTACCTAATAAAGTGGTCACTGAGTGTAAATAGTAGGAAACTTTCCTTATAATAGAAGAGAATAAAACAAAAGGGTTTAAAACTAAAATTAAAACTAAATAGCTGTAGGGTAAGGGGTATATGGAGATTGAGGAGGGTCATGGAATCTACAATACACTGTTTGAATGGGTGATGGAGGCAGATCCTCAATATACATATAGGAAATACTTACACAAGTACTTGAATTGCCACAACAAAGCAGGTTGAACATTGATTTCTTTAACTTCTGTTAATGCCATCCCTCCCTTTCTTACCCCATCCCTGATCTATTTATTTTTCCCTTCTTTCCTTTTTCTCTCTCTCTCTGCCCATCACTCTTTGCCTGTTCTCCATCTCCCTCTGGTGCTCCCCTCCCCCCTTTCTTTCTCCCTAGGCCTCCCATCCCATGATCCTTTCCAGCTCTGCATCTCTTTTCCCAATCACCTTTCCAGCTCTCAGCTTCACCACACCCCCTCCTGTCTTCTCCTGTCATTTTGGATTTCCCCCTCCCCCCCCACTTTCAAATCTCTTACTATCTTTTCTTTCAGTTAGTCCTGACGAAGGGTCTTGGCCCGAAACGTCAACTGTACTTCTTCCTATAGATGCTGCCTGGCCTGCTGTGTTCCACCAGCATTTTGTGTGTGATGCTAGGATTAGAATATTTTGGTATTTGATGGTCAAGTTGAATATGGAGGTTGTAGGACCTGTCACTTTCCTGTATGACCCAGTGTCTTTCTCCACAGAGGCTGCATGACACACTGAGTATTCTTAGCATTTTCTGCTTTCATATAGAGAGGAGTACTCTTTATATTATTAGATGATGGAAATTAGCTGGCTGATCTAAAACATGTGGGTGGTGGGGTGGAGATACGTCTCTACCAAAGGAGGTGTAAAGTGCTCCTTCCCTCTGCTAGCCTGCAGAATAAGACAAAGGCAAGCCACTTCTGTAGAAAAATTTGCCAAGAGCTGTCATGGTCATGGAAGGACCATCATCAGCCATGTCATATGACAATGCACATACAAGCAAGTGATCTGAGACATAATAAAATTACTGCTGCCATCAAAATCATTGACTGTATATGAAGAAAGATGCTACATGGCAAAGAATATCCATCTGTGGTACCAACAAACCATTATGCAGTTCTATTGGCTGAATTCTTGGCAGTTGTAAATTCAATTAGTGTCAATTGTTGTGTCTGAACTGGCTTGCTGGCAATGAGAAGGGGTTGCTGTAGGAATCAGCAATTGCTTGCTGGGTGCTCCACATTCAAACAGTGCACTCACTTAAAGCTTAATTGGTTCTAGCTTGTGCTATAAGGTATTGAATTTCAGTTTAAGCTCAGAATTGTTCACGTTTCCTGGAATGTTCAGCTGCCTTTGACTGGTCTGGATATACCGCACTAATGTCACCAGGTAATGTAATCATAATCTTGGGAACTTGCGCAGGGACTTCATGGTGATTCTGAAGTATGATTGTTCTGCCGCAAATTTAAAGAAGACAGAGCCAAACATTACTTTGAGAGTGAGATAACTAATGGATAGATTCTCCTCTTCACTGGCTGTCTTGTAGTCTGGTGCAGTAAATGGTGTCTCCCCACAGACCACTCCTGTTTATAATTTCAATGGCTTGTAGATCGTTCCCTAAGGTGATTACTTGGACTATTGTGGACAATTTTGGGCCCTTTATCCAAGAAAGAATGTGCTGGCATTGGAGTGAGTCCAAAGGAGGTTCATGAGAATGACCTACAGCACAATACAGGCCATTCGGTCCACAAAGTTGTGCCGAACATGTCCCTACTTTAGAAATTACTAGGCTTACCTATAGCCCTCTATTTTTCTAAGCTCCATGTACCCATCCAAAAGTCTCTTAAAAGAGACCTGGGAGTGAAAATTAATAGATAAGAAGAGCTTGATGGCTCTGGGCCTGAACTCACTGGAGTTTAGAAGGTTGAGAGGGGATCTCATGGAAACCAATCGAATATTGAAAGGCCAGATAGAGTAGATGTGGAGAGGATGTTTCCTATAGTGGGGGAATCTAGGATCAGAGGTCACAGCATCAGAACAGAAAGAAGTCCCTTTAGAATAGAGATGAGGAGGAATTTCTTTAGGGTGGTGGATCTGTGGAATTCACTGCCACAGATTGCACTGGAGGTCAAATCATTGAGTACAGTATATTTAAACTGGAGGTTGATAGGTTCTTGATTAGTAAGTGTGTCAAAGGTTATGGGAGAAATCAGGCGAATGGAGTTGAGAGGGATAATAAATCAACCATGATGGAATGGCAAAGCAGACCCAATGGGCCAAATGGCCTAATTCTGTTCTGATGTTTTATGATCTGATGATGATTCAATCTGACATGCCAAGCGATGATGATGGTAAGAGATGACTCCACAGAGTTCATCCAATTTAAGGCTGAAATTTTGTAGGTTTGACTTCCATTAAAGCAATTAACTTCTGACATAAATTACAAAAAGAAGTATATATAAAAATTAAATTAAATAAGTAGTGCAAAAAAGAGAGAAAAAATAGTGAGGTGGTGTTCATGGAATCATTGTTCATTTATAAATTGGCTGATGGAGGGAAAGTAGGGGTTTCTGAAAAGTTGAGTGTTGAGGGCTTCTGTATATCCTCTCTGATGATATGATTGGGAAAAGGGCATGTCCTGAGTGATGAGGGTCCTTAAAGATGGATGCCGCCTTTTTGAGGCACTGCCTTTTGCAGGTGTCCTGGATGCTGGTGAGATTAACCCCCATGAAGTAGTTGGCAGAGTTTACAACTTCCTGCAGCTTATTCCAATCCTGTGTGTTGTGTATTTAACCTTTCTGTAATATTTGAGTAATATTGCAATTATATTTGATCAAACATTCTTTGTTGCTTATCTAATACATTGTCCGTTATATGTAAAAATAGGGCGTTGCTTAAAGTTAAAACCAACTGAGACCCATTCTCCTGGGATCCAATCTTTTCCTTGAAATTAGCTCAATGTTTTGGAGTTACAAAACATAACCTTGTTCAGTGGCCCCTCCATACCAGACGGTGGCAGACGGTTATATACCAGACGGTTAGAATGCTCTCCAGAAATTTGCAAGTGTTTTTGGTGACATACCAATTCTCACATTTAAAATATAGCCATTGTCATACCTTATTTGTAATTGCATCATTCTGTTGAGCCTAGGATAGACCCTCAGAGATGTTGACACCCAGGAAATGGAAGCTGCTCATCATCCTTTCCACTTCTGATCTCTTGATGAGGACTGGTTTGCATTCCCTCGACTTCCCCTTCCTGAAGTCCACAATCAATTCCTTGGCCTTACTGATGTTGAGTGCCAGGTTGTTGTTATGACACCACTCAACCAGCTGGTCTATCTCGCTCCTGTCACCATCTGAAATTCCGCTGATAACAGCTGTGTCATCAACAAATTTATAAATGGCACCTGAGCTGTGCCTAGCCATACAATCGTGGTGTGGAGAGAGTCGTTTGGTGGGCTCAGCATGCATCCTTGATGTGCCCCAGTGATGACTGTCAGCAAGGAGGGGATGTTATTTCCAATCTGCACAGACTGTGTGTTCTCCTGGTGGAAAAGTCAAGGATCCAGTTGCAGATAGAGGTACAGGAGCTTGTTGATTAGAACTGAGGGTATGATTGTGTTGGACTACAGGAGGCTATAGTCAAAAACAGCAGCCTGACATAGGTAGTACTAGTGTCCAGGTGATGCAAGGCTGAGTGGAAGAGCCTATGAGATTACATTCGCTGTAGAGCTGTTGTTTTCTCACTCTTAAAATAGCCTCACGTACAATCATCGGAGAGGAGGTACAGAAGCCTTAAGACATACACTCAATGTTTCAAGAACAGTTTCTCCCCCTCTGCTATCAGGTTTTTGAATGGACAATGAACCAGCCCATGAACACTACCTCACTCTTCATGCTCTCTTTTTCACTACTTACTTATTTTTTTGAATGTATATATCTATGATTGTAACTTACAGTATTTCTATGTTCTGCTGCCACAAAACAACACATTTCACAATGTAGGTCAGTGATATTAAACCTGATTGACTTTAGTTCTCTGGCTTTTGATTTGAGCTACAATCTGTATGGTTGTCACCTACTGTTTGTTTGAAGTCTTCCTCTGCACCCGTCTCCCGCCATTTCTTACTGAGCTTTTTGTTTTCTGTAACTCTCCCTTGCAGCAGAACTGAGTGGAACTAGAAGTAGATTCCAAATTTATTAACAATGGGTTCCGTTCTGGCAGTGAGGAAGGCAAGGTGGTCAATACAGATGCAAAATCTGAAGCAAATTTGAACTCGAAGCCCTTAATTTATTTCAAAGGTTCGAAATCTAAATAAGCTAAAACATCAGTCAATGTCCAAACATAATGGCCTGTCATTTTTTCACCTTTTACTAGGGAATTTTTTCTCCAGCACAAGCAATATTCAACATAAACATGATTCAACATCTGTAGGTGCTGGAAATCCAGAGCAACACACACCAAATGCTAGAGGAACTCAGCAGATCAGGGAATAAACGGTTGTCATTTCGGGCTGAGACCCTTCTTCAGGACTGGAAGGGAAGGTTGAAGATGCCAGAATAAAAAGGTGGGGGCAGGGGACGTAGGATAGCTGGAAGGTGATAGGTGAAGCCAGGTGGGTGGGAATGATCAAGTGCTAGAGAGGGAGAGATCTGATTGGAGAGGAGAGTGGACCATAGGAGAAAGGGAAGGAGGAGTGGACCCAGGGATAATGAGAAGAGTTAAGAGGCTAAAGTTGGGAACAGAAGAAGAGCGGAGGGGGAGGGAATGTTTTTAACAAACGGAGAAATCGATGTTCATGCCATCAGGTTGGAGGCCACCCAGACAGAATACAAGGTGTTGCTCCTTCACCCTGAGGGTGGTCTCATCTTAGCACAAGAGGAGGCTGTGGACCGACATGTCGGAATGGGAATGGGGATGGGAATGGAATTAAAATGTTTGGCCACTGGGGATATTCAACATACACAACTGCCATGGCTGAGACCAGATGGTTCATGGTTAACTCATTTCTCTAGCCCTGACCCCTCTGTCGACTCATTTTAAACTAAACTGATAATACTATTGAATTGAAACAGAGGCCCCGTAGAATTGACAGGAACTATGCAAAATATCTGACTTTGGTAACATTTATTCCAAGACCTGTAATTAGCATCAGACTGAGAAATCTTTCATGCCAATTTGTTGTGTTGCCACGATTGAGGAAAATCTCAAGGAGAATAGTAAAGTGACAGTAGTCATGATAACTAGAAAAGGAAATTTGTGAGGAAATTCTTTGCTCATTATTGAGGATATGCAACATGTTCACACAGGTACGAGGAATCTGCAGATGCTGGAAATTCAAGCAACACACACAAAATGCTGGTGGAACGCAGCAGGTCGGGCAGCATCTATAGGAAGAAGCGCAGATCTTTCATCAGGACTGCTGCGTTCCATGTTCACACAGGTAATGGTCAAGGGATATAAGTACTGTTCAAAAATCTTAAGCACCTTAGAATTTTTAATATGGTTTCAGATGGTATGGCCACCACTGAGCCCTGATCTTAACGTTATCGCTGCTGTCTGGGATTACCTGAGAGACAGGAGCAAGCCAGACAGCCAAAGTCTGCAGAAGAACCATGGTAAGTTCTTCAAGCTGCTTAGAGCAACCTACCAGCCGATTTTCTTCTAAAACTACACGGTAAAGTACCTAAGAGAATTGATGCAGTTTTAAAGACAAAGGATGGTCACACCAAATACAGATCCGATGTAGTTTAACTGTTCACTGCTCTTTAGATATTTAGAAATTTTCTTGATTTTTGAAAGCACCTTCTCTTTACAGAATTCTTCTACATGTGGCTAAAACTTTTACACAATGCTGTATATTAGGTAAACTATAGGAAAAGATGGCCAAGTACATATTGTGGCTTGTATAATGATACATGCCTGTGAGGCTGCTGCAATAAATTTATCATTACACCTTTGTGCACATTTATGTCTGCATCTGATAATAAACTCAACTTCAATTTAAGGGAAAAGCAACCAGGATGTCTGGGTAGAATTGATGGATCAACAGGCCAAGCAGCCAATTTTGTTCTGTAATTGCTTCGTAATGTCTGTACCTTCTTCAGAGATCTGTTGTCTCCATCAGAGCTACACAGTAGAGCAAGCACTTCGTAACTGCAATCTTTTAAAATCTGTCTAATTTTATAAAGAAGTGAAGCATTCCTTTCTTTGTATTCTAACACAATCACACATCTACATTTGTACTATTGTTTATGAAGGTGTTATATCTTTAAAGATTAAATCAGATATATAAGAACTTGCATATTTAAAATGTTAAATCATTGTAGACAATATTTAAAATGAATAATATGAAATTTCGTAAAATGTTCCATTAATCACCAATGCATGTCTGCCAATTACTATAACTTAACATTCTGCTGTGCATAATTATCATACCCGAAAATAAGTCCTCTCTTCTAATGCTAAACTCTGCTCAATTATTGAATGCGAACTTAAGTTCCAGTAACTGTTTCCTCATCAAATCAACAATCACTCTGAAGACAGACCACCTCATGAGGTCACAATCAAATGATAAGGTGGGGCACAGTGAACACAGAATTGATTCTGCTTTAAGATTATGAACTTGCCTATTTGTTGAAAACTGGTCTACTAAACAAACAGACCAAAATTTGTGATGATTCTTTAGATAAACATGAGTTATATAAGAGAAAAAAAAACTGTCATCCAAGACAAGATCGGAAATAACATAAACACGAGAAAATCTGCAGATGCTGGAAATCCAAAGCAAAACACACAAGATGCTGGAGGAAATCAGCAGGTCAGGCAGCATCTATGGAGTTGAACAGATAGTCAACTTTTTGGGCTGAGACCCTCTTTCAGGACTAAGAAGGAAAGGGGAAGGTGAGGGAAGGGGAGGAAGAAGTGCAAGGTGGCAGGTGATAGGTGAAACTGGGAGAGGGGAAGGGGTGAAGTTGATTGGTGAAAGAGATAAAGGGCTGGAGAAGGGGGAATCTGATAGGAGAGGACAGAAGACCATGGAAGGAATGGAAGAGGGAGGCACACCAGAGGGAGGTGATGGGCAGGTAAGAAGAGAAGATGTGAGAGGGAAACAGGAATGGGGAATGGTGAAGGAGCGCAGCGAGCAATTATCTGAAGTTTAAGATCACCCGCTGTAGTTTGGGAGACCGCTTCGTCAAGCACCTTTGCTCCATCCACCACAAGAAGTGGGATTTCCCGGTAGCCACCTATTTCAATTCTAGTTCCCATTCCCATTCCAACATTTCAGTCCGTGCCCTCCTCTACTGCCATGATGAGGCCACACTCAGGTTGGAAGAGCAACACCTTATATTTCATCAGGGGAGCCTCCAAACTGATGGCGTGGCCATTGATTTCTCAAACTTCTAGTAGTTGTCCCCCCTCCTCTCCTTCACCATTTCCCATTCCTGTTTCCCTCCTTGTACTTCTTCCTCCCCTACCCCCCCACCTCCTTAGCCTGACTAATACCCCTTTCCTTTCCAATCCCGATGAAGAGTCTTGGCCCAAAATGTTAACTGTTTACTCTTTACCATATTGTTGCTGCCTGGCCTCCTGAGTTCTTCCAGCATTTTGTGTGTGTGTTACTCTAAAAGGACATAGATCATAGAACAGCACAGCACAGACAAGGCCCTTGGGCCAACAATGTTGTGCTGATCTTATAAATTACTCCTTGATGCAACCCTTCCCCCTAGATAACCATTTTTCTGTCATCCATGTGCCTATCTAAGAGTCTCTTAAATGTCTTTAACACCACCCTGGTACTGCTTTCCACTCTGTGTAAAAAAACACCTGCCTCAGACATCACCCCTATACTTTCCTCCAATCACCTTAAAGTATGCCCTCTCATACTAGCTATTGCCGCCCTTGAGAACTGGATGATGCGGTGGATGTCAATATTCGTTTCCTTTCTTCTGTAGATTATCACCCATTTGAACAAATTGGCTGGGGAGACATTAGGGCGAAGGGAACAGTGGATTGTCCCACAGGATTTCTTGTGGTTAAATGGGTAATTATTGGGATGGAGAAAGGTATCCTGATCACCATCCTGAGCTGTGCCACAGGATCTTTAATAGTCTTCTCAACTACTAGAGGACAATACTTATTAGTCAAATGGTGAACCCTACCTGTAGTAGAGTACCTTCTTTAGCCAGTGGGTGGTGAATCTGCCACAGGTGGCTGTGTAAGTCATACCATTAGGCGTATTTAAAGTGGAGGTTGATAGGTTCTTAATTAGTATGAACATAAAAGGTGATGGGAGGAAGGCAGGAGAAGGGGATTGAGAGGAATAATAAATCAGCCATAATTGAATGGTGGAGCAGACTCGGTAGGCTGAATGGCTTCATTCTGCTCCTGAGTCTTATGATCTCATAGCCTCTTTATCAGCTTGTCTTGGTCATATCTCCTCTAACGTGAGCAAGACCATTTCTCCTGAATTTTGAAATTCAGAGATCTGAGTTTCAAATCTCAACCATTTGTGTTACAAGATGCACCCAACCGCGTCAGATTCCAGGATTTAGAAGCTCTAACTTTCTGGAGTACGGATAGCTGCCACAGCCCCTTTAAGGGTTCAGGATGGTCCTGCTAATGGGCAATCATGTTTTGGGTGAGCATTTAAAAAGCATCTGTATGATGCCTCAGTGTTCTGTCATAAGCCCAACCAGAGATATCGTCAAGCATTTTGTTCTCATTCCAGCATTGTACCATGTATCGATCCTTGGCTGGGATACTCCAGCATTTGTCTCCTAACCGCCTTTGTCAAGGTCTCTCATTAAACATTTGTACAATATTTTCTTTTGAAGATCATATTTGAACTGTAGCTGGCTTGGGTCTACTAGACAGGATGGTTCCTATGTCTTGTAATAAATAATTCACTTAATTCACCTACAACTATCCCTGCACCATCTATATAATCGATAGACAGTGTAAAATTGGGCAAATTAGATTTCCTTGTGCATTGCTACTGACCTTATGTAATATTGCTATCACTGTGGACATTAGTCTAGAGATAGTATGATCATCATGATAATAGTTGATGTTGAATGAGTGAGTTACCAGAAGCTGATGATCAAATTAGCAATAATTTAAGATTTCAGTTCAGATTACACACTGCTTGTTGAAATATGAAGTGAAATCTATACAGAAATATCTTCTATCTTCCACAGAAATACACTCAGTAGCCACTTTATTAGGTACTTCTGCTGTAGTCCACACAGTTCATGTTTCAACTCTTTGTGCATTAGGAGGTGCTCTTCTGCAGACCACTGTTGTAACACATGTTATTTGAGTTCCTGTCGCCTTCCAGTCAGCGTTTTTGCCTTGAGAACTCGGCTCAGTTTTAAAAAAAAAAGAGAATCACACCTTTCTCTGTAAGCACTGAAGACTTTTGTGCATGAAGATCTTGGGAATCAGTTTCTGAGATACTCAAACCACCCCATCTGGCACCAACATTCATTCCACGATCAAAGTCACTAAGATCACATTTCTTCCCCATTCTGATGTTTAATCTGAACAACAACTGAACCTCTTGCTCATATCTGCATACTTTTATGCATTGAGATGCTGCCACATGATTGGCTGATGAGATATTTACATTAATATAACCATATAACAATTACAGCACGGAAACAGGCCATCTCGGCCCTTCTAGTCCATGCCGAATGCTTACTCTCACCTAGTCCCACTGACCCGCACTCAGCCCATAACCCTCCATTCCTTTCCTGTCCATATACCTGTCCAATTTTAACTTTAAATGACAATACAGAACCTGCCTCTACCACTTCTACTGGAAGCTCGTTCCACTCAGCTGCCACTCTCTGAGTAAAGAAATACCCCCTCGTGTTACCCCTAAACTTTTGACCCCTAACTCTCAACTCATGTCCTCTTGTTTGAATCTCCCCTACTCTCAATGGAAAAAAGCCTATTCACGTCAACTCTATCTATCCGTCTCATAATTCTAAATACCTCTATCAAGTCCCCACTCAACCTTCTATGCTCCAAAGAATAAAGGCCTAACTAGTTCAACCTTTCCCTGTAACTTAGGTGCTGAAACCCAGGTAACACTCTAGTAAATCTTCTCTGTACTCTCTCTATTTTGTTGACATCTTTCCTATAATTCGGTGATCAGAACTGCACATAATACTCCAAATTCGGCCTCACCAATGCCTTGTACAATTTTAACATTACATCCTAACTCCTATACTCAATGCTCTGATTTATAAAGGCTAGCACACCAAAAGCTTTCTTCACCACCCTATCCACATGAGATTCTACTTTCAGGGAACTATGCACCATATGCATCATGTTTGCTATTGTGTGCTGGGGCAGCTGGCTGAGGGTAGCCGACACCAACAGAATCAACAAACTCATTCGTAAGGCCAGTGATGTTGTGGGGGTGGAACTGGACTCTCTGACGGTGGTCTCTGAAAAGAGGATGCTGTCCAAGTTGCATGCCATCTTGAACAATGACTCCCATCCACTCCATAATGTACTGGTTAGGCACAGGAGTACATTCAGCTGAGACTGAATGTACAGAGACTCATTCCACCGAGATGTAACACTGGGCGTCATAGGAAGTCATTCCTGCCTGTGGCCATCAAACTCTACAACTCCTCCCTCGGAATGTAAAGCCAATAGGCTGGTTCTGGACTTATTTCCACTTGGCATGATTAATTTATTATTATTTAATTATTTATGGTTTTATATTGCTATATTTCTACACTATTCTTGGTTGGTATGGCTGTAATGAAACCCAATTTCCCTCGGGATCAATAAAGTATGTCTGTCTGTTATCCCTAGATCACTCTGTTCTACTGCATTCTTCAATGCCTTACCATTTACCATGTATGTCCTATTTGGATGTCCTATTTGGATTATTCCTACCAAAATGTAGCACCTCACACTTATCAGCATTAAACTCCATCTGCCATCGTTCAGCCCACTCTTCTAACAGGCCTAAATCTCTCTGCAAGCTTTGAAAACCTACTTCATTATTCACAACGCCACCTACCTTAGTATCATCTGCATACTTACTAATCCAATTTACCACCCCATAATCCAGATCATTAATGTATATGACAAACAACATTGGACCCAGTACAGATCCCTGCGGCACACCACTAGTCACCGGCCTCCAACCTGACAAACAGTTATCCACCACTACTCTCTGGCATCTCCCATCCAGCCACTGTTGAATCCATTTTACTACTTCAATATGAATACCTAACGATTGAACCTTCCTAACGAACCTTCCATGCAGAACCTTGTCAAAGGCCTTACTGAAGTCCATAAAGACAACATCCACTGCTTTACCCTCGTCAACTTTCCTTGTAACCTCTTCAAAAAATTCAATAAGATTTGTCAAACATGACCTTCCATGCACAAATCTATGTTGGCTGTACCTAAGCAGACCCTGACTATCCAGATAATTATATATACCATCTCTAAGAATACTTTCCATTAATTTACCCACCACTGACGTCAAACTGACAGGCCCATTATTGCTGGGTTTACTCTTAGAACCCTTTTTAAACAATGGAACCACATGACCAATACGTCAATCCTCCGGCACCATCCCCGTTTCTAATGACATTTGGAATATTTCTGTCAGAGCCCCTACAATTTCTACACCAACTTCCCTCAAGGTCCTATGGAATATCCTGTCAGGACCCGGAGATTTATCCACTTTTATATTCCTTATAAGCACCTGTAATTCCTCTTCTTTAATCGACATAGTTTCCATAACTTCCCTACTTGTTTCCCTTACCTTACACAATTCAATATCCTTCTCCTTAGTGAATACCGAAGAAAAGAAATTGTTCAAAATCACCCCCATCTCTTTCGGCTCCACACATAGCTGTCCACCCTGATTCTCTAAGGGACCAATTTTATCCCTCACTATCCTTTTGCTATTAATGTAACTGTAGAAACCCTTTGAATTTATTTTCACCCTACTTGCCAAAGCAACTTCGTAACTTTTTTTAGCTTTTCTAATTTCAGTCCAGTTCTATCCTTCTCCATAATTATATTGAAACTAATGGCATTGTGATCACTGGACCCAAAGTGCTCCCCAACACATACCTCCATCACCTGACCTATTTCATTCTCTAATGGAAGATCCAACACTGCCCCTTCTCTAGTCGGTACTTCTATGTATTGCTGCATAAAACTATCCTGCACACATTTTACAAACTCCAAACCATCCATCCCTTTTACAGTATGGGCTTCCCAGTCTATGTGTGGAAAATTAAAATCTCCCACAATCACAACCCTGTGCTTACTAGAAATATCTGCTATCTCCTTGCAAATTTGCTCCTCCAATTCTCGCTTCCCATTAGGTGGTCTATAGTACACCCCTATAAGTGTTACTACACCGTTCCCATTCTTCAATTCCACCCAAATCGTCTCCCTAGATGAGTCCTGTAATCTATCCTGCTAGAACACCGCTGTAATATTTTCTCTGACAAGCAACACAGTACCTCCCCCTCTTGTCCCTCCGATTCTATCACACCTGAAGCAACAAAACCCAGGAATATTTAGTTGCCAATCACACCCCTCCTGCAACCATGGTTCACTAATAGCTATAACATCATATTTCCAGGTATTAATCCATGCTATAAGCTCACCCACCTTTCTTACAATGCTCCTAGCATTAAAATAAATGCATTTAAGAAATTCTCCACCTCTTCCTCTCTGTTTATCTCTAACAGTACAAAGAACTTTACTGTCTTTTTTTCTTCCTTATGAGCAGGTGAACAGGAAGTACCTAATAAAGTGGCTACTGAATGTATATTTAGGACTAGCAACACCTTGAGAATGCTCGGACTAACGCCCGCCCATCAAAAGCAAGATCTAGATCGAATTGGTCAAATAATAGTTTAACTGTAGATGGATTAAACTCTTGGTGTAAAAGTAAACACCATCTTTATAGAAGTTAAATTAAATTTAATTTACTTCTTTATAGAAGTTAAATATATAATTTCTATATATTTAAGAGACTCTTAAGGCCTTGTCAAAATTGTTCTATTTGTCTGAATCAAGCTGACTGACGGCTGTTGGTTCAATAGTGGTTCATAGATTACCTCACTTTATACCCAAAGTTCAAAGTAAATTTACTATCAAAGTATGTATATGTCTCTGTATATGACCCCGAGATTCATTTCCTTGTGGGAAGTCACAGTAGCAATGTTCCCTCTAAGGTGTGCGTGCAAACACATCTTTTGCTACTAGTGTGCAAGGGAATTTAAACTGTGCACAAAAGATTGTTAACCTCTGCCTTGGCATAATCGTACACAATCACATTTTCTTTTCTGATTTCTGATGTGGAAGGTGTTGACAACGTGGAGTTTGCAATAATTTGTCTGCAGATTTTAGAACTGGCTTATTTATACTGTTCTTAGTGAAGAAATTATTGGTTCACTGTGTTGAATTCCAAAGAAGCATAGGGCATGAAGCATTTAAAGTCGCATGGCTTAATGAAACAGTAGAAACTGCTACACTGAAAGCTCATGAGGTCAGGAACGTGTAGCTATTTATGTACAATACAGAAATTTGTGTTAAATGCTTGGATTGTCGCAATGCAAAGGTTGCTGGAAAATTTGCAAGTGGGAAAAAGTGGAGTGATATTTGGAAACTTGACTTTTAAAAGCATAATTTAGCAAAAAGTCACATATGGATGGTGTGCAAAAGCTCTGGAGAAAAAGTCCTCCATTACCTGCTGCAGGCCTATGTATATTATGCTATGTATATTTTGTATGCATATGTATATGCTGCAGGCCTATGTATAATATACTATGTATATTTTGTGAGAGTGCGAATGAGCAAGAGCAAAAATGGTCAAACTCTGTGGAGGTCAAAGTTCTTATTGACAGGTTATTTCAACAGACTGGGGTTGGTAGTTTATTATCTTAGAACATTTTCAGGCTTGCTTCCAATTCAGTGTGCACATATTGTCGTCACTGGGCAAAAAATTGCACAGCACAAGGTTTTTGTGCACACTGGTCATTACAAATTAGAGGGAACTTTGCACAGTAGACACAAAGAAATTCAATAGAATCAGTGAAAAACTACACACAAAGAACGACAGACAACCAACGTGCAAAAGAAGATAAACTGTGCATGCTCTGCCAATGTTTAAACTATCCAGAAGTCAGCATTCGAGTGATGACAAGCAGGGAGAGGGACCACATGCTCAGCTTTACACCAGTGCTGGCTGATGAACGGACATTGATCTCATGAATGGAACTGCAACCCCTGGAAAGGTTTAAAGGATGTCAGAATCTGAATCTGAATCAGGTTTATTATCACTGCCGTACATTATGAAATTTATTGTTCTGTACAGTGCGAGAGCAGACATTACTATAAATGGACTAACTAAGTAGTGCAAAAAGTGAGTAATGTTCATGGGTTCATGGACTGTTCAGAAATCTGACAGCGGAGGGGAAAAAGCTGTTCCTGAAATGTTGGATAATAATTGGAATTACAAACCAAAGATCCTGAACTTCTTTGGATTCCTGACAAAGTTTTTGCCGGACACTGCAGCACCAACCCTCAATCGCCAATGAACGAAGTTAGCCAGCATGATGCGCAGTGAAAAACAATTGCAATGAGTCTGTAGTTTACTTAACAGAACCTTTATGTAAAGACAGAAAATTCTCATTAATAAACTCAATATCATTCAATTAAAAAAGGCTTTGAACTTTCTCAGGCAACTCAAAGTACTTAATCATTTTAGTTTCATAAAGCTTGATATTTTACCAATGTGCAAAGTAAATTTATTATCAATATACCTATATATCACCATAGAATCAGAAATTTATTTTCTTGCAGGCATTCACAATAGAACAAAGATATACAATAGCATCAATGAATGACAAACAACGAATGTGAATAAGAAAACAAAGCATATAAATACAAAAATACATAATAATAATAATAGTTATTATTAATTAATAAACAATTGATATTAAGAACATGAGTTGAAAAGGGCTTAAAAGTGATTCCATAGGTTGTGGAATGAGCTCATTGTTGAGGTGAGTAAAGTTATCCACGCTGGTTCAGGAGCCTGTGAGGATAACTTCACTCACCTCAACACTGAACTGATGTAATTCAGGAAACGCAGCTGCCAATTTCTGGACAGCAAGTTCTCACAAGTTTCAATATGCGAGTGAGTTCACCCATTTGTTGATGGGTGTTGAGTTCAAAGATTAAACAAAAAGGTATTTGTGTTTTCATAATGTCATCCCAAGTCATTTTTTTACAAAAAAAATGTATTTTCTGGAAGTATAATCAATCAAATAATGTGACAAAACACTGAGAGAATGTGATGCGAAAGATTGGAAGTGTTTTTCATCAATAATTCCTTAATAAGTCAAATATCATATTATGTTGAACTTAACTGAACTGATATTGATTTATAATAAATATTAACTCCTCCTTAAGATAATAAGGCAAGAAAAGGATTCTCCAACTGTAACCTGCGTGCGGAGGATTCACCATGGGCTGCTTTAAACAGTAAAGGCAGCTGCTTTGCAGATTGTGTACAGCACACCTGGGGCTTTTCAGAGTTTTGAATGTAAACAGTTACTCTATAATTATAATAGATTCCATTGACCGGTGGCACAATGTGAAGAATGAGGTTTCCATGGTGTGATTCTTCCACAGGCATGTTTCCAGAAAAGGACTTGCTGCATCTGCATCGACACGCTGTTACCACTTAATGGGACTCAGAAGCACAAAGAAGTCGTGCAATTTATTCATCTCCCAGTGTTGTTTCACAACACACCAAAATAAACTTTCTCCAGTCATTGCAGTAAATCAAGATCCACACTTCTCCCATTGCTTTTTGTTCATAGTCCACTGGCATTGTCACTAGTATGTATTCAGAGGCTTGGACTACAAATCAGGGGGTGTGACTTCAAAAGCAGCTAGGTAATTTAAATGCAAGTTATTAAGTAATTCTAGTATCAGTAACAAAACTACACCCAGTGGCCAGTTTATTAGGTACACTTGTCCACCTGCTCATTAATGCAAGTATCTAATCAATCAATCACGTGGCAGCAACTCAATGCATAAGAGCATGCAGACATGGTCAAGAGGTTCAGTTGCTCAGACCAAACATCGGAATGGGGAAAAAATGTGATCTAAATTACTTTGACTGTGGAATGATTAATAGGTGGCAGAAGGGGTGGTTTCAGTATCTCAGAAAACTGCTGCTCTCCCGGGATTTTCACGCAGAACGGTCTCTAGAGTTTGCAGAGAATGGTGCAAGAAGTGAAAAAAACATCCAGTGAGTGACAGTTCTGTCAGGGAAAATGGTTTATTAATGAGAGAGGTCAGAGGTGAATGGCCAGACTGGTTCAAGCTCAGTACTTCAAATAACCACTCATTACAACACTGGTGTGCAGAACGTCTCTGAGTGCACAAGATGTTGAACCTTGAAGTGGATGGGCTACAGCAGCAGAAGGCCATGAGCATACTGTGCACTCAGTGGCCATTTTATTAGGTAATGGGAGTACCTAGATCAAGTTGCCACTGTGTGTATGTGTGAATTTATTTTAAAAAAACTCAGATGGTTAACTAACATCCTCAAGGACTAGGTAAAAAAAATCATTGTGGCCACTGCCCACCCTGCAAACTGCTTTTTCCAAATGCTCCCTTCAACCCATCAATCTGTTTAACTTGTAAATTCCTTTGAAAGCACTCAGTTCAGTGAATAATTAAGGATGCTCATTGATTTATTTAGAGACGTAGTACAGTAACAGCCCTTTCTTGTCCAAGATCCAATTAGACACATGTGACCTGTTCTGTTTGCTCACCTCCAACTTCTGATGAGACCTAAAACCAGGGAAGAGGAGAAAACCGGCATCCCCTTTATTCAGTAAAACCACACAATTACAAAAATCTGAAAACTCAACAGTATATCCCAAAGCAAGACTGTATGTATGGTTTACCCAAGACATTTGAGACGTTGTTAGGAACAATGTCCTATCAGTGAAAGTCATCCTGGAATTGGTTATCAGTTGACCAATCGGCATTGGTTGTTCATAAAAGTGACCAATTCACATAGTAACCCGTATACTTTTGGAATATGGGAGGAAACAGCGGCACCAGGAGGAAACATACTCAATCATTGGGAGAATGTACAATCTAGAGATTAAAGACATAAAGAGATTATCTTATTTTTGTAACATGCTCATCAAAACATAGCGACGTAAACAGTCATGATACTTCAGCTAGGTGGAAAACGGTAGTGTATTAGTTAGCGTGACACTATTATCGGGTGTCAGAATTCAGAGTTCAATGTCCTCTGTAAGGTAGTTTTCACGTTCTTCTCTGTGCATGTGGGTTTCCTCCGGGCGCTCCGGTTTCCTTCCACAGTTCAAAGGTCTACTTTTTGGTAGGTTAATTGGTCATTGTAAACTGTCCTGTGACTTGGCTAGGGTTAAATCGGTGTGTAGCTGGGCAGTGTGGCTCGAAGAACTGGAAGGACATGTCCTGCGCTGTATCTCTAAATAAATAAATAAACTAAATGAAGGGAGATAACGAGCAGATGGAACCAGGTGAGGAAGGAGGAAGGTGAAGCGCTGAGACAGAGAGTGGTAGGTGATAGTTCGAACCAGATTAGGAAAGGACAATGGGCAGGTGGAACAAAGTAAACAAGGTGATAGGAGGAGTGAACCCAAGGAGCAAAAGCACCATATAGATAGGGATACCGGAGATAGGAAGATGGAACCAAATGGAGGATGGTGATAAGTGTGGGGAGAAGTGGAGAGGAGACAGGTGAACAAAAGAACTGGTGGAAGAGGGGAGTTTACACAAAGGGCGTGGATAGGTTGATTACCTGAGATTGGAAAATTCAATGTCCAAACCATTGGGATGTAGGCTATCCAAGTGGAAGTGAAGTGCTGTTCTTTTGCTTTGTGTTTGGTTGTTCTGGAGAAGGCTAAGGACAGACGTACAGAGAGTGGGAACGGGGAGCGGATTTGAGATAACATGGAGCTTGAAGCTCAAGATTGTCCTTGCGGGCAAAGTTCAGGCATTCTGTAAAACAATCAACTAGCCTTTGCTTGGTTTCACTGATGTAAAGATGACCACATTGAATACAATAGATCTGGTTATAGGTATAGACATAGAATATTACAGTACAGTACAGGCCCTCAGCACACAATGTCGTGCCAACCTTTTAACCTGCTCTAACATCAACCTAGCCATTACCTCCTACATAACCCTCCATTTTTCTAACTTCCATTTGCCCATCTATGAGTTTCTTAAATATCACTAATGTATCTGCCTCCACCAGCACCTGGGACAGGGCATTCCACGCACTCACCACTCTCTGTGTAAAGACCTTACCTCTGCCATCCCCCCCTGTACTTCCCACAACCACCTTAAATTTATGCCCCCTGGTATTAGCCATTTCTGGCTGTCCACTCTGGATGGATTGGAGGAGATATGCATGGACAGGACAGACAGCCCACAGAGAGGAGGTGGAAGAGCTAATCGCCTGGTGCCAGGCAAATAACCTTTTCCTCAATTTCAACAAGACAGAAGAGATGATCATGGACTTTGAGAGAACTCACGGCGCTGCGTACATTGGTACCACAGCAGTGGAAACTTCTGGGAGAGCACATCTCACACATTGTCCCAAAACACATTTTGCACAGTCAGGAAAGCTCACCGGTGCCTCTACTTTCTGAGGAGGCCGAAGAGAGCTGGACTATGAACATTAATACTCATGTCCAACATTCCCTCTAATATTCTTTTACAGCTACATGGACCAACTATTGCTCTGAGCAGAAATTTTTACACAGCCTGATAATTTGTAAACTGTATACTATAAATATTTAAAATGAAAATTGAAAAAAATCACTTATAGTACTTTGGATGTTATTTATTAACTGAAGGGTATAATGAAATACAGTACAACAAAGAAAATCTTTCGTGCTTCATAAACTTTTTATATCTGTCTATATTATAAATCCATTGTGTATAAAAACACTGTCCAAATTAATTTCACATGCAGATGAAACATATGTCTTAATCCTTATTACATCATCTAAATTGTCCACTTCTAGTCTGCTTCTAGATTTATGTTTGATTGATTTCATAAGACTGAATCCATGTTCACAGACAGCACTATAAGCTTGAAATTTTGCAACAATGTCAATAAGAACTGACAGTTCTTCAAATTCTTTATTTCTAGCATGTATTTTGAAAGATCAGTGAATGTCTTAATTGAACCAGTCTTAACTTTCTCAGAAACAACAGATATGTAATCACAGTATTGCTGCATTATTCTGAGGCAAGGCTATTGTCGTAGTACATAATAGTAGCTGAGTATTTTTTTGTCAGTCATACAACGTTCTCTTTTCCAAATTAAAAAACTGGTTGCATTTGCCATAGCAACAGGATTGAAAGTTTTCTGTTCTCTTAACTTGTCATCAGGAATTCTGTTACCCAATTGTTTATAGACATGTTGAATGAATCGAATAATAGATGCAGTATGTCAGTCCCTTTGTAACTCCAATTAACAGTGCCACAAAGATACTGTGACTGTAATGTGTTAATTTTTGCCTTTGCATACGCTGTGCTTCAGATGTATTCAAACAGCTTTTCTGAAGGAATTCACAAAGAGATGCAGGTCTTCTAAAACATTGCTAAGGACAGTTAATGCCAATAATTTCAAAATTATATAAATATTATACAAGAGAACATTCCGGCTTTGTGGCAACAAAGGCTATTTGCATGGGGGCATTCCAGTCACTGTGCGGCCACACAGCTTAGAGGGAACGGTGCACATCATTCTGCAGACATGCAGTATCTGTTCTCAGTTTGCTCCTAACAAGCTGCAGCACTGCATGGTATGGAAACTGCACCGTGGTAGACGCAGTTACAACCTGCAACAGGTAGTCAAAACAGGTGCTGGAAAAGGGCCAGAATCATTATGAAGGATTTCACCCATTCTGCTCGTGGACTGTTTGTCCCACTCCCATCAGGGAGGAGGTTTCATAGCATCCACACCAGGACCACCAGACTCAAAAACTGTTACTTTGCCCAAGCAGTATGGCTGATCATAACATCCACTCACTAATGTACCCCACCAAACCCCAAATCACCACTACTTTATCATTACAAACAAGTCCTGCCAAAGGGTTTTGGCCCTAAATGTCAACTGTAGGATAGATGCTGCCTGGCCTGCAGAGCTCCTCTAGCATTTTGTGTGTGTTGCCACTACTTTATCATTTTCTGTCAGTCATTTTACATACGGACACTATTTTGCCTAGCGTCACTTGATGGACATACAGTCGTCTATGTATATGAACAATTTTACAAATGTATGCATATTTCTAATTTATTATTATTATTATTATGTTCTTTTATCTTATTGCAATTTTTTGTGTTGCATTGGATCCAGAGTCAGAATTGTTTTGTTCTCCTTTGTGCTTGTGTATTAGAAATGACATTAAACTATCTTGAATCTTGTACTTCTGCCTGGAAGGGCATTTTAGGTCCTTGGATGGTGAGGGAGGAGGTGAAGGAAGAAGTGTTGAATCTTCTGTGGCTGTTGGAAAAGTTGTCAGGGTGCAGGGAAGGATGAGTTACAGAGTAGGTAATCCTTTCAGAAAGCAGAAGTGGGGAGAGAGGTGTATATGTACAGTAGCTAGTAGTAGGTCCTCATTTGGAGCTAGCGGGAATGGCTAAGAATGGCAAGTTTTTCCAGCAGCAGGTTATATATTTTTTTGTTCCAGATGATGTGCTCCCTCAACTTCCATGGTCACTTTGGCACACTTGTCCTGGAATTACTTGTACTGAGCTTAGGCCAGGACTTGCCACCGTGAGTCCTGGATTTATGAAGGTTGCTCACTTACATTGCCCCTCTTGGAAGTTCTGTTCAGTTTCTGTGTCTACTCTCACATCCCTTGCTATGTGGAAGTGACAGCGTGCATTCATCCTCAGATATGAAGACAAGATTTAATGTGGTCCAAGTGTATCAAATGCACTGAAACTGCTGTGAGTCTGGGTGGCTTATGTAATTCATGGCAGCAAACCATTCAGGAAATTTAGGATTAAATCATTGAAATAAATCCAATGAAAGGCATTTGAAAATCCAACTGGGGACTTTCTATGCCGCAGAATTTCAGGTAATCATAGTATGACTTGAAAACCATCAAGGAAACAAGCTCGCTTTAATTACTGGTCAGCCGCGTTGGGGAAGACGTCTGTAGAAGAGATACCAAGATTGCGTGCAATGATTTTTGACTGTATCTTGGGGAATTGCTACAGATAGTAATGTGCCCGTACTTCTGACTTCCAATCCATAATACTACCAGCAGAATTAGTTCTGCTACCTGGCCAAGGGTGAATGCCTCAAGAGATGTTGGTCTCTGAAATAAATGAAATCTAGCTAATTGTTAGGATAAGATATTGTGCACTTAAATTGAATGCTTGATTTTTAGCCCAGTCCCCTTTTTAACTCACATTCCATTGCTGAAACACAGAATTCAGACAACACTGAAGTTGCTAAGTGAGATTCAGTGGAAAATGAGCTATCAATGCCCAACACCTGATTGCTGATTATTTTAAAATTCAGTATATCAAATATACGATAAATATCGTCTGCGTGCAGAGTATTGTGACCAAGAATCAGTGCGTGCATCTATTGATTTCTTTTATTAAGTACAAATACATGTTTTATTCTTCCTGAAAAACTGTGATCTAACAGGATGTAAGTGTGCGAAATTAAGAAAGTCTATGTGTGTTGGTGGAATACTTTAATATGCTGCCATACTTCTGTTGTATTAATCAAGGGACATCATTAAAATTATTTTTTTTCAATAGCAGGACAAAGATGTTCTGTTCTCTCAGGATGAAGGCTCTGTAATGGAGTTTCAATGCTGACGTGGGTGCCAGTATACAAGTCCCCCACTGTTTCAGGTTGTAATGCAATTGTGTGTCTGACACCGTCCTCTCAACCCTGGATGTAGGGTTCATATCCAGTCTAGACAGACGGATAAAAACACCCACTCCATGTGGACCTTATAGCGTGCACAGGACAAAATTCAGTTCCTAGTTGGCAGAACATAGAACATTACAGCACAGTACAGGCCCTTCGGCCCACAATGTTGTGCCACCCTTATAACCCACTTTAACATCAATCTAACCCTTCCCTTCTACAAAACCCACCATTTTTCTCTTGTCATGTGCCTATCCAAGAGTTTCTCAAAGGTCCTCAAGCAGTAAAGCTGATCCAGATTAGCCCAAGTTTGCAATACAATTAAACTGAGGCATTAGCACTGTCAGAAGAAGTAGAAGCTAATTAGAGAACTGTTGAGGAGAATGTACAACTGTTTTTAATAATTTAATCATCAGAGCCAAGTGGGGAGAATTTTGATCATTTTGCCAGGATGGTGTAACATTAAAATCAGGAAGTGCTTCAGTGGCCAGAGTAAAGGTCCTGGACCCTAATAAACATGCAATTAAGTCACACACATGCACATTACCATTTCTGTTATCTTTGGCTGACACTTTGTACTTATGCCTTATTCCTGACTGGAATAATGTAACTAGCTTTTGTTAAAAAGTGAGGTAACTCCCACTTCCAACGAAGTTCAGCACTTTCTTGCTCACCAAAAGACAAGTGGAACTTTAAATCCAATATGTACATACTGTGAACACTTAGCCATCTCCCACTCCACACAAACATACAAGTTATAAGGTGCACTAACAGTATTGACAAAAAAGCATACACATACCTGAGATGAATTATCTGACAGCTCTTCAGTTAAAGCCTTGTAGGCTTAAGTCACTTATACTTCTTTTGGCAGATAAGAAACTAATATCTATTTTTTCCCAAAATGAAAATTGAGAGGTTGCAGCGGTGACTGAATTATTTATGGATCTTTTAAACTGCAACCACATCAATATAGCAGGAGCATTCTAATGTGCTGCATCACTGCATGGTATGGAAACTGCACTTCATCGGATAGGAGAACTCGATAACAGGTAATTGAAACTGCCGAATGCAGCATCTACATCAGCTACCCACTATCAAGGACATACATTCATTGGCCGATGACTGTACATTCGTGGCCTTCTGCTGCTGTAACCCATCCGCTTCAAGGTTTGACGTGTTGTGTGTTCACAGATGCTCTGCTGCACACCACTGTTGTAACGTTTGGTTATTTGAGAGACTGTCACCTTCCTGTCAGCCTGAACCAGTCTGGTCATTTTCCTCTGACCTCTCTCATGAACAAGGCATTTTTGCCCACAGAACTGCCTCTTTTTGTTTTTTTAAAATTTTTTGCACCATTTTCTATAAATTCTAGAAATTGGTGTGTGTGAGAGTCCCAGGAGATCAGCAGTTTCTGAGACAGTCAAACCAACCCTGTCTGGAACCAACATTCATCCCATGGTCAAGGTAATTTAGATCACATTTCTTCCCCATTCTGACGTTTAGTTTGAAGAATAACTGAACCCGTGGACCACATCAGCATGCTTGTATGCCTTAAGTTGCTGCCACATGATTGGTCACTTGCATATTCGCATCAATGAGCAGGTGTATAGGTGTACCTAATAAAGTGGCCACTGAGAGCACTGTATGTAAAGAAAGGTGATGGAAAAAGGCAATAAATATCATGAAGGATCCCACCCACTTGGCTCATGGACCATTTGCCTAACTTTCTTCAGGGAAGAGGCCATGCAGCATTCACACCAGGACCACCAGACACAAAAACAGTTACTTCCCCCAAGCCGTCAGGCTGATTGACACCTCCACCCTCGAACCCACTCCACCACACCCCGAACCACCACTACTTTATCATTTCCTGTCAGAGTCACCTTATGTACATGCACTCCTGTACCTAGTGTCACTTTATGTAAACAATATGTACGAGCGGTGATTGATAAGTTCGTGGCCTAAGGTAGAAGTTGTACAGCTGTCGTTGCATGCACATGCCGTTCAACTCTTTGAGTGATTATGCAGAAAGTCTGAAGTTAATAACTCATTTCCTTCTACTTTAGATCACGAACTTATCAATCACCCCTGATGAGTTATTCCTGCCACAGTCCAAAGACGTCTTGGTTCGTAGGTTAGTAAACCGTCCTGTGGTTAGGCTAGAGTTAAATAGGGGAGTTGCTGAGTGGAGTGGCTCATTGGGCAAGAAGGGTTCCATGCTGCATCTTTAAATAAAACAAATTAAACTATACACAGAGTGCTAACATAATGCTTTATTCTACTATTCAATTGAGTGGTGCGTGGTCAAGTGGTTAAGGCGTTGGACCAGCGAGCTGAACGTCATGAATTCGAGCCCCAGCTGAGGCAGCGTGTTGTGTCCTTGAGCAAGGCACTTAACCACACGTTGCTGCAGTCCATCCAGCTGAAAATGGGTACCGGCAAAATGCTGGGAGTTAACCTCACGATAGACTGGCGTCCTATCTGGGTGGGTGGGGGGGAGAGTCTCATACTCTCTGTCACTTCACGCCATGGAAACCAGAGTAAGCAACGGCCTAATGAGCCTATAAGGCTCGGGACAGACTTTAACTACTATTCAATTGGCTATTTAAGGAAGATGTCCCAAAAGTTTTTTCTAGCCACTTCTCCTGCCTGATCCAGATTTAGTAGGCAATCCCAATGCAGTTTTTAAAAATCCTTAAAGAATTTCATGGGTGGTGCTGGAGATATGCCTCTACCAAAAGAGGTGCAAGGCACTCTTTCCCTCCACTTGTTCACCCTTGGGCAAGGTGTGGCACCTGCTTAGCCCCCTGAACAGGGTCACGTGAAGCCACGGGAGCAGGTGGTAGTTGGTCATTGAGCAGCTGGTGCATATCACAAGTCCTGGTTATGTGACCACTGACACCAGGTAGGCAATCTCTGAAGAGTACTGATAATGGCTGGCATCACCTGTCCTGTAATGAAGGCGGCAACGGCAAGCCACTTATGTAGAAAAATTTGCCAAGAACAATCATGGTCTTCCTACGTCATACAACACGGTGCATAGTGAATGAACAAAGGAATTTTCAAAGCCCCTTCTCCATAATGAACCATGAGGTCCTAATATTTAATAGAGGAATGTAGGCTCATGTTTTATCTCTCATTTCTTACTGTTGTCAAAAACTTAAACATATTGAAATGTTCGTGTGGATCCAGTATAAACCTGTCAACCAAATATGTGATAAAATCCACTCTCCGACCTTTTAATCAAATTATAATCTATGACTATAATTAAAATTTTTCCTTCATTTTACTCCATTTACACACTCTGAACAGCTGCTGTGAGGACAAGTGGGAGTACGTGTGTATATCTGAAAGGTAGCCGGGGGTAAAATCATCCTGATGTTCCGAATGTGGTGATGAGTACGCTGAACTGGGTGAATTTTAACTTCTGGGTAAAGTGGCCCGGCTCACATTTAGAAATTGGAAGCCAAGCTGATTTGAACAGTCCTGCTCCATTAATTGCTAGTAACCAACAGGACTCAAACATGCCATTTTTCAGAGATAGCAACACAAATAAGAAAGCAGGCCAAATGTAAAAGCACCATAATTAATTCAGTCCTGACTGCATCCCCTCAATTTTCACCACTGCCCCTCCCATCTGGCTGAAGAACGGCACAGTAGTGTAACGGTTAGCACAATGCTTTACAGTACCAGCGACCTGGGTGCAATTCCCACCACTACCTGTAAGGAGGTTGTACATTCTCCCCGTGACTGCGTGTGTTTTCACTGGGTGCTCTTGTTTCCTCCCACAGTCCAAAGAGTACTCATACATTCACTTCAACAGTTCTCTAATTGGTTTCCATTTCTTCTGACAGTGCTAATTCCTCAGTTTAATTGTATTGCAAACATGGGCTAATCTGGATCAGCTTTACTGCTTGAGGACCTTTGAGAAACTCTTGGATAGGCACATGGTGAGAGAAAAATGGCGGACTATGGGAAGGATTAGATTGATTTTAGAGTGGGTTATAAGATTGGCACAATATTGTGGGCCGAAGGGCCTGTACTATGCTGTAATGTTCTATGTTCTAGGTCAATAGGTTAATTGGTCATTGTAAATTGTTCTGCGATGAGGCTAGGGATACAATCGAGGAATTGCCGGGCGGCGTGTTTCCAAGGGCCTATTCCACTCTGTATCTCAATAAAGTGCTTGCAGGGTCAAGAACAGCTTCTATCCCACTGTTACAAGATTATTGAATAGTCCCTCAGTATGATAAGATGGCGTGTGAACCTCCCAATCTACCTCATTATGGCCATGCACCTGCCTGCCTGCATGCACCTTCTCTGCAAATGTTACGCTTCATTCTACACTCTGTTCCTGTTTTCCCTTGCGCTCTCTCAACGCACTATCCTAATGAATTGGTCTGTATGGATGGAATACAAATCAAGGGTTTTCACTGTACAACAATAAAACACTTTACCATTTGTGGCAAAATTGTCACATGTACGTCAATACATCAGAACGTACAGTTAAATGCATCATTTGTGTCGAGGGTGTATGGGGCAGGGGGTGGTGTGGGGGCAGCTTTCAAAGGTCCCATGCTTCCAGCACCAACACAGCATGGCAGTGACCTCACCTGTATGACTTTGGTACGTGGGAAGGAACCAGAGGACCTGGGGAAAGTCCACGTGGTCACGAGGAGAATGTACAAACTCCAGGTAACAGCGGCAGGAATTGAACCCTATGCCATGCCACCATGGCAGCCCAAGTCGCCTTCAAACACTCAGTACTGAAATAGTGTTCTGTATTGCACTGTACTGCTGCCACCAAAAAACACAAATTGGGAGTGACGATAAACTTGATTCTGATATTGGGCCTGATACGTGGCCTGAGAGTGGGAAGGGGTCAGGGAGAGGGGAATCATGGTTGGGAAAAGGGGAAGGTAGAGGGGAGGGAGCGGGAAGCACCAGAGGGACATTCTCAATTGATCAATAAACCAAATGTTTGGAATCAAATGAACTTGCCTGATTCCTCAGGGCTAGGTGCGTCTGCACCCACGCCACACCCCACTCTGGTACTCCTCTGCCACCCTCCTGCAGCACTCCACCCTCACCATTCCCAACATCCTTTGTTCCTGCCAGATTTACAAGCTTGCTGTCTGTTCCATGTTGACAAATACAGTATTGTGCAGATAAACTGTATGTACTATATATACATTGTATATACCTTTGGAAGCTAAGTGAGAAATAAGATAGCTTCCAAGTTAAGGAAAGTGCCCATCATGAAGGATGGTTTTAACAAACCTGACGCATTAACTTGCCAATAATCAATAGGCCTCAAAGCAAACCAGCAGTTTTAAAAAACTAAGAAATATCATTCCAAGGGGCAGGATCGTGAACATTGTTGAGGGGAGAGAGATGGTGGAACACAGAGGATACTTCAAGCTTCAGTTTCAGTGCCTCAGGAGTTGGCTGGGCAACACAGAGGCCTATTTTTTGTGGGGTTCAGAAGATCTCAAGTGTGGGAGTATTTAAAAGTGCATACTGTCTCAGATTAGGAAAACAGATGTGACAAAGCCATTAGGAAGGAAAGGCATTGGTTTACTTAATCTCTGTCAATTTAATCTGGAGTGGAACTTGGCAATTGTTCAGTTGCTTGTTACAAAAAATATCCTGGCAGCCATTGAAGATTTGTCAGCCAGACACATCATGTTACACATGGTTGCCGGTCTATAGATTTATTTTACACCAATGACACTGGGAAATTAATGATGACTTCTGCCAGGCTTGGAGCAAACTATCTAACTCATCGGTCAAAAGGCAAGAACATCCTGAAAAAAGCATTTAAAATACGCTCAGTGGCCACTTTGTTTGGTGCACCTATACGTCTGCTCATATTTAATCAGCCAATCATGTAGCAGCAACTTAGTGCATTAAGGCTGACATGGTCAAAAGGTTCAGTTACAAACAAGAGAAAATCTGCAGATGCTGGAAATCTAAACAATGCACGCAAAGTGCTGGAGGATCTCATCAGACCAGGCAGCATCTCTGGAAAAGAGTAGAGTCGAAGTTCAGGGCCAAGGACCTTCAGCAGGACCTGAGAAAAAAAGATGAGGAGTAGGTTTCAAGGGTTGGAGGGGGAGGGGAGGGAGAAACACCAGGTGACAGGTGAAACTGGGAGGGGGACGGGTGAAGCAAAGAGCTGGGAAGTTGATTGGTGAAAGAGGTACAAGGCTGGAGAAGGAGGAATCAAACAGGAAAGGACAGAACGCCATGGAAGAAAGAAAAGGGGGGGGGAGAAGCACCAGAGGAAGGTGTTGGGCAGACAAGGAGATAAGGTAGGAGAGGACGGAGGATATTACATGATGGCATTCACATCGATTTCTTGAACTTCCAACATTAGAAAACTGTTAAAGGGAGTTGGTGGTTCGTCTCCCTCTGCTCTCTCGCCACCCGGACAGCAGAGAGGTGCACATGGATCAAAGCACTTTGAGTCACCCCTCATAACACCTGTTTTCCATTATCTGGGCCGATGTTGATTCCTAAATTGTTATAATACCACCTTCATTCCACATAATGTGGGTTGAAAGACAAACTGACACATTCACATTTAACTAGCTTTTAAGTCACTGGTAGAATAAAATATGTTGATGCCAGGTTTGTGTTTTAGTGTTGTCAGCTGTGACTCAGCTGCTAACACTTTCACGTTAAGAGTGGGAAAATTGTGGGTTTAAAAGCCCACTCAGTGGAGCTAAAGCTGTGCTGACAATCCTTGTGCTGTACCGAGTGGTTGCTGCATTTTGGGAGAACTTGTCTGTTGGAGAAGGACCATAAGACCATAAGACAAAGGAGCAGAAGTCGGCCATTTGGCCCATTGAGTCTACTCTGCCATTTCATCATGAGCTGATCCAATCTCCTGCCTTCTCACTATAACCTTTGATGCCCTGACTACTCAGATACCCATCAATCTCTGCCTTAAGTACACTCAATGACTTGGCCTCCACTGCCGCCCATAACAACAAATTCTACAGATTCACCACCCTCTGGCTAAAAAAATGTTTTTGCATCTCTGTTCTGAATGGGCGCCCTGCATTGAGCAAAAGTGAATCGGTGTGCCAAAGACTTTTTGCACAGTACTATATATAATATACAATATATTTAAGTCCTAATTGAATCTGCAGGAGGATGGAGGCCAAAGAAAGCAGCCTGTCCCCGGGCTGGAGGACTACGTATATGTGTGGGTGGCTGGGAGGAATGGGGTTGGTTTTGCATTTGCTCTTTTGTTGCTTGTTGTGTTCTGTGTTGCTCTGCCGAGCAGTGTGGCACTGATTTGTGTGATGACATTTGCACACACATTTGTGTGATGACATCTGCCCCCAGCACATCCTTGGGTCTGTTTGTTATTAATGCAAATGATACATTCCACTGTATACTTTGATCTACATGTGTTAAATAAACTTCAGTCTTGAATCTTGAATTCCAGCACACACATCTCCAAACTTTGAAAGCTGGGAATCTTTCTTTGCAACTAGATCCTTCTTGACCAACAGAACCACCTTTGCCATAATTGTTCTCAACACTATTACGCCACAAGCTTGCGTGCTCGGCCTCCTGCTCCACTCCCTACACCAGGGGTGGAGTGTGCCCACATTGGTGATACTCTTTGAAAAAATTTCTTTCACTTGCCATGATAATTTTGAGCAGAGATTATCATTGATTGATGAATTAGTAACAATACTTATGGACTTTTTTTTAAAGAAAAATGATGGGTCCTGTTGCTTATTTGCATGTATTAATTGCTTTGCTATTAATAAAAGTGGTTTCTTAAGGTTGTTGGAGCTGGGGATAGTAATGGGGACAAGGTCCCACTACCTATTATATGCTCCCAATGGTGTGCGCCTCAAATGGTCTCTGACAACCAAATCTAGTTCCTGGCCTTCACGTGTGGTTTAGCTACTAAGCCTGGCAGAACCACTTCTACTGATAGAAGGGCAAAGGTGGGTTACTGGCACCTTAAAATCAGTTGCTTTGGGTAGATGGGACTTGTCAGCCATGGTTAGCAGCGCATCTAGGAGAAGGAAAACTCTGATCTCACACCTTGCACTATACCCACTCACGGGAAAGGCTTCAGGAGTAAACCGCGAGGGAAAAATCCTGAAGTGGAGTCTCTAAGGCAGTCCTACATTGAGCTCAAAGCCGACTGACAACTCCTGCAATGCTGCTGGTACCAAATTGTATCGGTGTCTGTCGTTCCTTTGAACTCATCAGCTGCATGGAGAGGGGGAGCCTGCTACATGGGCAACAGCTTACTCAGGCTTGCATATCTAGACAACCAGGACACAATATCCATGGTCAACTCTGACCAACAGAGACCTCAGATTAATAAAAGAAAAACAGAGACAGAATGAGATAAATGAAGCATTTTGAAACTGTGCAAAAACCATCTTTTAAAGACTACTAAAAATAACATGATTTTTAATTATTGTACTCTAAATACCATTGTGTACACCAGCTCTGTGAGACGTATCATTTAATAATTTAATATTATGTGTTTTCTCACCTGTCAAATTGGCACCAAGCCGGTCTGAACCGTTTCCTGTGAAAACCTCTCACTGTTCTTGGATTGAAAAAATCATTGGCTGCTTCATCTGGCAGTAAAGATAATCATTGTGCATCTTTTTTATTATGGATGGGGTTTAACGAATCAAGGGGCAGTTCTGCATGCCTTGCGCCAACAAAACATTGTGTACTTGCCATAGGTTCGCCAACCGTTCACAGATGCATGGCCAAATTTTACTCTAACTCTGTCTACCCATTTACAGATGATACCACCATGGTGGATCGTATTTCAAATAATGATGAGTCAGAATACGGGAAGGAGATAAAGAGCCCAATGACGTGGTGTAATGACAGCAACATTTCCCTCAATGTCAGCAACACAAGTCAGCTGGTCATTGACTTCAGGAAAGCCGAATTGGGGAGGGGGAAGGGGCGATGCACATGCTCCCTTTCATATCAATATTATGGCGATAGGGAATGTTCCAAGGAGTGAACATCACTAATACCTTGCCCAGGTCCAACTGTGTTGACTCCACAGCCAGAAAAGCTCACTAGCACCTCTGCTTCCTAATGAAGTTAAAGAAATTTGACTGAGGTCTTCAGTAAAGGAGGTGAGACATCTGGAAGTGAGGACTAGGTAGAGGATTAATCAGTGAACTCCATTATTGTACATTCCATCCTTTGACTGTTGACAGCCCCTGGCAGGCAAGGACAGAAGGCTACAGTTGACTGGCCAGTTGCCAGTGTATTGAAAACAATACACGCTCAGTGGCCACTTTATTAGGTACCTGATCGTTGATGCAAATATCTAATCAGCCAGTCACGTGGTGGCAGCAACTCAATGCATAAAAGCATGCAGACATGGTCAAGAGGTTCAGTTGCTGTTCAACCCAAACATCAGAGTGGGGAAGAAATGTGATGGTTGACCATTGACCATGGAATGATTATTGGTGTCAGATAGGGTGGAAGTTCTGTCAGTTGGAAGTTGACCATGGATAATGAGTCCTAGTTACCTTTGTGATTTGCAAGCCAGTACACAAGCCTGGGTGGTACAATATGGAGAGCAAACTGTTGCTCATTAGCAGGCTTCCCCTCTCCACCCAGCTGATGAACCCAAAGGATTGGCAGAGACCAATACGGTTTGGCACCAATGGCATCGCTGGAGTTGCCGGTCAGCATTGAACTTAATGTAGGACTGTCTTAGGGACTCCAGCTCTGGATTTTTCCTTGGGATTTACTTCTGCAGCCTTCCCCATGAGTGGGTGCAGCTACAAGGCAGTGGAGGTTTGAAATCAGAATTTTCCTTCTCCTAGATGAGCTCCAACCATAGCTGATGAGCCCCATCTGCCCGAAGTGACTGATTTAGGGTGCCAGTAACCCATCTTTGCCTCTTCTTCTGTCAGTAGAAATGGTTGCGCTGGACTTAGTAGCTAAGCCACACAGGAAGGCCAGAAGCAGGACTTGGTTGTCAGAGGCTATTTGAGACACAGACCATTGGGAGCATTTAATAGGTAGTGGAAGCTTATCCCGGCCATGACAACCTTAAGGCAGCGGGGGGAGGGGGGGAGAGGAGGGGCTTGAGTATCTCAGAAATTGCTCATCTCATGAGATTTCAACGTAAAACGGTCTCTGGAGTTTACCAAGAATGATGCAAAAAACAAAAAAAAATCCAGTGTGCGGCAGTTCTGTGGGCAAAAACGCCTGGTTAACGAGAGAAGCAAGGGCAGCAGGCTAGTGTTGACCCTCCAGCTCCCAGCATATCGAAAACAACATATAATGGAACAATTGATGGAAATGTGAATCAGAGTGAAAGTGTGGTTGAATCATCTGGACACAGAGGCTTCCCAGTCCCCGAACAAGCTACCATTCTGCTGCTGCTTCACAGAACAGAACTGAGTCCATTGTGAAGATGCAAACACTGAAACAGAGTTTGGTTTCTGACTTTGTAACAGAACAACAGATGAATACCAGTATTCAGACAATTAGAATGAGGTTGAATGACATAATTGAATAAACATGGACTTCACCTCATCTATAGCTGATTTTCTTGCCACAAAACTCTAATCTGCAATTGGTCAGCACCAATAATCTGGCAGGGTGGTGTAACCCATTACGTATAGGGACAGAAACACTGCCTTCTACACAACACTAAAGGCCAACATCTCAAGGTAAATCATTACCTTTGCAATCAATTTCAAGATTAAAATTTCATCATGCCCAGTTATTTTGCTTTGGTGAAATTTAAACAGTTTTTGTATTGTTATGCACTGGATACAGTTCTGTGCAAAAGTCAGGCACATATATACAGCTAGGGTGCCTAAGACTTTTGCACAGTACTGTATTTGTCAACGTGGAGCAGAGAGTGAGTTTGTAAATCTGGTGGGAGCAAAGCATGCTGAGAATGGGACAGTACAGAACATCTCCCTGGCACCTCCCACTCCCTCCCCTTTTTCCCAACAACTCTCCCTGCCCCCTTCCCATTCTCAGTGCACAATAGAGACCCATTTCAGAATCAGGTTAATAATCACTCTCATATGTCATGAAATTTGTTTTTTTTTGCAGCAGTACAGTGCAATACATAAATTACTACAGTACTGTTGGATAATGATGTAAATTATTCTTTTACTTGTAGTTTAACTGTCTTAAGCTTGTTTGTATTTTTATAGAACTACCTATATGTAATTGTTCAGTGTGTATTTTAGTGCTTAGAACCTTTTCTGGAAACTTCCTATTTTCTGTGCCAGGTATTGCATTACTTGAATAGGGACTGCCTTATTGGTTAATTGAAGCAATGGAATTTGAATGGAAAGTGTGCGTTATCAGCAATTTGGTAATAAGAGGTCCAGACCACATTGGCTCTCTTTTTCCCTCTTTCTCTTCCTTAGTTCTTTCCCCTGCCACTCGGCTCTTTGTCTTTTGGTCTCCACTATCTTCGCTTCCTCTCATAACACATAATAAAAACAATCGTAAGCAACAGGTTTTATGCCTCGTTCTTGCCTTCTGCCGAACCTTAGGTCGAAAAACATTAAGAACCAACAAAGCATTCACATCGGCGTACTCCAACTCTTAAAGGGAGTGGGAAAGAAAGCATTTCCATTTTGCTTTAGGTCTCAGGTCACACCTGCACTGCATCAGGTGCTTCTGCTTTCAGAGACAATCCATTTGTTCATCTTAGCACTGACTGATTACCGGACAAATTTGCGAATTAACATTATGATTTCACCACTGCTAGAAAAGTCAGATTTTACCATGGTGTCAAAAAAAAGTTAAAGGTTTAAAGTAAATTTAATATCAAATACATATATGTTACCCTGAGATTCATTTTCTTACAGGCATTCACAGTAGAACAAAGGAGTACGATAGAATCATTGAAAAAATTACACAAGCAATGACTGATAAGCAACCTTCTCTTCTTCACCCCAGCATGGTTCACCTGTCTATCATTGCCCTCTTCTGCAGTCACAGCGTCATGCTGTACTATAGCACCGAAACAGGCCTTTCAGTCCAACTGGGCCAAGCTGTCAAAAATCCCTCTGTTCTGAGATTGTGAGATTCTGAGATGGCCTGAGTATATTCAGGAATTGTTTGAAGATGATCGAGGCGAAAAACCAGAAATTAAGAACATTGAAGGTGCAAGTATTTTAAAATCTGAAGTTCGTAATGCAATAAATAAGATGAAGAAAGGAAAGGCAGCAGGTCCTGATGAATTAGTAATAGAAAAAGTTATCGCCCTTGAAGATTATGGAATTGAAAAACTTATTGATTTAATCAATGACATTTATGAGACTGGAATAATACCAGAAGAGATGGAAAAAAATCAGTGTATCACTCTTCCTAAGAAACCTGGAGCAATGGAATGTGAATTACATAGGAGCATAAATTTAATGAGTCATATCACCAAGATACCTCTAAGAATTTTGATGACAAGAGCTAAAAGTAAGATACGAGTTGAAATAGGTAAAGAACAATGTGGTTTTGTGAAAGACAAAGGTACAAGAAACGCGATATTGATGTTAAGGATACTATCAGAACGGTTTATTCAAGTGCAAAAAGATTTGTTTCTTTGTTTTATCGACTACACAAAAGCATTTGACTAAGTGAAGCACAATAAGTTATTTGAAATGTTATAGGAAACTCTAGATCTAGATTTGAAAGACCTCTGCCTAATCAAAAATCTGTATTGGGAACAAACTGCCACTGTAAGAATAGATGGAGAAGTGAGTCAGTGTACAAAAATCAAGAGAGGTGTTAGACATGGGTGTGTTTTCTCCCCTGATTTGTTTAATGTGCACAGTGAAACAATATTACAAAAAGCAAGAGACATCTTGGGAGTCAAAGTTGGCAGTGAAAACGTCAATAATTTCAGATATGCGGATGACACTGTGTTAATTACAAGTACAGAGGAAGAACTACAAAACTTAATTGATATAGTTGTTGAAGAAAGTGCAGAAATAGTCTATCTATCAATCACAAAAAGACAAAATATATGGCGATATCCAAAAAGAAGAAGAATCCTATCTGCAGGCTGAGAATAAACAGGGAAGACATAAAACAAGTACAGAACTTTTGCTACTTAGGAAGCTGGGTGACATCAGATGGCAGGTGCAACATGGACATCAAAAGAAGAATAGGGATGGCAAAAGACACCTTTACGAGAATGAAGAATACACTGACCAACACTAAACTGGGCATGACAACCTGCCTCAGAGTACTAAAATTTTACGTTTATCCAGTTATGTTATATGGTTCAGAATGTTGGACAATATCTAGTAATATGGGGAAACGAATTGAAGCAGCAGAGATGTGGATTTTGAGGAGGATGCAAAGAATATAATGGACAAAATGAATATCTAATGAGGATGTCATGAACAGGGCAAGCACAAAAAGAAAAATGTATGAGATCATGAAAAGGCAACGTGACTTCATTGGACATGTGATTAGGAAAGAGGAGTTGGAATGCACGGTAATTATGGGAAAGATTGAAGGGAAGAAAACAAGAGGAAGACAAATGATGATGGAGACAGCAGCCAGAGAACTGGAAATGAATACCAATGATTTGATCCACTTGACCCGGAACAGGAGTGTGTGGGCCATGGCAGTCGAAGCTCAAACTGGGCATAGTACCTGATGATGATGATGATGATGTTCAGAGATGGTGTTCTCTGGTTCTAAACTCCCCCATTATAGGAAACATCCTCTCCACATCCACTCATTCTTCTAAATGCCAACAAGTACAAACCCAGAGTCATCAACACTCCTCATATGATAAGCTTTTCAATCCCAGAGTTATTTTCCTGAAGCTCCTTTCAGCCCTTTCCAATGTCAACACTTTTTCTCAGATAAGGGGCCCAAAGCTGCACACAATACTCCAAGTAAGGCCTCAATATTGCCTTCTAATAATGTAATAATGTAATGCCTCAGCATTACATCCTTATTTTTTCTATTCTAGTTCTCTCGAAATAAACATCAACATTGCATTTGTTTTCTTTGCCACTGACTCAACCTGCAAGTCAGCCTTTAGGGAATCCTGCATGAAGACTCCCAAGTCCCTTTGCACGTCAGATTTTTGAATTTTCTCCCTGTTTAGAAAATATTTTTCACTTTTATTCCTTGTACCAAAGTGCAAGACCATACACTTTTTGACACTGGACTCCATCTGCCACCTCTTTGCCCATTCTCATAATCTGTCCAAGTCCTCTGCTTCATCAACACTACCTGCCCCTCCAACCATCTTCGTATTTTCCATCAATTTGGCCACAAAGCCATCATCCAAATCATTGTTGTACAACATAAAAAGAAGCAGTCCCAATACTAACTCCTTCCGAACACCACTAGTCACCAGCAGCAAATCAGAAAAGTCTCCTTTTATTCCCACTCCTCCTGCCAATCAGCCACTGGTTTGTCCATGCTAGAATCTTTCCTGTAATATCATGGTCTCGTAGCTTGTTAAGCAGCCTCAAGTGCAGCACCTTATCAAAGGCCTTTTCAGAATCCAAATACACAACATCCACTGACCTCCTTTGTCTATTCTGCTTGTTATTTCCTCAAAGAATTTGAACAGCTTTGTCAGGCAAAATTTTCCCTTAAGGAAACCATGCTGAATTTGGCCCATTTTATCATGTGTCTCCAAGTACCCTGGGACCTCATCCCTAATAAATGACTCCAACATCTTCCCAACCACTGAGGTCAGGCTAATTGGCCTCTAATTTCCTTTCTTCTGCCTGCTTCCCTTCTTGAAGAGTGGAGTGGCATTTGCAATTTTCAAAGGAACAGGAACAATGCCAGAATCTAGTGATTTTTAAAGTATCATTACTGATGCCTCCACAATCTCTTGATAGAGTGGATGTGGCAATAATTTTTCCTATAGTGGGGGAGTCTAGGACTAAAGGACACAGTCTCAGTATACAAGGACATCCCTTTAAAACAGAGATGAGGAGGAAAAAAATTTACCCAGAGGGTAGTAAATCTGTGGAATTCATTGCCACTGATAGCTGTGGAGGCCAAGTTATTGGCTACATTTAAAGCAGAGCTTGATAGGTTCTTGATTAGTAAGGCTGTTGAAAGTTACGGGGGGGGGGTGGTTAGGCAGGAGAATGGAATAGAGTGGGATAATAAATCAGCCATATAGATTGCTGGAGACTTGATGGGCTGAATGGCCTAATTTTGCTCCTACTTCTTCTAGTCTAAACTTTCACTAATTAAAGTGATTTGGAACTTCAAATAAAAATCTGGTATCAGTAAAAGAAATACTACAATAACTGGACTGTTGCCTAAACTCTCATCTGTTCTCTAATGCTCTTTAAGGAAGTTTGCCATCTTTTCCTACTGACCTACTCTCTACTGTAAGTGTTGTCAGATCCATGTGGTTCAGACTAAGTAACTACGTGGTTGATTCTAATCTGCCTCCTCTGTTCTCAGGCAATTAAGTATGCCAACAAATGCCTTTATTGTCAGTGATGTCTGCATCCTGTGAATGAATGAAGATGTATATTCTCTCCTGAATGACTCAGTGAATCACATTTTCTATAACTGTATCTTTCCCTCACACTGAGTTAACATGGTGACCGCTTATTTTCTGCAATTTTTGTTTTAAGTGTAACACCTTTGTAGTGCTTGTCTTATTTCGTGTGACTGGTCGCCACACTCTTTATGAGAAAGTTAAATGACACAGCACTACACTAGAGGCTACTCTAGGTATCGAAAGGAGGCAGTGAACAGAAAACACAAACTTCCGGAGGTATCTTGTTTACAATTGGCAATGAATTTGCAATGACCATAGGACTGACTTTGACGACACAAAACTACTGTGCCGTGCCAATGGCTTTTGGGACCGCCTGGTAAAGGAAGCCATTGAAACTATAGGAAGAGTTTTAACAAAGACGAAGGTCTCGCTCTGAACTGGAATTCGACTGTAAACAAGGTGGGAGAGCAGAAACCTGATTGAATGATGACTGACCAATCAGGAAGGACAGACAATTGGGGGTATAAATACATTCATACTAGACTTGCCCAGGCATCATCCCTGAAGAAGATGGCAGAGTTTGTCATTGAAACATAGGTTATAATTGATACCTGCACCCAAGAAGAGTTTATTCGTTATCAATCTATCTATGATCTATTTATTTATTTAGTTTTGCATTTGCAGTTTACCTTCTTTTGCACATTGGTTGTTCAACATTCTTTGTGTGTAACAGGGAGTATATCAATAATAGATGAAGTGTGTTGCTGTAAATGGGCTTTAAGTAGAGGACAGCAGGCTCACGTGAGGAGAGTTGAAAGTCTTACTGATGAAGGACACAACATATCATTTCTCACACCTCAAACACCAGCAAATAAAAGTAAATCTTGAAGGTAGAATAATTAAGAGGATGTCAATTCCCTTCTACATTCTGCTTCCACCACGCTGATGAAGGGTCTTGGCCTGAAACATCGACCGCTTATTCCGCTCCATGGATGCTTCTGACCTACTGAGATCCTCCAACATTGTGTGTGAGTGTTGCTCTGGATTTTCAGAATCTGCAGAATCCCTTGTGTTTATGATTTATTGCTTCCACCATCCGGCTTGTTCCGTGTTGACATGATCCTTACCTACTCAAAATGTGTTTTGACAATCTTGTCTCAATGATTCTTCACAGTATATAGTGCATAGCTCCACATATCCAAAATAATTGCAAAACATTGTGGTCTTTGGGGCAACGCTGGTGAAGTTACAGTTGAATAGTAAACTATTCTAAACAATACCAAGCCAAATTTCCTGTGGTGATTCACCACAGAAGAAAACACGCAAGGAGTGAGATTGTGAGATTATGCACTCAGAAACACATGAGATGGTTGGGTCTGTTTATCTGTTTGATTCTTTTCATTTAAAGTGGATCATTTAGCATGGATAATATCCTTAACAGACAGACATTTGGGTGGGTTAACATACTAGGCTTTTGTTTGTAGATAAAATCATTGGAACATCTTCTCTGGCCTATTGCTTGGAGCTCTCAGAGCAAGTAGTTACACAGAATATGACATCAGTCCTGATGCTTTTGGATCAACGTGAGAAAAACAAGATGCGACACCGGTCCAAAAAGATTGATCTCGGGGTTTGCTAATGATCACAGGCCAGTACGCAGCATCAACTGTCTTATGCAGAAGTAGAACATAGAACAGTACAACACAGTAAAGGGCCTTTGGCCCACAACGTTGAGCTGACCATTTGACCTACTCCAAGATCAATCTAACCCTTCCCTCCCAAAAAGCCCTCCATTTTTTTCCATCTGTATGTCTATCTAAAAGATTTTTAAATGTCCCTACTGTATCTACCTCCACCAGTACCACCCCTGGCAATGCATTCCATGCACCTACCGCACACCCTCTGTGTGGAAAAACCTATCTCTGAAATCCGCCCCCCCCCCCACCCCCATACTCTCCTCCAATCTGTTTAAAATTATGTCCCTTGTATTCGCAGTTTCGGCCCTGGGAGAGCGTCTTTGACTAGCCACTCGATCTGTGCCTCATGATCTTGTTCACATCTCTCAAGTCATTTCTCATCCTCCTTCTCTCCAAAGAAAAAAGCCCTAGCTACCTAAGATCTCAAATCCAGGAGGCATCCTTCAACATCTCCTCGCACCTTCTCTAAATCTCTCACGTATAACCAGATCTGTCAGGATGGCACACATCACATGACAACCATAGACCAATACTGCCGTATTCGTTGTGGCTATCCCTCGAGGTTCAGGATGATGGTCTTCGTTCCGTTGATCTATCACGGAGCAAAGACGCCAGTCCGTGTATTTGTTGAACGTGTACTTGATGTTGCACTCCAAGAAGCACACGATACTTCACAAATCAAGCAACTGATTCCAATTGCATGGAAACCACGACGATTGGAGCTGATGGATTTGTTGCAGCCTTCATCCGCCTTCACAGCCGTTGAGTTCGAAGTAACTTCGTCCACCTGTTCCACCATTGAGGTCTTAGTTGGATTGTTCTTTGGCAGGGACCTCACCCTCGACCTTACCGCCATGGGTGACCCTACCAGGAGCACAGCTCCAGTCGGCATCACTCTCAGGATCTCAGGACCACACAAGCCACCATGACAAGGTGACAATCCACAGAATTGTCATTCAAACATTAATTATTGCTTTTCTCTTTTCACAGATGCCATCTGCTATGGGAGGTGTAACCCTGAACGCCGGCAGAGACCACTGGCTGAAGGGTTCTCTGGCTGTCGTGTAATACCCCTCACCGACCTTGGATATCACAGCAGCAATGTGGTATAGACACGGTGCCGGGGGCAACCCACAAGTTTTGCCTCTTTGAATCTACCACATTCTTCCTATGATGAGACAATCAGACCCGGACACAGCAACACAACAGATTCCATCAGCTCCAGCAACTGCCGATGTACGGATTATAGTTGCTAATAGGGAATAGAGACAGTGCTCCTGTAATCTCCTCTCTGCTCAGCAGGAAAGGCACGGGCAGAATAAGAGCAACTCAGACAGCAGCCCATTTCTAAAAGCCCCAATTGAATCACGTCCCATTGCTTAGACTTACCTCCCAGGGTGATGCAGGATCATTTCAATAGCAGTGTTAGAAGGAATATCCTTTCTCCAAACAGGAAGGCAATACTTTCCTACCAAACACCTAATCCTGCAGTGTACAGTACTGTGTAAAAGTCTCAGTTACATATACATAGTTAGCATGCCTAGGACTTTTGCACAGTACTGTAGCGGAGAGCGTGTTTGTAAATCTTGTAGGAGTAAAGGATGTTGGGAATGGCGATGACAGAGCGCCGCAGGGGAGTGTGTTGTAGGGCGGGTGGCAGAGAAGGAGTGCCAGGGTGGAGGTGGGGGGGGGGGTGGCATATGTAGACACACCCATCCCTGAGACACTGGGCAAGGTGATTCTACTCCAAACAATTGGTTTATTGATCATTACAGAACGTTTCTCTGGTGTTTCCCACTCCCTCTCCTCTCAGTTCCCCTTTTCCCAACATGATTCCCCTCTCCCTGCCCCCTTCCCACTCTCAGTCCACAATAGAGACTCATATCAGAATCAGATTTATCATCACTCACCTATATCATGAAATTTATTTTTATTTGCGGCAGCAGTACAGTGCAATACATAAAGTTACGACAGTACTGTGTAAAAGTCTCAGGTACCCTAGTTATGTATATGCACCTGAGACTCGTGCACAGTACTGCAGCTTTGGATATAAAAAGACTTTTATATTTGCCAACAATTAATTTGGCAATAAATCTTAAAATAAGCAGCTTTGATTAGTATCCTACCTGATGTGCAAATATTAAAACCAGTACACTGGAAGATACAGTAGTGGATGCAGGTTTGATTGCAACACTTAAGATAAGTTTTGGTAAGTACTTGCATGGGAGGGGTATGGAGGACAGATGCAGGTTGATAGGCAGAACAAGAGTTTGGCATGGATTAGATGGGCCGAAGGGCTGTGCTCTGTGATTCTGATCTCCACTTTGAAATGCATGCATGATATTTAAAATAAACCTATCAATTGCACAAAAAATGTAGGTTTTTGACTTCAAGATTGTGCCTAATTCATTCTACTCAGGTGACTTATCCCGGAAACATTATAAAACTCAATAGCCACTCAAGTATTTAAAGGTAAATAGTTACTGATAACTCTAATAAGAAATTCAAATATTGATTAGAAAATGGAATTCAGGGCTTTGTAACCTAATTTTTTTGGGATATCATTTTCATTTACTGATGAAGGGCCTCAGCAAAAAAAAAAACAAATGTTTATTTCTCTCCGCTGATGCTGCCTGACTTGCAGAGTTCCTCCGGCATTTTGTGTGTGTTGACCTCCTTCTATGCTCTCAGGGAAATTCGCTGAGAAATTCCAACTCACTCTTCCATCAGATGGGTTTTTCTTCCCACTTAATCCCCCCAAAAAACACCTTTGCACTGGTCTCCGCAAGAACAGGCTGCTTCTCGCATTAACAGTCCCCTATTGTACACACGCAAAGATCAGTTATATTTCACTCATCGTCCAAAAGCAAAGAAAACAGTCCTTTCCCCTAATCCCTGTGGATACTTTACACACAAGACAACGAGGAATTGAGGGCTGTTGTTGCAGCTGGCAACCAAATGATGGAAGCCAACTTCAATCCACATCTTGCTCTAATAGACCCAGGGTTAGGCCTTTACAGTTCAATAATTCTACTTATCATCACTCTGAAGTGGTTTAAAATTTTGAAAATTATAGAGTCAATACTTTGTGCCTGTCTTCTCCTCCATACCCTGGCCACTGGTAGCCAGAATTAAATCCCTTGAAGAAAACAGATGGGTCACTGTAACATCTTTCACAACTCGTGGGCTCTTAAAAAGTCAAGTTGCAAGCTTCAATGCAACTGATAAATATTGCCACATCATACATTCAGTCGATATGTCTCCATTCCCTGTCACTTCTCCAACAGAGTTTGGGTTTGCCAAGTGGATAGTTTCCTCTATTAACTGCATTTCTTCTTCTTTATTTCCATGCTACCGAGGCAGTTAGCGTAATGTTATTACAGTGGCAGCTGTAAGATCGCTGCTTGATTTCCACCGCTGTCTGTAAGGAGACTGTACATTCTCTCCATGACTTTGTGGTCTTCCTTTGGGTGCTCCGGTTCCATCCCACATTCCAAAGACGTACGGTTAGGGTTAGTGAGTTGTGGACATGCTCTGCTGGTGCCGAAACTGCGGTGACACTTGTGGGATGCCCAGTGAATATCTCACTGATTTGACACAAACATCACATTCTACTGTATGCTTTTATACATATGAGACAAATAGAACAAATACTCTTCTTCTTTGTCTTCTTTATTTGTTAAATGCATATATGAGACTTCTGCCTCATTGGCCAAAATATGAAATTGTTGTGGGAGAAAAAGGATTTAGTTTTCTTCCGGTGTCTATGAAGAATAAACTCTTCTTGGGCTTCCAGCCTGGTACAGGTATCCATTTTAACTGACTTTTCGATGACAATCTCTGCCATCTTCATCAGGGATGATACCTGGGCATGTCTAGTCCGGTAGTATTTATACCCCCATCATCCACCCCTCGAGATTGGTTGGTCCTCATCCAATCAGTTTTCCTCTGTCCCACCTTGTTTGCAATCAAATTCCAGTTCTTACTGAGAGTGAGACCTTCAGCTTTGTTAAGATCCTTTTCCTCCAGTTTTACTTCACTGGCTTCCTTCACCAGGTGTTTCCAAAAGTCGTTGGCGCAGCACAATAGTTTTATGCTGTTGCAGTCAATTCTATGGCCATTGTGAATGTAATATTCTGCTACCACCAATTTCTCCGGGTAACCCGAATGGATACATCTCCTGTACTCCTTGATGTGGGTTTTCACTGTGCATCCTGTCTGGCTGATATACGCTGCTCTGCGCTCACATGGAATCCTGTAAATACCAGCCGTCCTGAGTCCCAGTGGGAGTCTGTGTTTGGAATTCTCCTCCTTCCCAACTAAGAATGCACAGATGGCTAAGACTAATTGGGTGGAGGTGGGGAAGCAAGATAAGATTTCGGAGGAATGAAAATCCCCTTCGTTTATCAAATTCAACAAGCTTGGTGTTTGAAATTTGCTTTCAACCTAATCAGGTTCAAAACTGAACTCAACCTGTAGCCCAGCCCATGTTTTGTGAACTATCCAAGACACCGGCTGAAGTTTGACTAAACTCTGCGCGCTCTGGTAAATAACACAGGCGAACAAAGTAACCCAATATCTTCAAATCTTTAAGGAATCCAAGCAAAATCCATTATTTTGAGTGACTTAACCTGATTTTGTTGTGACTCAGAGCTGGTGGTTATGTCTGTTATAAAGTTCAATTCCTGAACTCCTTGCTGGGGGAAAAGAGCAAACATTGGATTTGCTGGACCTCTGTACCTTCAGAGCAGAGAGGGGTTTGAGATTTATGGCGGCTTTGATACAATATATAATCAGTACAGGCTGGAGTGCTGAGTAGAGGAGTATTAGTAAGAAACAAGTGGATATTAATTCAAGACTAACAAAAGAACTGGTGGCGAAAGGGGAATTTTTTTGCACATCAAATTGTGATGATTATTGATATAATTGGTAGTGAAACAGATTTAATTCAAAGCTCAGAGTTCAAAGTAAATTTAATATCAAAGTACATATATGTCACCATAAGCTACCTTGAGATTCATTTTCTTGCAGGCATTCACTGTAGAACAAAGAAATATAATCAAATCAATGCAAAAACAACTATTGTGAAAAAGAAGACAGACTAAGCAAATAGAATTATAATAATTAAGTAAATGAATAAACAACATTGAGAACATGAGTTGATGACTCCTTGAAAGTGAGGCCATCACTCGTGGAATCAATTCAGAGTTGAGGTAAGTGAGGTTATCCACACTGGTTCAGGCATTTGATAGTTGAAGAATAATAACTGTTCCTGATCCTGGTGGTATGGGACCTAAGGCTCATGTACCTCCTTCCCAAAGGCGGAGATTATGATAATTTAGATACATGCAAACGAAAATTTGAATTCCTATACCTTTAAAGCAAGGGAACTTGTAGCTCATTTAAATAGATGTCATAGGCTGAGTGGATCAAATTTGAAGTAAAGTTTATTGTCGAACTACGTTGGTGCACCACAGTAGTGTAGCGGCTAGTAAGGCATTGCGGTTTGGAGTTCAATTCTGGGGCCATCTGTAAAGAGCTTTTAATGTTCCATTGTTCCAACTGGTTGCATAAGGGTAACTGGTCAGCCAAGGGTTAACTATCCTAACATTGTAAATGTCCTCGCCATTTAACATTTGGGGAACACAGATCCCTCTCACTCAATCAAGTGGTCCGGGTACCCCCTCTGTGTGCATAAGCCGGCATAATTTAGAGCATCCTCTCATTCAGTTCTCACTCTCTCACACTCGATAACCGATGCTGCCTACGGTTCACTGTGGCATAATTCTTTCAGGCTCTTATAGATGTTATCAGTTTCAGTGAGAGGCCTCTTTAGATACTGGGTCCGATTTTGTGAATCGCTCCTGAATGTTGGCCACATCAAGGTTTAGTGGGGGGGAAGAAGTTCGGAGACTCTCAACACCTCCCCCCCAAAACAGCAAGGTGGAACACTCAGAATACCCAAACTCGCAGACAAAGAGTCAATTCACACAGGCACCAAGTACGAAATATTGTGTTCAAACAGGGCTGTGCTGTAAGGGGATACTCAAGGGAGGTCAAATGGGCTTCACACAAAAAGTCTCTTCATGGGACAAACCCCCTTACGACTTCTTCATTGAGTCTGGCTATCTTATCCCCGCGGTATGTAGAGTATTTCAAGTTAAGAATACAGCACTGTTTCCATGACGACAGTGTAAAATCAAATTAATTTGTCAATCTGTGTGCAATGCCTACTTGAAAAAGAGCACCTTCTCATTCTAAAAAGAGGCAATCTTACCCGCAATTTAAGTTTGGCTCGATCAGTTCTTTCCACAGGATTTTTTCGAATCAAGTTCTAGAACCTAGTACAAACTGCCAACTGCCTGTGTGTTCTGAGCCCCAGAGTCAGGTTGAGCTGATTTCCTGTGGGGAAATCTATGGTGAAAGGTCACCTCTGGTGAGATTAGCGGGCTTAAATGTTTTTATCAGCTTTATTCTGCCTCATTTCATGATCACTTATTCCCCATTTTTCTCCCCTACTTGGCAAAATCAGGTATTTTCAGCTGTTAAACTTCATTCAGGAAATCTGACACTTGGTGTGCATGATGTACAACTAACTCGAAATTATGGTAATAGCAATCACAGACCACTTCAGTCTTAAACATTAAACTATGGAGGTACAGAAACCTGAAGTCCCAAACCACCAGGTTAAAGAACAGCTTCTTCCCTTCAACCAGTTGGTTCTTGAACGAACCTGTGCACAACTACATCAGAATCGCAGTGCTCTAACCACTTTGCACTGCAGTGCACTCTACTGTCTAATTGTGTTTTTTCTTGTATAATATTGTAAGATTCATGTGTAGTTCGCGTTTCTCTTGTGAGTATCATGTCTCTGATGCTATGAAGCTAACTGTGCGGATGTCAATGAACTCGACTTTGACTTTAACTTTGAGCATTCCATGCTCAGACAGGAGGATCTCACACATAGCAATGAAAATCCCAACTTCCCTGAGTACTTCAATAAGAGCACCAGCCTTCACCCTTAATGGGATTAAGCACAGAGTCTTTGGAGGCAACACCACCGAGAATGTTTAGCCATGGACCCAAGAGATTCTACTGATCTGCAATTACTGGAAATCCAGACACAAAAAGACTTCAGGAATTCAGCAGGCCAGGCAGCACCTATGGAAAAAGAAACCCTTCATCGGGGTCTCGGCCTGAAACATCAGCTGTTTACACTTTTCCATAGAAGCTGCCTGGCCTGCTGAGATTCTGCAGGTGTTGAAAATCCAGAGTAACACACACAAAATGCTGGAGGAACTCAGGCAGCATCGACAGGGAGGAATAAACAGTCAACATTTTGAACCGAGACCCTTCATCAGGACTGGAAAGGAAGGGGGAAGAAGCTAGAATAAGAATCTGGGGGGAGGGGAGGGTGTACTGGTTTAAGTTTATGATTTGCTTGTGGTGAGCAAAAAGGCTGAAACTTTTATCTCTTATCTTGACTATATCTATCTCCACCCTGTCTCCTGTAAAAATGCTATTCCTTTTTCTCAGTTCATCCGTCTCAACCACACTTGTTCCTAGGACGTGGCTTTCCTTCCCAGGACATAAAAGAACAGGGTCTCCCTCCCTCCACCATTGATGTTGTCCTCTTCTGCATCTCCTTCATTTCCTGAACATCTATGCTCATCCCATCTTCCCGCTGCCTTTACAGTGATAGAGTCCCTCTCGTCCTTACCTTCCACCCCATCAGCCTCCACATCCAACACAGCCTCTGTCATCTCTGCGGCCACCCTCTTCTGGAGGTGCAAAGAGTGTTACTTGCATGAGTGACCAACACAGTCTGAAGAAGTGCTTGGAACAGCCTGCAAGCGTTGTCATGCTTCCAGCGCCAACATAGCACGCTGACAACTTACTAATCCTAACTCGTGCGCCTTTGGACTTTGGGAGGAAACCGGAGCAGCTGGAGGAAACCCGTGAGATTACGGGGAGAATGTACAAGTTCCTTACAGACAAGAGATGGAATTGAATCTGGCTCTCTGGTGCTGTGATAGAAGTGCACTAACTGTGCACTACCATGAGCTTAGCAGAAAAGGAGGAAAGCATAATGTGCCTGACAGGGTGGATACCGGGTTTAGATTTAGATCAGATTATTGTCATATACACCAATAAAACTCCTTGCTCCAGTGAAGTCCACAGAGTAACAGTATAATAGTCGATCTCCTTAATGAGAGATGAGTTTGTTTAACGTGGGGAGTCTGATGCCCGGGCAGCCATCACATGGTCCTTGGCAGGGTCAGCTTCCAGTGGCATGGAATGAAAGACAACTGCGGACCCTTCACTGCTGCAGCCTTCCTCCACCTTCCCTGTGGCTGTGATGTGCCATCATCTTCTGTCAGCCCCACTGTTAGTCTTGGTTGGGTTGCTTCTTTGCCTGGAGCCTCCCTTTGACCTTACCGCCATGAGTGACTCTACCAGGAGCCAAGCTCCGGGCGGCATCTCTGAGGATTGTCACTGCCACAACCATGGGTTGTTTTTTAAAAAAAAAATCAAAGGGTTCTTTTCAGTTAGCCGGTGGATTGTACCTTCTGGGTGTTCCCTTGTGTGTACGCAGTGTTCCATGGATGGCTTACCTCTGGACTAGCTCTGGCTCTCCGCCTTGTGTTGCAGGTGTCTCATCTGGGATCATGGGGATTGTTAAGCTCTCGTATTTATCACTTTTATTCAATTTGGCATGATTAAATTAGCATGAGATTTTCAATGCCTTACATCGTAGTTGCTGTCTTTGGACACTATTGTTTCGTCTGGACACCGGGGTTGTCTGATCGATCCTTCTTTGCTCAGTCGTCTGAATCCTTGTCTGGTGAAACTCTGACCGAACTCTTCTGTGTATCCTGAGTGATTTCATTTTTTCATTATTCTGTACAGTTTGTCTGAGGAGTTCTTGATAGTTTTGCTGGTTAATTTCTGTAATAAATATTCTGGTTTGATCGAATTGCTGAAATCTCTGCGATTCCTGCACTTGAGTTTGCTAGTGACCCTGTTGTTGTGGAGAGGCTTCTGAGATCCTGAGTTCCAAAGAGTGATGGTGGAACAGTATACGCATTAATAATAAATGCAATGACTAACACAAAACAACAGAATGGCAGATGTGCGGCAGAATGGTGAAAGACAGCTGTGTAGTCTGAAGTCATGCAAGAAGGTGACAATAACAGACTAACTGAGAACGGGAGAGGTAAGAATACAAGACTGCGTCAGCACCACCAGTAAGGGGATACAAAAGATGTGATTGGTTCAGAAGTCTAATAGCAGTGACTGAATGAAATATCCAGTGAAAATATAAAACTGCAGATGATACCTGACTAATAAATAGTTAATTTTTATGAATGCAGTAAATACCCTCCTCGAAATAGCAGGGTGACTCATGGTATAATCCATATGATTCTCGCCTCTGTCATAAAACGCTAACAATCAGATTTGGCAACAATTTATGGAATAAAAATTTTATTGCATTTGCAGTGTCCTGGAGCAATGGAAACTACAGCAAAGGCCATCCAGAGTAGGAAAATCCACTAGTTATTCAAAAACACAAGAGAGTCTGCAGTTGCTCTGTAAAGATTAACTCTCGATTTTCTCCACAGCTACTCAGACTTGCTTGCTGAGCACGTCTGGAATTATTTGAAAGAGACTCATTCCTAGGTTCAACCTGATGTTTCCATATCCATACGGGGACTTGCAGCTCGGCCTCAGTGCTTAACTGCACACGAGAGGATGTGTTGATAACTTTAGATCTGAATGTCTCTCTCTCTCTCTCTCTCTCTCTCTCTCTCTCTCTCTCTCGATGCAGATGTTTAAAGTTCTAATGTTCAAAGTTCAGTAACGTGTATGTCACCATGTACTACCCTGAAAGTCATTTCTATCAGGCATTCACAGTAGAACCAAGAAGTACAATAGAATCAATGCAAAACTTCAGACAAAGACCGACAAACAACCAGTGTACAAAAAAAATCAAAGCATGCAAATTAAAAAACACATAATAAATAAGAATCAGAATCGGAATCAGGTTTATTATCACCAGTGTGTGACGTGTAATTTGTCAACTTAGCAGCAGCAGTTCAATGCAATACATAATATAGAAGAGAAAAAAAAGAATAAAAATAATAATAATAAAAAATAAGTAAGTAGCTCAATTACAGTACATGAATATTGAATAGAGTTAACAACATGCAAAAAACAGAAATAATGTATATTAAAAAAAAGTGAGGTAGGTCCAAGGGTTCGATGTCAATTTAAGAATGGGATGGCAGAGGAGAAGAAGCTGTTCCTGAATCACTGAGTGTGTGCCTTCAGGCTTCTGTACCTCCCACCTGATGGCAACAGTGAGAAAAGGGCATGTCCTGGGTGCTGTGGGTCCTTAATAATGGACGCTGCCTTTCTGGGACGCTGCTCCCTGAAGATGTTCTGGGTACTTTGTAGGCTGGTACCCAAGACGGAGCTGACTAGGTTTACAACCTTCTGCAGCTTCTTTCGGTCCTGTGCAGTAACCCCTCCATACCAGATGGTGATGCAGCCTGTCAGAATGCTCCCCACGGTGAAACTATAGAAGTTTTTGAGCGTATTTGTTGACATGCCAAGTCTCTTCAAACTCCTAATGAAGTATAGCTGCTGTTTTGCCTTCTTTATAACTACATTGATATGTTGGGACCAGGTTAGATCCTCAGAGATCTTGACACTGAGGAACTTGAAGCTGCTCACTCTCTCCACTTCTGATCCCTCTATGAGGATTGGTATGTGTTCCTTCATCTTACCCTTCCTGAAGTCCCCAATCAGCTCTTTCATCTTACTGACATTGAGTGCCAGGTTGTTGCTGCGACACCACTCCACTAGTTGGCGTATCTCACTCCTGTACGCCCTCTCGGCACTACCTGAGATTCTATCAACAATGGTTGTATCGTCAGCAAATTTATAGATAGTATTTGAGCTATGCCAGAGTCATATGTATATAGAGAGTAGAGTGGTGGACTAAGCACACACCCCTGAGGTGCGCCAATGTTGATCATCAGCAAGGAGGATATTTTATCACCAATCCGCACAGGTTGTGGTCTTCCAGTAAATAAATAATATTGAGAGCATGAGTTGTAGTGTCCATGAGACCAAATAAGAAATTCCTCCTCAAAGTGAGCCGATGGGTTTGTGCTTGTTCTATTAATAATGCTATGGTGACGAAAAGAAGGTTAAGCAACACACACAAAATACTAGAAGAACTCAGCAGGTCAGGCAGCACCTATGGAGGAGAATAAAAAGTCGACATTTTAGGCTGAGATTCTTCAACAGACCTGAATTAAGAGGTTTATCAACCTCAACATTTAACTGTCTTTTTTTTTTGCTGGGCAAATGCTGTCCAAACTTTTTTCTCTCCCTCTCAAGTATTTTGTTTATCGTCTTTAAAGGAGTTTGTTCACAGTAAGCGTTCTACATACTTGGCATATTTAAATATGCAAAACCGGCCTAGTTCATTGGAATGTCCCCTAATTTTAATTTCAGTTGACATTTTTGTTTGCTGTTGTAAATTGCAGGAGCATTTACACAGTTATCCATTTACACACATCCTCTTCCAATGAATGTATCATTCACTACCGCGTGTAAGACTACTGGGGAAAATGGGTTACTGGGTACAATGATGTTGCCCACCCTCTACGGTAATTTCCACTCACCCAATCCAACCATCAGAGTTCTAAAGCAATAATTTTTACATCAGAGAACCTCTGTCCTATGGCTTTTGAACCCATTTGCAGGTGTAGACATTTGCCAGCTGTTGGCTTCCAAAGAGCTGTGGGACTCTTGTCGGAGGACCCAATGCAGCTACACTCACCCTTCCTGATTTACTCACGTTGGTTCCCCCGCCTCTTCTGTGGCGACATGGAAAATGATGCATTGAGGAACCATTCTGTTTCCTCTGCATTGGTTGGTGAGATCCAGAGCAGGACCGGGAGGCTGCTTCGTTGGCACCTTCTGTCTGTCCACCGCAAAAGGCAGGATCTCTTGTTGGCTACCCATTTCAATCCCATTTCCACTCCGTCATGTCTGTCCATGGTCTCCTCTACTGCTAAAGTCAGGTTGGAAGAACAACACTTTAAATTCTGTCTGGTAGACTCTAAAGTGATGGCGTGAAAAATGATGTATCCAAGAATCACTCCCCTCTGATCCCCTGCCACCCCCACTCTCCTTCTCTCCATTATGGTTATCCACTCACCCTTCTCTTCTCCTCCCTTGCCCACATGACCTGTCCATCATATCCTTCTGGTTCCCTTCCTCCTCCCCTTTATTCTGTGATCCACTGTCCCCTCCCATTACTCCTTCTTCTTCAGCTCTTTACTTCTTCCACCTGTCCCCTTGCAGCTTCCTACTTCATCCCGTCTTCCACCCAGCCACCCACCTTCCCCTTTATCTGGTCTCACGTATCACCTGCCAGCTTGCCCTCCCCTCCCCAACAACCCCCAACTTTCTTATTCTGGTTTCCCCCTTCCTCTCTAGTCCTGGTGAAGGATCTCAGCCCAAAATGTCAACTGTTCATTTTCCTCCTTAGATGCTACCTGACTTACTGAGTTCCTCCAGTATTTCATGTGTGTTGCTCGAGATTTCCAGCATCTGCAGAATCTCGCATCAACCATTTTGTTCCACCTTTTCCATTCAATAATTATCGTTGACTAGTCAACAAACAATCCAGCTGAAGGAACTCAGGGGGTCAAGTGGTATCTGTGGGAGGATAGGAATTGTCGATGTTTTGGGTCGAAACCCTGCATTCATAAAGTAGTGTGTCACCTCACAGGCAGCTCCTGTCTTCTCCAAAGATCATCACCTTGTTGTGATAGTGAGGCCAATGAGTTCCTGAGATTCCGAGAGCAACACTGAATGGAAATTTAGCTACCTGGAGCTTGGCTTCTGGTAGGGTCTCCCTTGGTAAGGTTCCAGACAAGAAGTGATCCAAGACAGCGATGAGCGTAGAGGAAGTCTACAGCAGTAAAGGTTTCCACCCATCTTGCATTCCATACCTCTGGACTGTAACCCCAATTTATTAAGGACCGTTTGAAGCCTTCATCATCCCCATGTTAAACAAATTCACGCACAGGCATTCTCTATTAAGGGTCTCCACCCTCACGTCCTGGTTATGTGAATCCTGAATCAGCCTCTACAGCAACCGCACCCCTACCCCCCCCCACACACAAGGTCCGCCCATTACACAACACCTTAGGAGAATATCATGCTCAACTACACTGTTTGTAGAGAAATCTGTAGCTGTTCCCACACTGGCCTTAATGACAACCCCCCCCCAAACAACGGAGCGGAAGCAAGTCATCTTTAATGCTGAGAGAGCTCTCCAAGGAAAAGGTTTTGAATGGCTTGAATGTATTAAAAGGACACGAGGGTAAGACTCTGCTAAAGGATTTACCTCTGGAAACCAAAGTCTCTCAGAAACTGCATTCAGAGACCTGTAAGAGGCAGAGACTGTCGGTAGGATCAAAGCAGGCCAGATTGTTCTGAAAATCTGCAAATGCTGCAAATCTAAAACAACGCACACAAAATGCTGGAGGAGCTCAGCAGGCCAGGCAGCTTCTATGGAAAACAGTATAGTCAACGTTTCAGGCCGAGACCCTTCAGTCCTGTGTACTGTTTACTCTTTTCCATGGATGCTGCCTGACCCGCTGAGTTCCTCCAGCATTTTGTGTATGTTCCAGATGTTTGCCTGGTTTAAATGTTTACATTTTTCAATCGCAGATTTTAATTGGATTCAGATTTAAACAGCCCACATTATTCTGATTTCACTTTGTTGTAATTAATTATGTAAACATTTAGAACACATTGGTTTTTCTTGTGGCACTTAACACCTTCTTAGTAATTGCCAGTACACTGCCCTAGAGCAGCTGCAAGATCTTATCTCACTGCTCCTCACTTTTATATTATGTTTGCTATAAAGTTAAATCCCCTTTGATGTCACCCAGATGAACCTATTAATCAACCTGCTATGTTGGCTGTTCTCCACGCCTCCCCATCGTTCTTCTTTATACCAATACCTTTACTTGGCTCAGCATCCTGGAGCCAACTCTGAAAGAGCCTCACAGTCTGGAGATTGTCCGCAATCCTGACCGACAAATACCTCAAGTCAAGAGCTCACAGAGAATCAGAATCAGATTTATAATCGCTGACATGTATTGTGAAATCTGTTGTTTACCAGCAGTAGTACAGAGCAATGTAGTATGTAGGCCTCCGTTAGTCTCGATAGACCTTGGAGAGTTTCCACGGTGCAAGCCTGGACAAGCTTCTTTTTTATGGGAGACCGGCAGTTGCCCATGCTGCAAGTCTCCCCTCTCCACGCCACCAATGTTGTCCAAGAGAAAGGCATTAGGACCCATACAGACCCATACACTGGTGTCGTCACAGAAGAACGCCTTAACCAGTTGGCCACGCACCAACACCCAGTGCAATACCTAAAAATAATTATTATAAATTAGAGGAAATATATACAGTACTATGCAAAGGTCTGAGGCACATACTATATATTTTTTAGTCTAGGGTGCTTAAGACTTTTGCACAGTACAGTATTCGTCAATATAGAATGTAGCGCAAGTTTGTAAATCTTGTGGGAGCATAGTATTATGGGAATGGTGTGGGTGGAGTGCTACGAGAAGGGTGTGGCACCAATGGTAGAGAAGGAGTGACTGGGGTGGGGACGGTGCGTGTGCAGGCACACCCAACCCAGCCCTGAGACACCAGGCAAGATCATTTGAATCCCAAGAATTAGTTTACTGATCAGCATCTCTCTGGTTCCCATTTTCCCAACCATGATTCCCCTCTCCCTGCCCCGTTCCCACTCTCAGTTCACAATAGAGACAAATATCAGAATCAGGTTTATCATCACTCACATGTCATGAAATTTGTCTTTTTTGTGGCAGCAGAACAGTGTACTACATAAAATTACTACAGTACTGTGCAAGCATCTTCAGCACCCTAACGCTCTCTCTCTCTCTCTCTCTCTCTCTCTCTCTCTCTCTCTCTCTATATATATATATATATACACCTACGACTTTTGCACAGTACTGTATTTTTAATAAATGAATGTAGAAAGAGAGCAAAAATAATGAGATATTGCGTGAGATATTGTTTTTGGGTTTGTTGACCATTCGGAACTCTGATGGGGAAGAAGCTGTTCCTGTAATGTGGAGTGTGTGTCTTCGATCTCCTGTACCTCATTGCTGACAGTAGTAACGAGAAGAGGGCACGTCCTGGGTGGTCTCTTTCTGAGGCACGGTTTTTTGAAGGTGTCCTCGACGCTGGGGAGGCTAGTGCAGATGGTGAAGCTGGTTGAATTAACAACCTTTGCAGCTCTTTCTGGCACTGTGCAGAAGCCCCTCCATACCAGACGGAGATACAAACGGAATGTAGGAGTTAGCTGAAATTTTTGGAGTTGTCCAAAGTCTTCTCAAAACCTAATGAAGCTGACGTGCCTTCTTTTCTTAAAGCATTTAAATGATGGCATTTATTTTGCGAGGACGAGAATATAAAAACAATGATGTGACGTTGAAGCTTTATAAGGCACTGGTGAGGCTTCACTTGAGGTATTGTGAGCAGTTTTGGGCTCCTTATCTAAGAAAGGAAGTGCTGACATTGGAGAGGGTTCAAAGGAGTCTTACAAAAGTGATTCCATGATTGAATGGCTTGTCATATAAGGAGCGTTTGGTGGCTCTGGGCCTGTACTCACTGGAATTCAGAAGAATGTGGGGGGATCTCATTGAAATCCGTCCAACATTAAAAGTCCTCAAGAGAGTAGATGTGGAGAGGATGTTTCCTATGGTGGGGTAGCATAGGGCCAGAGGACCCAGCCTGAGAATAGGGGGATGTTCAGTTAGAATGGAGATGAAGAGTCATTTATTTAACCAGAAAGTAGTGAATCTATGGAATTTGTTGCACAGGTGACTACAGAGGCCAAGTCATTGGGTATATTTAAGGCAGATGTTGATAGATTCTTGATTAGACAGGGCATGGAGGGATATGGGGAGAGGGCAGGAGACTGGGGCTGAGAAGGAAACAGATCAGCCCTGATGAAATGGTGGAAGCAGACTTGATGGGCCAAATGGCCTAATTCTGCTCCTATATCTTATGGTCTTTGGAATTGCATCAATATATTGGGCCCATGATAGATCTTCAGAGATGTTGACACCCAGCAACTTGAAACCAAAAGCCTGTGCTCAAAGTGATGAAGAACAGGAGCTGGAAAATTCTTGGGACATAGTGGGTGAGTCACAAACAAGGGGACATTGCAGCAAAGTAAAGGGCGGGTCATTGAACAATGATGTCTGTCAAAATTCCTTCTCACAGTCGTGAACTTCTGGAACTTGCTGTCCCTCAGAGCTGAGGAGGCCAGATCATTAGATAGGTTCAATGTGGAGGTAGGGAAATGTTGGAAAAATCAAGGATTTGAAAGATTGTGGAACAGGATCGGAAAAAGAATTGATGCACCATGAAAAGCATCATATTTAGATTTAACATAGAAAGGATCGTATCTGGATTTACCATGGAAAAGATAGTATCTGGATTAACCATGGAAAGGATCGTATCTGGATTTACCATGGAAAGGATTGTATCTGGATTTACCATGGAAAGGATTGTATCTGGATTTACCATGGAAAGGATTGTATCTGGATTTACCATGGGAAGGATTGTATCTGGATTTACCATGGAAAGGATCGTATCTGGATTTACGATGGCTTGATGTAGCAACTACTCTGCATGTAACTGCAAGAAACTGCAGAGATTTGTGGACATGCCTCAGCAAATCATGGAACATAGCCACGCCTGTTGAAAGAGTTGGACTCTTGTCCTCACAATCTATCTCATTATGATCTCGCACCTTATTGCTTACCTGCAGCACACTTTCCTGTAGCTGTTACACTTTATTCTGCATTAGATTAAAGATACCCTAAGCTTATTTTGTCACATGTACATTGAAACATACAGTAAAATATAGTTGCTTGCATCAAATCAAATCAGTGAAATTTGTGCTTGGCAGCCCCCACCTGTTGCCAGGCTTCCAGCACCAACACAGTATGCTCTCAACTCACTAACTCTAACCTGTACATGTTTGGAATGTGGGAGGAAGCTGGAGCATTGGAAGTCGAGTAGAATAGAACTTTACTGTCATTGCTCAAGACGACGAGATTGCAGTGCTACTCCAGTCCGTGTAAAACAGATACAATGCATGCAGTAAGGCTTAGTTTAAAAAATCCCATATTTACATGCAACAAGTGATTTTGATAGTCCACAGCACACAAAGGCCAATGGAAAGCCGGGGTGTAGCATTGTTCAACTGCACAACAGCCCTTGGGAAGAAGCTGTTTTTCAGTCTCACTGTCTTAGTTCAAGCAATTCTGTATTTCTAAGGAAACCTACATGGTCACTGGGAGAACGTACTAATTCCTTACAGACGATGCTGGGAATTGAACCCCGATCTTACAGCTGACGCTGCAATAACATAACACTGGACAAACAGGTTGTTTTCGTTGGAGGAACAGAGGCTGAGGGGAGATCTGATAGAGGTTTATAAGATTATGAGAGGCATAGATAGAGTAGACAAGGAGTATCTTTTTCCCAGGATAGAAATATCTAATAGCAGAGGGCATGATTGAAGGTGACTGAGAGTAGGTTCAATGGGGACGTGGGGGGTAAGGTTTTTACTCAGAGAGTGGCGGATGCCTGGAATGTGCTGCCTCGTATGGTGATAGAGGGAACATCTGAGGCTTTTAAGAGACTTTTAGATTGACATATGAATGTGAGGACGATGGAGGGATACGGACATTGTGTAGGTAGGAGTGATTCGTTTTTGGAAGTATTTGATTTACTTTTTTGCTGGTTCAGCACAACATTGTGGGCCGAAGGGCTTGTTCTTGTTCTATGCTTACTGCTGTGCTAGTGTGCCGCATTGTTTAACCTCCCTCTATCTCAGTGAACCATGCAATGATCTGATCTGTACGAACAGAATGTACCTTAGTACATGTGACAATAAGAAACCAACTCAATGCCAATTCCAGTTGAGGCCAGTAATGGTCAGCTATGATCGTTTTGAATGGTGGGACAGGCTTGAGGGATTTAGCGGTCCATTCTTGCTCTTATTTTCTTGTGCTCTCGTCTTCTTGCGAAAGTGGTTGTGTGAAAATTTGTACTAACCTGACACACTGTGTAAATGGGTTATCTCAAATTAGAAGGGAATGGAGTGTGTGTATCATCAGAATGCTGACACACTGCTGGCTATATCGTGGAAGCAATCTGCACTGTTAGTGACAGGGAGAATTCTTCTAGGGCCACAGGACCATACAGAAAGGAACTTCAGCCCACCGTCCATGCCAACAATCAAGAACTCATGTACAACCCAACTCATACAGCATTTTAGACTTCCCACATTCTGATAAGCTCTTTCCGATTCAACAACCCACACTCTGCCCATTCTCTCCAGATTCAACCACTTATCAGCACATTACGGGCAATTTACAGTGACCTGGCTTTGAGAAACCAGAGGAACTGGAGGAAACCCACGCAGTCACAGTGAGAATGCACAATCTCCACACAGAAAGTAACTGAGATAACGATCGAGCCCAACTTGCTGGTGCTGCAAGGTCTAATAGCTGTGCTATTGAAAGCAACTGAGAGAAATCTTTGTCCTATGTATATATCACAGAAACTGATTATTCTGACTTAATGAAAATAGAAATCTACTTTAAAAAGAATTAAGAAAGGTAAACTTCATTATATATAAACAAAGGTAGAAAATGCTGGACCACACAACAGGTTGGGTAACTTTTATAGATAGAAAGAAACATTCGGGGTCCATAACTATTCATTATAATATTTTTATTAACTTAATATAACACCTTTCATCTCAGCCAACTAATCACTTCCTCAAATGAAGCAAACAGTCTGCTTGGCTAATGACCCACAAGTTCACTTTCAAGGACTCTTCACAATTCATATTCTCACTATTTCTCTTTATTTGCACAGTTTGTCTTCTTTTCCACATTAGTTGTTCGTCAGCCTTTGTCTGTTAATGTGTAGCTTTTCATAACATTCTAGTATATTTCTTTTTTCTTCCTGTGAATCCCTGAAAGAAAATGAGTCTCAAGATAGTGTATAGTAAGCACGGCTGCCAGTTTCCACAAAGCAAGCTCCCACAGAGTGACAGTAACCAGAGGGATATACAGTAGAGATGTTGATTGAAGTTTGAATATTGGAGCACATACAGCAGGGAAAACTCCGCTGCTACCCTTCATTGGGTGACAATGTGTCCATCAGTCACAGCAGGGAAAACCTTTGTTCAATTTCCCCTTCAAAATACAGCTTCTCCAAATATGCAGCACTCCATTGGGATATGAGTACCGATCTTTATGCCGAAGTCTCTTATTGAAATCTCGAACTCACGCTAACTAAGTCAAAGTGCTACAAACTTCGATCAAACCTGCAGTGTGATATAAAAGAAGGACATCAATAAAATTTACAAGGAAATTTACAAGGATGTTGCCAGGACTTGAGGACCTGAGTTACAGGGAAAGGTTCAATAGGTTATGACTTGAGGACCTTGAGGACTTGAGGACCTGAGAAAATTTACAAGGATGTTGCCAGGACTTGAGGACCTGAGTTACAGGGGAAGGTTCAATAGGTTATGACTTATTCCCTAGAGTGTAGGAGAATAAGAGGAGACTTGGGAGAGGTACACAAAATTATAAAGGGTATAAACAGGGTTAATGCAAGCAGGATTCTTCCACTAAGGATGGGAGAGGCTAGAACTAGAGGTCATAGGTTAAGAGTGAAAGGTGAAATATTTAAGGGAACCTTGAGAGGAAACTTCTTCACTCAGAGGGTAGTATGAGCATGGAATGAACTGCCAGAGGAAGTGGTGGATGAGAGTTTTGATTTGAACATTGAAGAGGAGTTTGGATAAGTACATGGATGGGAAGGATATAGAGCACAGATAGTCATCCTAAAAGAATGATCATAATGGAAGTATAAAGATCTCTCCGGAGTAATGAATGGATTTCAATCCTATAATACAGAATCCCAAAATTTTCCAAAGAATTGTTTGGATTCTAAGCTTGGGAATTCTTTGTATTTGGTCCAGCATCTCTGATTATTTCTAATACTATTGAGGGTGTTGGACCATTGATGCAAATATTTAGTCAGCACAGCGCAAGGGGCATCGATACTTCTCCCGATAAGTAACATCTCTCTAACCGACATCAGAACCATGTGCATAGGACCTCTAGCTCCCAGGAGGTGCATCAGACCTTCTGCAATGACCCCAAGCTGAGAAGAACCGGATTTAAGGTTGAACCAGAGTTTTCTGGTGCTCACAATGCAAATGAAAATATAGAAGTTGGTGCAGTAACACCACGACTATCCTTAGCGTGTAGGCATACACCATGACACAGCCCTTCCCATCACTGACAGCATCTACAGGAGACATGCCTCAAGAAAGCAGTGTCTGTCATCTAGGATTCCCACCATTTAGCTCATACCTTCTTCTCACTGCTACCATCAGGCACGAAGTAGAGAAGCCTGAAGTTCCAATTCTACCACATTCAGGAACAATTATTTTCCTACAACCATCATGTTCCTGAACTGATGTGCACAACCCTAGCTCTACTTCAGTAGCAAAGCACCATGGACCTCCTCTTGCACTACTATGGATGCATCTCTGATCGTCTTCTTTCTGCACTAATTCTTATTCGGCACAGTCCGTTTTGCTCTTCTCTGTCCTGTGTAATTTATATTCTGTGTTGTCATTGTCTATATGCCTGTTGTCTCCTTATTGCAATTCTTACATTCTACCTGCACCTCATCATGCCTGAGGCTACAGAGAATAAGAGAATTAGTGTTATGGGTGTGTGATGGTCGGTGCACACTTGGTGGGATGTAGATATGAGGAAATTTGCAGATGCTGGAAATTCAAGCACCACACACAAAATGCTGGTGGAACGCAGCAGGCCGGGCAGCATCTGCTTTTGTATTCTGTAACTGAATGACATTGTATGTATTATGTGCAGTTCTAGGGGCTAAGCCTTGCGATGGATGACGTTAAACTGGAAAGGGTGAAGTAAGGAGTCACAAGAACATTACTGGGGCTGAGCTACAAGGAGAAACCAAATGGACTGGGACTTTCTTCACTGGACCATCAGAGGCTGAGGAGAGGCCTTACAGAGGTATACAAAATCATGAGGGGGGTAGGTGGGGAAAATGTTCACAGGCCTTTTCTTGGGTTAGGGGAGTCTGAAAGCAGAGGACATAGGTTTAACTTAAGAAGGAAAAGATGTAAAGGGATCTGACAGGCAAATGTCTCACGCAGAGAGTGTTGGGCATTAGCTACCAGGAGAAATGGGAGAGCAAGTACAGTGACAATATTTAAAGACATTTGGGCAAGTACATGGATAGGAAAGGGTTAAAGGGAAATGGGAAAACATGGGCAAATGGCACTTGCTCAGGTAGGCCGACAGATCTATTTGTGTGCTCCATAACTCAAAATTGGCATCATGATTTGTACAACACGGTGGGCTCCATGGTTTATACAGTACTAGGTATTATGTTTTATTATGCCATGCAATAATTATTATTGCTTAGCATAAATTATTATCCTGTGCAAGAGCAGGAGGATGGAGTTGATAGCTATGTTAGTTAAGAATCTCTTGTTATATTAACTAACTTACCCCCACTATATTCATCAGGCTTGAGTTAAATTAATACATATTGATTCTAATTGCAGTTGCTCTATCCGCTTCAATTTCTTGGATCTATGAAAAGTGGCCACGTTATAGTTTAGCAACTACCGAATTGGGTGACTGCTGTGCTAAACCCCTTTGCTCCGTATGCCATGTCAAGTGGGATCTTCTGGTGGTGAAATATTCCAGGACCATCAAAGCCTGCCTGCAATACAGAGCACTACAAAACAGAACATGCCAGGCAACGAAGCAACAACACTGAAGCAAGCCCTGTTCTTCCTCCTCTCTTACCCACCTCCCACGCACATATACTGTCCTTTAACCCCAGGAAAGGACTCCAGCTTCCAGTGGACTTACGCATTTGCAGATACTTTAGACTTTGACCAAGAAATTCATGAACTCTGCTATTGTCTGTCCCAAACCCAGCTGCGAAAAGTGGAGGGTTGTCATGGGGCTAGCCACCCCACCTCAAAAAAATCCAGTGCTACAGAAACACAAACAGAAACTCCGAAGACTTCTACACTGGGAGAGGAAGGATGCACCAAGAAGATGGGCTATACCTGGGGGACAACTTGAAAGACTGGCCCAAGATAAGAGGACTCTAGTAAGCTGCTGTTGGTGGCCAATGCCCCAGTAGGGGCTGAGTGATGGACTTAAGTAAAGTAAGCAGGGAATTTATGACAATACTTGACCTAACTAAACAGGAAATGGTCCAACAAGTGAGGTTAAGTTATGCAATAGGGTTAATGTTAGAAGTCATGGCTGCTGTGTTGTGTTTATTGTTTAGAATTTCAAATGACATGACACCATCAAACAAACATGAGTGCAGTTTACAGACTCCAAATGATTCTAAGCACTCTGCCTTTTTGAGAAGTGCCTTCAACAAAAACAGCTTAGAGTACAATTGAAGATGTCCAAAAAAGGAGATGGATGCATATCTAGCTCTTCAATGTCTCTTGGCACACCTGCCCGTTTGCCTGAGTAATTGTGCCCCAATGCCAAGCTTAGTATTTATGTTCTTCCGCAAGTATGCATTAATACCACAGTGTCTGGATCACTAAGTTTGCCAAAGAGTTTTCCCTTGAGCAATAAATACAGAGAGGCTAAGCAGAACTTTCATCTATTAAAGTCAAATAAACATTCAGCTCAATATAAATTGCTTTATATTTCAATGCATGAAAGATTCTTGCACAGACTGCCAATAGTTGCTCACTAAAGCATTACTTCCCAGAGTAACAGCTTCCCTAGCCAATATTGCTTGACATAAAAGATAAGGTCTTGCATTTAAGTAGGGTCCTTCAGTTTAAATGCAATAAAGGATACACAACATGTGGCCATTGTTATAATGGAGTAAATAGGGAACAAAATAACACACTGTAAGTTCCTACAAACAGATAGAGTTGCAATGGACTATTTACTATTTTCCATTGTGGCAATAATGGGCAGGTCATTTGTTTCTGTAACTTTGGCTGAGAGAATAAAGATGGGCCTTGACGTCAGGCAGAACTCCCCCGTCTTTTTTCTAATTGAATTATAAGAATTTAACTATAAACACCAGAGATTATACAGATGCTGGAAATCCAGAGCAACACACACAAGATGCTGGAAGAACTCAGCAGGTCAGGCAGCATCTATGGAGAGGAATAAACCATTGATGTTTCTGTTCGAGACTCTTCTTCAGGACCGGAAATGAAGGGTGAAGAAAGCAGAATAAGAAGGTGGGTGGGGCGGGTGGGGGGGGGAAGCTATGAGGTGATAGGTGAACCCAGGTGGGTGGAAAGAGGAGGGAGTGAAGTGAAAAGCTGGGAGGTAATAGGTGGAAAAGGTAAAGGACTGAGGAAGAAGGAATCTTCTTCCCTGGCATTCTTTGAATGAAGAAGGTGGCTGAAGAAGCAAAAAGAAGAGGCTGTGATGATAACTCACACATCATACCCCCTTGCTTTGACTGGAAGGACATGGAGGCACCTAACAATAGCCCCAACAACCCTATCACTTTGCTCTCTGAGGCTGACATTGAGAGGATCCTTCAGAAGGATGAACCCACAAAAAGTATCTGGTCCAAGTATCTTAAAAAATCAAATAAAAATTTATATTAAAAAAAAGTATCTGGTCCAGATAGGGTACCTGGTCGAGTACTGAAGACCCATGCTAATCAACTGGCTAGAGTGTTTACTGATATCTTTAATCTCTTGCTTCAGCAGTCTGAGGTACCACCTGCTTCAAAAAAGCTTCAATTATACCAGTGCCCAAGGAGGCCTGAAACTTTGACAGAGTTCTATGGATACTCTGTGTAACGACTGGTTGTATCACTGTCTCATATGGAAACACCAGTGCCCAGGAACGGAACAGTCCACAAGAAGTGGTGAATATAACCCAGTCATCACAAGCAAAGCCCTCCCCACCATTGAACACATTTACAAGGAGAGGTTCCCACTAGAAAGCAGCATCCATCATCAAGGGCCCCCAACATTCAGCCAATGCTCTCTTCTTGCTACTAACATTGGGCAGGAGGTACAGGAGCTTTAGGCCCCACACCACCAGGTTCAGCAACCTCAACCATCAAGCTCCGGAAACAGCATGGATAACTTCCCTCACCTCAATTCTGAACTGATTCTACAACCTAAAGACTCAATTTCAAGGAATCTGTGACTCATGTTCTCAGTATTATTCGTTTGCCTTTTGTGCTATTTTCATGATATGTCTTCTTTTACACAATGATTGTTTGACAGTCTTTGTTTATGGATTGTTTTCCATGTTTTTTTCTTGCAAATAAAGATGCTGTACTTACAAAGTCATCCCTTGACTCTCTGATCACATCTCCATAATGTTAATCCCAGCATACTGACCGCTGTTGAAATTGGAGAAATCAGTCAGGAGGACCATCATTGTAAGGCCTAGCAAGGCAGTTTATATGCTTCGGGACTGTTTTGAACAGACCAACTGGCGGATGTTCAAGGAGGCTGCCACAAACAGAATAGACGCAGACCTCGAGGAATATGCCTCATCTGTCGTAAATATGAATATTTTGGTTAAAAGGGGGAAAATATGATTGTAGAGATATTCCAGGCCACAGAAATTTGGATCCTTGTCAGTAAGACTAAATACAATAATACAAATAATGATAATTATTTTCCTTTGCACTCTACACTAGCTGTAAATAGGGCTCACTTTATATCATTTCCTATTTATTCTTTCATGGAATACGGATGCTGCTGGCCCATCTGTTTTTGCCCTGAGATGGTAAAAGTAGTTTTGTGGGTCATATATTAGCCAGTCCAGGTAATGAAAGCAATATTCCTTCCCTGAAGGATTTAATGAACCAGAATGATCTGTGGTGATGAAATGATTTTTTTAACTGCTCCATCTTGTTACATTCTGGATTCACTGATGCACCACAGTAGCATATCAGTCAGTACAACGCTATTACAGCTCAGGGCTTTGGAGCTCAGTTCCAGCGTCCTCTGTAAGAAGTTTGTCTGTCCTTGCCATGAAGAGTGTGGGATTCCTCCAGATTTCCTCCCACAGTCCAAAGACACACTGGTTAGTAGGTTAATTGGTCATTATAAATTGTTCTGTGATTAGGCTAGGATTAAATCGGAGGGCTTGATGGATCACACTCTATTTCTAAATAAATCAATAAATATTTCCCAATTGCGAATTCACACTAATTCAGACTAACCCAAAAACCTTCAGGCAGAGACGTAACGTAAAGATTTTTACTCCTCGGGTATGTGAAGCATGTAAGAAATACAGTCAGTTCAATTCAATTGAAAGCCCAACCACTGTGTGTACTGTAAATCCAAATCTGAGGTGATGAATATTTTTACAATGTATTCCTTTTAGGAAAATTAAGTAAAAGTTTCAAGCTGCGTTAAAATACAAACAATTACAGTGAAAAGGAAGAAGAATGCTCTGTGGGTGGTACAGACAGTCCAGCTGACAGGGACAGCTTCAACTAACTCTTGTTCCACCACTTAATACCAGTTAGATATGACCCCACTCGAGAAGTGTGACATTTGCTTACACAAGACAATCTCTTGAGTAAATGCAAAAAAGTCATAAATCAATTTCCTTTGCCTGTTTGCTTGGGGAATGTTAGGATAGAACATTTCATACTACCCTCGTAAATATGATGTAAGTACAACGATAAGAGCAATTAGCACTTGGACTCACAATAATATTTTATGTGGTATTTGAAAAGTTTGATAAAGAACATATCAAATTTCATTCCGGTACCAAGAGAAGACACTGAAGTATTCAACTCATGTTGTTTGTTATTCCTTTTTGTGCCTTGTGGCATCGGGCAGCACTTTTGCCGTTTCCATAGCATTTGACTTTTTTTACAAGGATGAATTGCTAGTTCGACACTCAACCCAGCATGGTTGGAAAGCGAGCAAGGAGTTGACTGGATTCACACCCGGGACTGTTCACCTCGAAGACCAGTGATAATGCCACCGCACCACTGGCTGGCTAATTATGAGCAAAGAGTAATTACTTTTCACTTAATTTGTTTTTTTTAAACTATCAAATGTAACTTCAATTCAGTACGCTTTGATTAATTGGCAATTGAGAAAGCTGCAAGATTAGAATGGTTGGTGAATAATGGGATGGTGACCTCTTTCTCTCTTCCTCTCACTGTCTCTCTCTCTCCCTCTTTTCTTCCTCTCTCACTCACTCTTCATCTCTCTCTTACACTCTCCCTTGCTCTTGATCTCTTCCTCTCTCACTCACTCTTCATCTCTCTCTTACACTCTCCCTTGCTCTTGATCTCTTCCTCTCTCACTCACTCTTCATCTCTCTCTTACACTCTCCCTTGCTCTTGATCTCTCTTTCTCACGCACTCACTCTCTCACTTTCCTCTTTGTAAGTGATTAAAGATTCGCTCTATTTGTCACATGGACATTGAAACATCAAAGCATACAGTGATTTCCAGCATCTGCAGATTTTCTCTTATTTGTGAAGGCATACAGCGAAATCCATTGCTTGCATCAAATCAGTGATGACTTTGCTGAGGTCAGCCCACAAGTGTCTTCACTCTTCCACCGCCAATATAGCATGCGCAAAACTTACTAACCTTAATTCATATGCCATTGGAATATGGGAGGAACCTGGAGCACAGGGAGGAAATCCTCGTGGTCATGGAGAGAACATACAAACTCCTTACAGACTGAAGCATTTTCAGGTTTCAATGTAAAGCAATGAGTTTGTTCACAGTGATGTACGGGGCAGAGAATATACCTCAGTGGCGGCAAGGGGCAAGCTTGGTTTATCTGTGGTGGAAGAATTTGATCATGGGGGCAAACTGCACGCTAATGGGGCCGTGGGAGGTTTCAGATCTCTACTATGGGTGATGGTAGAGAGAGCAATATTTAATTTTCTCCTAAGTAATGAAACAACTTCAGTTCAAATAACTGAGGTTGAATATTTTGACAGAAAAAATGACTAAAAACTAATAACCTGGAATAAGAGTATGCAGTGCCCAATACAAGGACTCAGATCAAGGTAATGAAGGACCCCACCATCCAGGCCATGCTCTCATCTTACAGCTGCCATCAGGAACGAGGCACAGGAAGCCCAAAGTCCCACACCATCAGGTTCAGGAGCAGTTATTACCCTTCAGACATCAGACTCCTGAATCAGAGTAGATAACTTCACTCCCCACAACACTGAACTGATTCCACAACCTATTCCCACTTTCAAGGATTCTGCAACTCATATTCTCAATTATCTTTGTCATTTATTTATTTGCTTTTGTATTTGCTCAGTTCGTCTTCTTTTGCACAGTGTTTTTTTTGTTCGCCTTTATCTGTAGTTTGTTATCGATGCTATTGTATTTCTTACATCTACTGTGAGTGCCCGCAAGAACATGAACCTCAAGGTAGTATATGGTGACCATCTATGGACTTGACTTTGAAATATGGCTTTGAAATCGTAAAAGGTTATTTCAAGGGGATAAGATGGAGAAAGAATTCTGGAGAGTGATTTAAGAGTGTTTCTGTTGGACTTTGCTACTCAGTTCAAAGGTATGTCAAAATCAGAATGAGAATCAGGATCAAGTTCATTATCACTGACGTATGCTGAGAGATGAAGGCTTTCCACATGATGTGGGCAAGTTCACTATCCAGAGGAAACCCTCGCAGTCACAGGGAGAATGTACAAACTCCTCCCAGACTGTGGTGGGATTGGAAACTGGCGCTGAAAAGTGTTATGCCATCCGCTCCTCTGTCATGCCTGGGTAGGAAGAGGTAATGAGAAAGCAAGAGGTAAACATCCCCATCTCCCTGTTCTAAGCCAGATGCAGAGAGGATCACGAGAGGAGTAATATGAAATGCCGACATCTTTGAGAGAACAATGCAGGAGAGTGATTAGAGACATTTGAAAGATTGGTTGTGATTGCAATCACTTCCAAAGTTAAAAAGAAAGAAACACACGAGTTGGACAATTGCTGGGAATGTAATTTACTAACCGACGAGGTCCTCCCAAGCTGCACCTGCCTTTAATAGAGCCACATCTGGAGCACAGTGCTTGGTTTTGATCACAGTCCTAATGAGAAGGCACAAAGTGATTGGAAGGAGTTCAGAGGAAGTTATGAGCCTGATTCCTGAAATGAGGAGTTTGCACTGGGACTTCACTCCCTGGGGAAGAAGAATGGGGAATTGTAACTGCATTCCAGGAAATGCAAGAAAAATTGGACTCTGAAACATTCTACGGAGGGCAAATTTTCGTGGAGGAGGGTATCACAAGCAGCGGAAGAAATTTTGGTGAATGAAGAACAAACGGAATTATAGAAGATGAAAGCATTAAAAGAAAATAAATGAGCTGATTTTCTAATAGGCGATGAAAGGGTTCTTTATTCGTAAACCAAGGAAGAGATTGCTGTGGGTGGGTGTGCTAGACAGACGTCTTATTTTCCTTGTTGCTCTAATCCAAACCAGATGTGTAGAGTATAACATGCGCTTATTGAAGATGAAATAGGTGGCGTATCTACTCAAGAAACTAAAGATGCACCTGAAAAGGGAATAAAAACAAAAAATTAAGAATGGAATAGGCCCTTCTGTCCCTTCAAGCCGTGCTGCCTGGCAATTCCTCAATTTAATATGAGTTTAATCACGGTACAATTTACAATGACCAGTTAACCCACCAACCTGTATGTCCTTGGATAGTGGGAGGAAACTGGAGCACCTGGAGGAAGCCCATGTGGTCACGGGGAGAACATACAAACTCCTTACAGCCAGTGGCGGGAATTGAACCTGGGTCACCTGTACTTAATGTGTTGTGGTAACCACTATGCTACAGCGCTGCATCGAAGGAAAAGGTTATAGCGACCGGAGGTCGATCTGAACCAGAGAGAATCATAAATCCAGCATGTTTTAAGGTACATAGGAGAGGGAGGCTAAACAAAGCGGATATCTGTGATGGAGTAATGGAAAGGCGGCTAAATTAGATGCAAGCTGTCGGTGATAGTGGAGGGAAGTTTATGGTAGTTTGCTCGTTGAAGTTGAATTATCTGGAGGAGAGTTAGATAGAATAGGTACAGAGGAGAAAAGTAAAGAGCACAGCTGTATAATGCTGCAGGTGTCAACATTCTAAAATAGAATGCTAGAAATACCCAACAGGTCAGACAGCTTCTACAGAGAGAGAAACAATGAGCTAATGAACACAGGAGATTCTGCAGATGCTGGAAATCCAGACTAACACACACAAAATAGTGGAGGAATTCAGCAGGTCAGACAGGCTCAATGGAGAGGAATAAAGAGCCGACGTTTTGGAACGAAACCTTTCATCGGAACTGGGAAGGAGCCTGAATAAGAAGGTGAGGGACAGGAAGGAGTACAAACTGGAAGGTGATGGGTGAAGCCAGTTGAGGGGAAAGGTAGGTGCGTGAGGGAGGGGGTGGAAACCTGGGAGGTGATAGGTGGAAATGGTGAAAGGCTGAAGCAGAAGGGGTCTGATAGGAAGGACAGTGGACCAAGGGAGAAAGAGAAGGAGGAGGGGCACCAGAAGGAGGCAATGAAGAGAAGGGAAGGAACAAGATGAGAGTGGGAATGGGGAATGAAAAAAGAGAGGGGTGGGGTGGGGAGGGGATTCCCAGACATTAGAGAATTCAATGCTCAGGCCATCAGCTCGGATGGAGGCCAGTCAGACAGAGTATGAGGTGTTGCTCCTCCAACCTGAGAGTGGCCTCATTGTGGCAGTAGAGGAGGCATGGACCAACATTTCGGAATGGGAATGGGGGAGTGGAATTAAAATGGGTGGCCACTGGGAAATTCTGCTCACTGTGGACAGAATGAAGGTGCTTAACAAAGCTGGCCCCTAATCTACGTTGGGTCTCACCGACATTGAGGAGAGGCTGCACCCAGAGCACCAGATACAGTAGATGACCCCGACAGACTCATAAATGAAGTGTTGTCTCACTGGGAAGGACAGTTCGGGGGCCCTGAATGGTGGTGTGGGAAGAGATGAATGGACAGGTGTGGCACTTCTTCCTCTTGCTGGAATAAGTGGCGCCATACAAGGTGCCAACATATCATGCCACAATTACCTAACCCTTGTGGAGGAAAGGGGTTCAGCTTTAGGACTAGGGGCTGGCAGAATCATGGGGAGAGCATGATAAACAATAGAATGTGTCTATCTTCTTTGTACTAGCTAACAACAGATAATGGCATCAAAGCAGAATCGATTGTATAGGTACTAACGTTGAGTAAATTGCCGAAACAGTGTCTGACCTAACGTAGTTGGATTTACTACATAAATTTGAATTGTAACCTTGTGTTGGCGAAGATGTTGTGCAGAACAGCTCCCCATGAATTCAGCTAACTTCGAGCTTCGAGTTTGATTGATACTAAATTCTCTAACAACCCTAAACCGAGCCATACGCCTTTGGAACCTAGGAGGAAACAGGAATACCCAGAGGAAATCCACACAGTCATGGGGAGAACATATAATTTCCTTACATACAGTGCCGGGAATTGAACCCCGATTGGTAATAGTATGTGCTGAAAAGCAATTGTGTTAATCACTACACTATGGTGCTCCCACATTTGATACACTTAATAATCACTGAGTCACACGTGCACAATGCTTAAGAAATAAGCTGTAATATTTTATGGGTGTAAAATTATACAATCCAAATATCTTTTCACATTATTTATTTATTGAGATACAGGACAGCCATGCCACCCAGCAACCCCTGATTCAACTCTAGCCTAATCACAGGTCAATTTACAATGACCAATTAACCCACACGGTTATGGGGAGGACGTACTAACTCCTTACAGGCAGCTGTGGGAATTGAACCTGGGCTGCCAGTACTGTAAAGCGTTGTGCCAACCACTACACTGCTGTGCCAGAATGGGGGACCACATCTTCAAGCACAAGAAGGGAACTTTAAGGTCAAATTTCAGGAAATTAAATTTCACACAAAAGAATTGTCAGAGACAGAATTCGCTCCCAGATAGAATAGCGCGTAAATAATACATTAATAACTTTTAAGGTGCTATTAAATGAGATACATTTGGGACAGGGGTGAGAAAAGCAAAGGGGAAAGGAAGTATTACAAGCCCTCCAGATGGATCAATCAAACAGGCTGCCTTGTATGTTATAATCTTGTAATCTTTTCCACTGTGTAAATCAATTAGCTAAAATATTTCCCCAACAGCCAAACAAAATATCAACATACAAAGTAACAATTAACCAGCTCTAGTCATTCAAAGTGAAAATTAATGAGAGTTTATGATAATTTTAGTTTTACTTTTGTCAAATTTACTGGTCAACAAATTCAGCTGTTTGAAACCATAAAGAAAATATTTATCATTTTTGAGTCATTTATGGTGCTATGTATAATGAACACAAGCCAGTATAAATAAATACAAATCAGCTGCATCATTTCAAACAATAAATGGCAATTACAATCTAAACCTAATAACAAAACAAAAATTTAGACTGCAATTTTCAAAATCAATTCTTCACAGAATCATAGAATCGTTACTGTATAACGGGTTGGGAGGGAGGCATTCAGCCCAATTATAACGATCCAGCTCACAGTAGAAGAATTTTTTGATTCCACTGCCTACAACTTCTCTGCAGCCCTGATAATAGTTTGAAATATCGAAGCGAATGCAGAGAGCGAATGCTGGCTTCCTGCCTTTTGATCACTGGTAGGATGACTCTGCTGCTGGAGAGGGGAGAACCAGAGAATGTTTTGGATATGGATATGAATATGGACTTGGACTATTGACTATGGACTTCTTTTCAGTCCTATTTTTTTTTATTTTGTGTGTTTTTTCACCCAATCTTTCTCAGTGTTTTTGTATGCATGGGAGGGGGATTTGGGAGTTGAAAATTGTGCTGCCATTCTTCTCTTCCTTGGTTTTGTGATTATCTGGAGAAGAAGAATTTCAGAGTTGTGTACCTTGATATTAAATTAACCTTTCTAGTTCCCTGTCGAGTGCCTGTCCAATATCTATTGAAAGTATGGATTGATTCTGTTTCACCAGATCATAACTGTTCTCAAACTGAAGAAGTTTATCCTCTTATCTATCTTGAATCTTTTGTCCAAAATTGTAAATCAGTATCCTCTATTCCTTGAACTATCTTTCTAAACCAATCTTGATGTCACACAGTTGGTGGCTCCTTTGTTAGTTACCTCCTGTACCTAATAAAGTGGCCACTGAGGAAGTGTTCATGGTCTTCTGCTGCTGTAGTCCATCCACTCAAGGTTTGATGTGTTGTACGTTCAGAGATGCTTTTCTGCACATCACTTTGTAATGTGTGGTTATTTGAGTTATTGCGCCTTCCTGTCAGCTTGAAGATGTCAACATCTCTGAAGATCTGTCCCAGGCCCAACATATTGATGCAATTGCAAAGAAGGCATTTTGCAGCTATATATCATTAGGAGTTTGAGGAGATTTGATATGTCACTAAAGATACCCACAGATGCACAGAGATTCATTGATTCGAGATCATTTAATGGCATTTCCTGCACACAAGTGTAAAGAGAATGCAGTAATTGTTACTCTGGAGTGGTGGAGTAGTGAAGAGCATCATTCTGGCCGGTTGTATCACTGCCTGGAATGGAGACTCCAATGCACAGGACTGCAGAGGGTTGTAAATTCAGCTGGCTGCATCACAGGCACAAGCTGGTCCACCACAGAGTACACCTTCAAAAACCAACGCCTCAAGAAATCGGCATCCATCATTAAGGAATCTCATCATCTATGACATACCCTCTTCTCATTACGGCTATCAAGGAGGAGGTACAGGAGCCTGAAGACCCATACTCAACATTTTGGGAAGAGTTTCTTCCCCTCTGCCATCAGATTTCTGAATGGACAATGAAAGCATGAACACACCCTCACCTTTTCCTCTTTTTGTAATAATTATTTAATTTATATATAAATCAAATAATTAGTACATAAAACAGTGCTGCCATCAAGAAGAAGATACGGGAGCCTCAGGGATCACACCACCAGATTCAGGAACAGTTACCACTCCTCAACCATCAGGCTCTTGAACCAAAAGGGATAACTTCAAACAACTTCACTTGCCCATTACTGAAACGTTCCCACACCAATTGACTCACTTTCAAGGACTCTTCATCTCAAGTTTCAATATTTATCCCTTAATTATTTATTACTTTTTTTTGTATTTGTTCAGTTTGTTGTGTTTTGCACACTGGTTGAACACCCAAGTTGGTGAAGTCTTTGAGCAACACACACAAAATGCTGGTGGAACACAGCAGGCCAGGCAGCGTCTATAGGGAGAAGCACTGTCGACATTTCTGGCCGAGACCCTTCTCCCTATAGATGCTGCCTGGCCTGCTGCGTTCCACCAGCATGTTGTGTGTGTTGCTTGAATTTCCAGCATCTGCAGATTTCCTCGTGTTGGTGAAGTCTTTGTTTGATTCTGTTATGGTTATTATTCTATAGAAATGTTGAGTATGCCAGAAAGAAAATGAATCTTAGGTAGTATATGATGACACAAATAATAAATTTACTTTAAATTTGAATATGTACATTGAAAATATATTACTTGCAGCAAATCAGATCAGCGATGATTGTGCTGGAGCTGCAAGTTTCTCCTTGCTTCTGGTGCCAACATAGACGTACAAAAAAGCTGGATGAACTCAGCAGGTCGGTCAGCATCCGTTGAAAGGAGCAGTCAATGTTTCGGGTCAAGACCCTTTGTCAGGACCAACATAGCATGGCCAAAACTCAGAGACCCTAACATGGAAAGTGGAGGAAACTGGAACACCCGGAGTCACGGGGAGAACATACAAAAGTCCTTACAGACAGTGGGCAGAAACGGATGCTGAATTTACAGCCGGCATTGTAAAGCATTGCAATAATTGCTACACTACTTGGGCGAGTAACTTTGTTTTGGTACACTGACGTCATAGTTTGGGGTGGAGATAAACCTGTAATGTTAAGATGTTAGAAGAAAGAAATCAGCCTTCATCAGTCCTGGTGGAGTCCACCTGTTGTAATCGTGTGCTTTACTACCCTCATAACAATTTATTATGAGCATAGTGAAAACAAACAACTTCAACATAATGAGGTGCATCTCTGAGTTCTGGAGATGATAGAATTTAATCAATAAAGATCTGAACCAGAAAGTCACTCATTCATTTCTTTGACAAAACGAATGGCGGCTTGCCGGAGATTAACATGACAAGACAAGCGCAGGGAGCTCAGAATTCATTTTGTTTGGCTTTTGCTTTTGAATTGGAAGTCTGCAGTGATGACACAATTTCAAAATATTCATCCTCTGTTTTGTTAAAGAAAGAATCCCTTCAAATTGTGGGGAAGTAGAGCGGAGGCAAGGAGACAGAAGAATAAGTGGAGTTGCCAGATACAGTTCAAAGCGGGGGAATGCAACATAATCCACCTTTAGGAGAAACTGTGGGAGGAATACTTTTTGAACACAGGAGATTCTACAGAAGCTGCAAATCCACAGTAATGCAAAATGCTGCAGGAGCTCAGCAAGTCAGGCAGCACCTCTGAAGGGGAATATGCAATTGAGGTTTTGTGTCAAGATCCGTCATCAGGAACTGAAACATCAACTGTTTATTTCCCTTCAGAGATGCTGTCTGATCTGAGAATCAGAATCAGGTTTATTATCATCAGCATTTTAACTTAGCAGCAGCAGTTCAATACAATACATAATATAGAAGAATAAATAAATAAATTACAGTATATGGTATTGAATAGATTAAAAATCGTGCAAAAACAGAAATAATATATATTTAAAAAGTGAGGTAGTGTTCACGTGTTTTGTGTGTGATAATCCTTTTAGAGATACTTCTGCATGTTTTTGGTAAACACATTCAGCTTTCTTTTGTATAGAGTACTTGGTTAAATTATATGTTATAAGTTAAAATTCAAATGAATTCCTTAACCCCCTGCTAAAGAAATTCCACTTCATCTCTGTTCCAAAACAGACATCGCGCTATACTGAGGCTGTGCCCATGGGCCCTAGGCTCCCTCACTATCGGAAACATCCTTTCCACATCCACTCTATTTAGGCCTTTCAATATTTGATAGGCTTCAGTGAGGTCTCCCCTCATTCTTCTAAACTCCTGAGAGTACAGGCCCAGAGCCATTAAATGCTCCTCATACATTAACCCTTTCATTTCCAGAATCATTCTCGTGAATCTTCTCTGGACCCTCCCCAATGCCAGCCATTTTTACTTCGATAAGGAGCTCACAATTTTGTGTTGCATGTCGCAGAAGCATGATGCTATTACAGCCCAGAGTTCAGTTCTGATGCCATCTGTAAGAAGTTCGTACATCATTCCCATGAACGTGTGGCTTTCCTCTGGGTGCTCCAGTTTCATTCCACAGTCAAAGATTCAAAGGTCAAATTTAATGTTAGAGAAATGTATACAATATACATCCTGAAGTGCTTTTTCAGTCCAAAATCGTACCGGTTAGTAGATTGATTGGTCATTGTAAATGGTCCTGTGTTAAATAGGTAGGTTGTTGGGCGGTGCAGCTCGTTGTGTCAGAAGGCCCTGTAATGATGCGGGCGATCATGATCTCATCCATGACCATAATTGTGCTTGGCAAATTTTTCTACAGAAGCGGTTTCCCATTTCTTTCTTCTGGGCAGTGTCTTTACAAGACAGGTGAGCCCAGCCACTATCAATACTCCTCAGAGATTGTCTGTCAGTGGTTGCATAACTAGGATGAGATAAGCGCCAGCCACTCATACGACTGTCCACCACCTGCTCCCATGACTTCACGTGACCCTGATAGAGGGGCTAAGCAGGTGCTACACATTGCCCAAGGGTGACCTGCAGGCTAGCGGAGGGACCTCCACTGGTAGAAACGTATGTCCACCTTGCCACTTAGCTGTTCCTCTAAATATATATATATATTTTTTTAACTGCTCGCAATACTGCAAGGCCTGACCAACGCCTTGTAAACCCCCAGCAAACACATTCTTGAAATGAAGCCTTTCACACAGATGCTTTGGCATCAAAGACAATATTCAAATCTGCAGATGCTGGAGTTCCAGAGCAACCTGGAAGAACTCAGAAGGTCAGGCAGCATCTGTGGAAATGACCAAACAGCCCACATTTCGGACCAAGATCCTCCTCAGGACTGAGAAGGAAAGGGGAAGATGCCAGAATAACAAAGTAGGGGGAAGGGAAACAGGCTAATTGAAAGGTGATAGGTGAAGTCAGGTGGGTGGATAAGGTCAAGGGCTGGAGAAGAAGGAATCTGATAGGAGGGGAGAGTGGACTATAGGAGAAAGGGACGGAGGATGGGCCCAAGAGGGAAGTAATAAGCAGGTGAAAAGAGGCAAGGGGCCAGGTGAATAGAGGAAGAGGGGAGGGGGAGGGAATTTTTTTTACCAGAAAGAGAAATGGATATTCATTCCACCAGGTTGGAGGCTACACTTGTGGAATATAAGGTGTTGCTCCTCCACCCTGAGGGTGGCCTCATCTTGGCACAAGAGGGGACCGTGGACTGAGATGTTAGATAGGGAATGGGAATGGGAATTAAAATGTTTGGCCATTGGGAAGTCCCATTTGTGATGGAAAGAGCGGAGGTGCTTGATGAAGTGGCCCCCCAGTTTACGATGAGTCTCACCAATGTAGAAGGGACCGCATTGCGAACACATTCACAACAGACGACCCCAGCAGATTCACAGGTGAAGTGTTGCCTCGCCTGGGAGGAATATTTGGGGTCCTGAATGGAGGAGAGGGAGGTGTATGGGCAGGTGTAGCAGTTAGGCTGCTTGTGAGGATAAGAGCTGGGAGGGAGGGACAAGAGTATCGCAGAGTGAGCAATCCCCATGGAAAGCGGAGAGGGTGGGGGTGGAGGTAAAGATACGTTTAGCGGCAGGTATTTCTTAGCTGTGGCTGATAAAAATCGCACTAACCTTTGCATAGAACAATAAATAATACCAGTGAGAATAGCAATATAATGTAACCAGCAATATCAAACTCAATTTCACATGTAAACCTATCAATAAAAAGGGTGATTATCATAAATTAGAAGCACATAAAAGACGGACACAAACTGATAATGAACAGCCACTCTTTAAACTGTAAAATACTTTGACATTATACTTCATCCATAATATTCATTACATGAAGATATTAATAAGTGACATTAAGGAATGCATTCAAAAGGAACGTATTCCGTTCAGAGCAAAATCTGTTTCCTTCAGATGGATCTGCTTTGCTTCCATGTTAACGGGGTTGCCGTGAGCAAGATTCCTTTCCTCCTCTAAGTTCTAAATTTTAGAACTTGAAGTTTGTTGGGCACAAATCCAGAAATGTCAGGCGGTAACTGATTGGCCATCAAGATTAGCTCCTCCGGTTAATCACCAGCAGTACGCATAGGACCAGGTTGCAGCATGCACATGCACTGAGGTATGTTCCCCACAGACAAACCATCTCTTAACATGATATATTTATTACAAGCCTGCAATCAGGAGAAGCAAGGGTGGGGGAGGGGGGAATATAATACTTGCCTTGGAGAGAGAATATGGCAGTAATTCACTGCTTATCTAGCGTGCACGTGAAGACATGGTACCTCATTCCTCAGCATGTCATACATTTTACCCAGTACTATCTGCCTGTACCTTACTCCATCCCTGAAGGACAAAAATTGTGACTCTTCTCAATCCAGCTTGGGATAGTCATTGGCACTTCCTAAATACTGGGATCCTCAAGGAGGTCATGGAATCACCTATTGCCTTCACCATTCACGATACTCTGCATTACCGTCTCTTTCTTCCAGCACTAATCATATTTAAAGACATATACATCCATATATTAACATTTAATTGATTGTACAATCTAAGACTGAGAAGTTAGTACATCATAAAACTTCCAAATTAGCTACATAATTGTTTCCAGAGCAAATGACATATGATTGCCACTTTCTATAAAAGAGGCATGCAGTAATCAATTGCAGGCAACTTTATATTACATATTTGATTATCCTGAAGTGTTCGGGAACATTTATTTGATTAAGCCTGAGAAGTTCGATTTAATTCCTTGGAATTTTCTTTTTATTGAATTGTTTGGAATTGCCTCAGCTATGCTGTGATGTGACCTTCACCTTGACCTTAGTCTATGTTCTGAGTAGAAGCTTGCTCAGAACATAAGATGGGCCAGATTGCCTCTCACTGCTAGAAAGCCTAGGGACGCTGGTGATCCGGCAGCTTTTTGGGTGCCACAGTCGCATAGGGGTTAGCACAACGCTATTACAGCTTGGGGCACTGGAGTTCGGCGTTCAATCCCAGCGTTCTTTCTAAGGAGTTTGCACGTTCTCCTCATGAAATGCATGGGCTTACTCCAGATGCTCCTGTTTCCTCCCACATTTCAAAGACTAGTAGGTTAATTGGTCATTGTAATTTGCCCCGTGATTAGGCTAGGGTTAAATTGGGGGTCATTGGGGATTGCTGGGTGGGACAGCTCAGAAGGACAGAAGGGCCTATTCTGCACTGTATCTCTAAAATAAAATTTTTAAAAATAAAATAAATTTAAAATTTTGACCAATAAGACATAAATTCTACTTTTTTTATAGAACAGCTGCTTCAAAGTTTGCAAAGGAAACTTGAAGAGTTAAACAGAAGATTACAGTGCTCCTCCTCATCATTTTAACTGTTAAATATTACCCTTTCTTATCAGCCATGTATCCTAATCGACTCCCATGCACCACTGGTTCTGCCAGCACACCCAATTGTCCCATTATTCACATGTAAACCTTAAGAGCAAGTGTCAGCAAGTCGTTGACTGCAGGGCAAATCCCCACGTTTGCCATCCTTCTGTACACTGAGACCACTTCAAGATCTTAACCAGATCATATTACACCATGGTACTCAACAGACTGAACAAGCTTCCTGGGACATTTTGAAGCCTTTAATCTAAGCTGTCATCTTTATCAATAAACATTTCTGTTTTGAAGTGTCTGACCTGAAATGCATTTAAAGAACTGCATGTTTAAGGTTATGTTAGAAACCACTGTCTCTTTTGATTTAAATAATACGTTTTATACAATTTATACTTTTTAACAAACTCATGTATTTTTCACATTCACTGGCAGAAAATGGTATAGCAGCTAAACTAAAAGTTTATCACCTTCCTCATTTTCCATTGGCTAAGTATTAGCACATTACCCATGTAATGTAGTTGTTTTAATTATGTAGCCTATTAATTAACTCATTACTATCCAAGTAATTATTCTTAACTTATTATAAAAGCGATAATTTTTTCAGAAGTGCCATCTTTATTCCTCTGTCTTACACCCCTTAACATTAATTCCCATCTTAGCATCATCTCTCAGCTCTTTACTTAGTTTGCTTAACACTTGTATGTTTGTTTGTACTCTAAAATAAACTGAACTCTTGGAATTAAGACCTCTTGCCATTCTTGACTGCTGGAAGAACCCTAAGGATGAAAATTTAAACGGAGATCCAACAATTGTCAAAAATCTTGTGCTTTCAGAATTAAGCAATTTGATGTGCATTATACCTTTAGTAAAATTGACTGAGGAACGTATATCCTACCTTGCTCCTTCAAATGCATCTGAACTTCTTGTTCCAGAGATGGGTCCTCTCGTTTCCCATCATGATAAATGTTGTCTGTCAGTTTGATGTTAGAGCTGATAAAATGTATCCCTAAATCATCTGATTTTGAGAAGGGAGGATTTCTCTTGGCCACAAGGTCTGCATTATCCATCGCATGTAGAGCGAATACTGGGTGCTCATTCAAAGCAGAATTCTGTGTGAGTTTAGGTTGCAAATCAGGCATGGGGGAGTGAGGAGGTGTCGGGGCCTGAATCATCTGTGGCTGCATCACTAGCTTGAACTGGGGCAATTGATGCATGGATACTGAGCTGGACTCTGTGTTGACGGCAAGAGGCAGGAAGTCTCCAGGTTGATGCATGGATGTCATCGTGGCAGGTTGCTTTGATCTTGTCAGGGTGATAGGGGTGGAAGTTGTATTCTGGATGATTTGAGATCCTGGGAGACTTCTTGCAGGCGATTCAGGGTTTGTAATTAGACTCTGCTGAGCTTTACAGAAAGAGTCAGCCACATTGCTGGAAAATGAATTAGTTGGCCCAAAGTTCACCTCTTGCATAGGCTTCATGCTTAAACTAGGATAGGTGGCAGTTGAAGCAATCCGTGGCTCTCTCTGACTTACTCGCTGACCGTGGCCAGGTGAGATCCCTTGAGCCACTGGAGACTTTGTCCCAGAGTAAGGAGGTACGTTTGATTTATGCATTAGTTTGGATGATGCCTTGCCTTCCAGGGCGAGGTCTTCAGCTATGTGAAGGTCCAGCGATGGCATAGAACCATGATTGACCGCACCTTCATTCACAGACGTCACAGGTCGGTCCACTTCAGAATGGAACATATTGCCCTGCGATAGGTACTTTTTCAAAGCCGGAGATGGCACATGGTTTGCCTTAACACCAGGATCATGGCATCCCAGTGGGCCCGACACAGAGTTTAACCTCGAGTGATATACAAGACTAGATGCAGAGCCATGGAGACCATCATCAACACCAGGTCTGGAGGACTGGACATAGCTAATGGGGTTTATTTTGCTTTGGAAAGAGGAGACACGGCCTAATGTACCCGCTGCGCTCCCATTGGCCCTAGGGATTGGCTTGGAGCCATGATTAAAAGAAAAGCTTGAAGATACCTTCCTGTATTGGGCAGAGCCGGGGGGTGGGACGGTGCTCGAGCTCCTGTTGATCCTTGTGTGATAGGACGGCGGGGAAGATGCAAAGCCTTCAGTGAGCCGGGGTGACTGCACTTCCGTTGGGCCTGGAGAGAAAGGGGAGCTCAGTTGGGAAACTGGCGAAAACGGAGGCTCGTCACTCACATCATCGATCTCAAACGACCGCTTCAGAGCTGTTGATAAATAACAATGAAGATATATAAATGGTGATGGACTTTACAGGAAAAACACCAAATTGTAAGACAGTCATAAAGAAGGACTGCCAGTGCCTCTACTTTCTTAGAAGCTTAGGAAGAACTGGCATGTCACCAAATACCCAAGCCATCTTGTTTAAAGTTTCCTGAGCAACACACATAAAATGCTGGAGGAACTCAGCAGGGGTCAGAAAATCAGGCAGCATCTATGGAGGGGAATAAGCAGTCAAGCTTTCAGGCTAAGACACTTCGACTGAACTTGTTGATATTTTGGGCAGAGACCCTTCATCAGGACTAGATTTCAAGCAGCTGGCAAATCTCTTGTGTTTAATGAATTTCATCATGGCCTGCTACATCAATACCAATGCACAGGAGTTCACGAAGCAGCGGAGAGTAATGGACACAGGCCTATCCATCACCGGAACAGCCCTCACTATCACTGACCAGCATCCGAGGAAGTGCTCCCTCGAGAAGTCAGCAACTCTCATCAAAGCTCCCCATTGTATGATTCATGGTTCTACTTCCTGCTACAAACAGGCGGGAGATACAGAAGCCTAAAGTCCCACGTTGGCTGGTCCAAGAACAGCTATTTTCCTACAGCCATCAAGTTCTTGATTGAACTGGTATGGAAACAGGCCCTTAGTCCCACTGTGACCACGGCAACCATCAAGCTCCCATGAACACCATTCCTACCCTAATCCCAGTGTATTCTCCCCACATTCCCATCTGCTCCCCGTAGACTCCAGCACTCATTTCTAGCGGCAAGTTCCATTGATCAATTAACTTCCAACCTCCATGTCTTTGGGAGGAGGAAGAGGGATGAAGCACCTGAAGGAACCACCCCCCCCCCCCCACTTGTAGGGAG